>NC_031769.1:49474508-49807339 GCF_001522545.3 Parus major
TATTATATTATATTATATTATATTATATTATATTTATTATATTATATAATTTTCGCTTAATATAAGTATATTTTTGGTAGTCATTTTGCTGACTACCAAGGAATAGTGGCTCAAAGTCATCCTGAGATTGCTCAACACATTAAAGACCTTCACTAAATTCCCATTCTCCTTCTTTTAATTACTTCCATCCAATGACCTCCATTGCATACAGAAAATCTTGCTACTGTTTTCAAGAGCATTATTTTGTACTGCAACTTCTGTTGTGTCATTCAAATCATTCAGGTTATTTTTCTAGGCTGAAGCTGGATCATCAGCATGTTTTGTGAAGTTATTCCTAATTTTGAGCCAAGGCTGAAGCATTAAACAGGATTTTCTCTGGCACTCATCTCTGAGCAACTCTCATCTCCCAGCCAGTCATTAGCCCATCAGTATAAATTGGGAGGCAATTCCATTTGACAGTTTACAACTTTCTTTGTAATTCCTCTCTCAAACTCCATCTTCCCTGGGTTAGCTAATAATTTCCATCATTACAATATATCAAATATTTTACTGACATCTGGCAAAATAGATCTATCACTTTTCTCCTGTCTGAGACCAAAAGTACTGTGCTCTATCAGAGAAGGAGATCAAGTTAATGCTGAATAACCCACTGTTGGTGAGCATCTGCTGCATTCTACTCTACCTTGCATTAACTTCAAGGTAACTCCTTATTTTCCTCAAAAATGTAACAAAACTACTAAAGGCAGATTAATAGGTGTCTGGTAATCTGGATTTTTCTATTTGTTAAATTACATCAGGTTATGTCATCTCATAAGACAAAATCAGGAGCTTTTTTAAAATTTGTTTGGGTTTTTTTGTTGCTGTTTGGTGGGTTTTGTTTGGTGTGGTTTGTTGGGTTTGGTTGGTTGGTTTGGGTTTTTGTTTTTTTTTTTGTATTTGTTTATTTGGAGGTTTTTTGTGGTTTTATGTTTTATTTGTGGTACAGTGGTCCTAAATGAGCCCAACATACTATTGACAGCAAGAAAGAAAAGAAAGGGAAGACAAAGCAAAGGTATCTCATAATGTTAGTAAAAGCAGGAGAGTGATATCAGACCCATGGAGAAATCCTCACAGCCTATTCAGCAGCAATGAGCACTGGCTGATTTTCAATTGCACAAAAAGTTATTGAAAACAGGAAGGTTACAAACTGTTAGAAATGTCTGCAGGGGAAGGGCAAAGATGCAATGAGGTTCATTAGTGATAGAAAGTATTTTCAGAAACAACTCAACATTCATCAGGAGCTACTTAAGTATGTTTGGGTCTGCCTGAAGGCAGGAGAATGAGCTCAGAGATCTCTCCAGACACCATTCTAATCTGGATATTTTCATATTCCAGAAGAAACAGAAAGCATTTCTTTCAATCTCTTTTTTCTCATTATGTGATTATGTTTTCTTAATGTTGTAAATGTGCTATTTTTCCTCTGTAAGTCAACAGACCACTGCCTCAGTCTTTTTAGAGGACAATATTCCTCAGGGCAGGGTTATTTGAAACATTAACTAGCTTGCCTAGACATATTGTGCCCAAAGTGTATATAGTACTTGACTCCAATTTTTAGGTTTAGAAATCATTTGAGCAAAAAGAAAAAAAGTTCTTTTGTGCAGAAAGGCAAAAGTTCATACGGCCATATGCAGCCTGTTAAATAAAGTCCCTCAGTACTAAAGAACCATCAAAAATCTCACAATTCTCTCCTGTAAAACACAGACCTTTTCTTAATTTCACTGCCTTTTCCTTTCCTTCTTCCCTTCCACACTTCCTATTGCTAGCATAAGTGCAAAATACAGTTTGTGTTTAGATACAACCTAAACCAATGCTCTTTATATATACATCTGGAACAGTCAAGCCAAGAAATCACCAAAACAAAACATTCACCTGTGCAACTACTCCTCCACCTGAGAGGTCAAAAGGAACACACACAGAAAACAAAATATTTGACGTGTACTGCCTGCTAATGTAGTGAAAAGAACTCAAATGCGACAGTGATAATGACAGCATGAGAATTTCTGTTGAGCAGAACAAAATGTTAAAGGCTTTTCACAAAGGAAAATAACCCAGGCTGAATTATGCTTAACATGAAATTCAATCTTTTCCTTCTCATCATCAAATCCCTATCTAATCTTCCTCATGCTCACACCTCACCTCTCATTTCTCTCCCAAATTGCTTCTGTTCTGCTTTTTTGTTCATTTTTCTGTCTCAGAGCTAACCACAATCAGCTTGTTTTGAGTGGCTTTCCAGTATTTTCCCGCTAGTTGTCCTTTTTAACACCTCCAAACATATCCTTCAAATCCATATTTTTTATCACCATTTTTTACAAAGATCCTTCAAAATGCATGCTGCTGTCGTTTTTAGTGTGTTGTTCTGTTACCATCTACCTTTTTTGACACTCACAAAAAGACTATTAAAACATTATAAAAACTTAAAAGTTTTTATTCTTCGGGATTGTCTGACTGCTCAAGACCATGACATAAAAGATTACATCTATAAAATAACATACAAGGAAAATAATTTTTTTGAGCAGTAAATGCTTTCAGCTGGTAACTTGAATCACTGAAGATATGTTTATTTACTTTAAAAGACATTCTCTAAACTGGTAACCAAATCACAAAAACATTCTAAACAAATGTATCTGTTTGCAGTGATGTTGCTCTTTAATGCAATAGAAGATGTTGCACTCATCATGGTAAAAGCATAATGAAAATAAGACAACCCAATTAAGGACACAGTGTTATTGTTATCCTACTTTACCAGCATTAGGTTAAAATTAACCATTCCATTGAGAGTCCATGTTTTTAAAACCAGTTGATCTGCCTGTAAGATTATTTCTTGTTTCTTACAAGGTAACAAGCTCTTAAAGTGACCTTGAGATTTCCAGCAACAGGATTCGGAACTCCTACACAAGGCAACACAAAGGGCAGATGGAAGGGACTGTAAAATTAACTTAGATTCACAATAATTCCCAAACTAGTTTAATTTGCTGCTGACTTCTTAGCTAATTGTGCACACATGCATAAAATCAGCAATGGCAGAAGTAAATAAACCTGAACCAAGGGGTATCTATCCTTTCTTTGTCACTTAAAGCAATACAAGGCCTTCATGTTTCTTTGGTGGACACTATGAAACTTGTTCTGTCATGAGATAAAAAATAAAATAAATTCTTGGCACTTTTAAAGACTGTGATTTACAAAGGAAAAATCAATTTTAAAATATACACTGGCATTTGATAAAGAAAAATTCCTTTATACCATATTCCCAATAAAGGTTGTGAAACAGTTTTTTTGGTGTTATCTTCAGATCTGTAAGGTTCCATGCTAAACTGTTTGCATTAGAATGATTAATGGAGAACTTAAAGGATAAAGTACCACAGTTAACACATTGGGATAAAATTGTCCTCTTGGATTTATGCAGCTTTTATTCTGTGCACAAAAATGTAGAGACTAATTTTCCCTTTCTTTTCTAGTATTCTTAATTTTCAGAGCACTTCACAAATTAGTTCCTTAGAATCATGTCATGATGGTTCCACTTTAGCAATTGCAGGAGCTGGATAAGCCATTTTTCTGCATTTGTTGCAGACAATTTCCTGTACCTGTATGTTATGAATAATCTAGGCTCAATGGTGTCTTGATGACTTGTCTTGATAAAAACTACTTTTATCCAACTCTAAATGTTGCCACTTCTGCTGAAACGAAGCAGAGAAGGATGAATCCACAGCAGCAGTTAACAAGAGGGAATTTTACAGCTCTGGAATCCCTTCTCTCAGTTCCTACCAGCTTCATGACAGCAGGAGACCAGCTCTTCCTGGAGTAGAAGCAGGAGGAAATGGTGTATTTAGCAGCTTTTAGGTATTGTCTCTTTTCTCTGGAAGGGGGCAGGGCAGGGAGTGGGAACATCAGGATAAAGTGGGTGTAATTGGCCAATAGGCTGCGTCTGGTCCAAAAAGCTGCAAGCTGGAGTGTGCTGTGATGATCTTACAGAGGTAGAGGATAAACCCAGAAATGCATAAAATGAACTAACCAGGCTGGATAAAACCAAAAATTTCTGTTGCACAGTGTTTTAGTCAGAAAACACAGCCTTAGGTCTTCAGCTGGTGTAAATAAGGATATTTGCATCTATCTTAAGCCATTTCAATGAGTTCAAACAAAAGGAAGAATAAACTTTTATAAAAGCCAGCTATGAAATATTATTTATCTCCTAAGGGTCTTTTTTTAACCTTTTCCACTACCTTGTGAATACCTTTGCCTAGTCATTAACCAGGTTAAGGCTTTTTAGAACAGATGAAAGCTACTTTGTATAACAATTATTTTTGGACGTAAAATGTGTTTATTATTTGAACAAACATGCAGGAGTGGCAGTTATTCACTAACCTAGCTGTGCCACACTGGCACAACTCAGACCTCTTGGAGATACAAGAATATGTGTTAAGCACTGAGACTCTCCAGAAGAATCTCATGGGTTTTAATTACTAAGTTTCTGAAGAAATTTTTAAACCTTTCTAGGTACTGCCCTATTCAAAATCTGACAGGATTAGTTTTGTACTCATCTAATCACCTCTCTTTTGTTACTTCAAATAGGTAAAGTAGAACATACTGGCTGGGCTTGAGAACAAACCATAAAATAGATTCTTTGGTGTCTTGTTAATTATGATTATTTCTTTCTTCAGCTTTAATTAAATACAGCTGAATACAGCTGTATTTAATTAAATACAGCTCCTGAGATTTTATGATGTCAACTTTATAATCCAAGTTAGATATTTGAAGAAAGTTGCTCTTATTTTTTAGAAGATCATGATTATTAGAGCATGTGGACCAGTGAACAACCTATATAATACAGAACAGTGACTACAATATTCCCTGCTAATAAACACAACTGATCATGCATCTCCACACAAATACAGAATATATAGAGCTGTCTTTTAAATGAGATTTATATTTAAATTTCTATTTTGGGGAATAAAGAAACTGGTAATTAGAAATCTTTATGTTTCTTCCCATAATGTAAAGAATTACTGAGTAATAAAGATGAGTATAATACTGATAGATTATTTTGTATTAAAAGTCTCTTGCTGTGTCAATTTACCTGGATGTGGGCTGTCATAGCCTTTGGCTACGACACTTCTCCACTCCTTGGTGCACAACATAGAGCATCTTATATTTTGCATTACTTGTTTTGATTGCCTGCCTCTTATTAAGGGACAACAATGATCTCATGTTAATCTTCAAATAGGTGACAAAAGTTCTGCTGCATCATATGCAAAAAGCATAACCCATTAAATATCTCTTTCTTGGTAAATGCAGAGCATATGAATCACCTTGATGATTTGAAGCTATCAGATGCCATCAACTACTATTGTTGCAAGTACAGTCTTGGCTAAGCATCCTAATTTACCAATCTGGCATCAATCTGGCTACATGAGATGGTGTTGTATTTGTAACTGGTAGGTTTTGAGTTGAACATACTGAAATTACTATGGTATTGTAGTATAAAGAAAACTTGAAATAAAGCATGATTTGGTACTACCAAAGTGATGCTGATCCTACAAAGTGCACAGTGCCTTAATGACTTTGCTTAAAAATACTAAACAATAGTGGTAGTCTTAAAAAAAATTCACTACAACAAATGACCTTATTACTTTTACTAACTTTTGACTTTGATTTGATTAATGTAAACCACCTTTTAAAAATTATTATCATTATTATTATTTTACTCTTTGCTACAATTACTATTGGGAATCTGGCTACTTTCTTCACTGTGATAGAGAAAACCTGGAAGCTTCCCTCAGGAACCATTTATCTTACAAATACCAATTTGATGATATGGTTAAGACAAGACCAAATATCTTGACAGAAACTGTGGATCTTGCATAACCATTCAGATTATAAACAATTCTAGTGGATTATTCTAGTAACCATGCAACCAGAGGAGTTTGCTCTGTAAGCGTTGTAGAAAACACCTTCTGTCTGAGCAGTGAAGGTTTTCCCCTTCAAAACAAAAACATAATCTTGGCAGTAAAGCAAGACACACAATCTATGCAATAAAACAAATGTGGGATGGAAGCAAATGTGAATTTTTTCTGAGGCACTTATTAATGACAACTGGTATAAATGCCAGTTTCATTATTAAATCTCTAGCAGAACACATAAGTCAAGGAGACTAATTTTTCCTGCCTCTGAGAGAAACTCAGATCTTTCTTATTTCTTGGTAAGCAAAAACAAACTAACTTTAGTTATCCCACTCTACTATAGAGGAGGAGCTGAGGTCAGCATGCTTTTCTTGCAGTACATCCTTGCCAACTCCTAGTTTGCTCAATATTGGCAAGGACATATAGACTAGGTTCTGAGTCATTAATCTAAATTTGACTTGGATCAATCATGAATGAATCAGATGTAGACAGCATTCACACATTATTTACTTCACACAGAACACTCTCCCTGAGCTGACCCGTAGAGTCACCAAGTTTAATTATATTTCATCATTGGTTAGAGGCAATGTAATGTGCACATTTACTCATAACCCTTTCCCCTGTCTCTATTCCCATTTTTCATCTTTTTACTTTGCAAGATTTTTGGATCAGAAAAAAGGGTTTAATTTATATTTGTATAGAATGTTATCACAATGGAATTTCCTCCTCCCTATCATTGCTGTCATCATGAACAACAATAGCAATAAAGAGTAACACAGAAATGAGTTATCTTTTTACACTGCTCTACTCTCCTCCAAATTAACATAGAGCATATGCTAAAATCTACACAATCTGCTTTTTTTCCTGTACTCTGGCAATTCTGCCATCTACCAGAAACAGCAATATGCTCAGCTAAAATATCATGTATAAAACATGAAGCATATAGGTTAAAATGACTTATTCCCCTGTCTCTTATCTATGTTCTTAGTGCACATCAGTGTTTTATTCTTTTATACAAGCCCTAAAACATTTTATAAATTGCAATATAATGAGTGTTGTAGTCTAAAGACATGAAAAGCAAGGATGTGCCAATGAATTTGCAGCTCTGCTGCAGTGCGGTCACAGCTCTGTGATAAATATACTAATACAGTGCTCTACTCACAACCTATTATTCAATTCATTTCCAATTTGCTGAAAACAGATACGTACTGTAAGTAATAAACAATTCATTTATTTCCTTGAACTTGTGCAATGAACTGCTTTGGAGCCAGGAGGCTTCCTGTTGAAGTAATAAGTAGGTGTGAGTGTACTCACATAGGTGCATTTCTGTTCTCACACCTACATTCAATATGCATAAACATATACACATGCTTTTTCCAAGAATGATGACAATTTCAAGCTTCTGTAAATGGAAGACCTTTCAAGAAAACAATTCATGTGTAGAGCAAAATTGTTTTTAAGGAAAATGTAACTGAGGATACTACAGTTCTAATAACATCTACTTGACAGTAAAAAATGTAATGACATGACCCTGGTATGCCTAATTTTAGTTACAAATAGCTCATTGATGGGATTCTATTATTCTACCAAAATAGGCTTGTGATTGTCCTATAGAACAATTGATAGACTATAATTTGGAGTATTTTAGAGGGCCCTGATTCTGTTTTTCTGCATTTCAAGAACTGCAATTTGAGATCCATAGTTCAGGATCTGTCAGTATTTCAGTTTATTATAAGCTTTGATTTCTCAAGGGTTTCTATTTCTGTTACAAATTTTACTCCAGTAATACAGCAAACAAAGCATAAGCTAGAATGGAAGAAAAATAGCATCATACTTCCAGCATTGGTTCTGAGTAGCTCATGCACTTAGTATTCCAGGAGAGTAAGGACAGGCTGGTAGATAGTTTTAGAGGTTTTCCTTTAAATAGAAGAGGAAAATAAGGAAGAAAACCCTACACAATATTTTGCTTTTGCTTTCCAGACATTTTGTGATTAAATCTTTGACACTTCTTGAAGCAGATTCTTCAGAGGAAAGGGCCATATTTGATTAATATCTCAACTTGAGAAATGTTGGAAAACATGTTGAAGTTCTTGAAACATATCATTTGACATGTTCAAAATGAAGAGTGTCTTTTTTAGTTTAAAATAATTTTTCATTTTTAAATGTGATGTAAAATACACTATATGGATGAGACTGTGCCAAGCCAAGTAATAATACCTTCCAACCCTCTCTTTCAAATTGAAAGTATACTTCCAAATATTTTCCTGTGGGAAAAATGGGTTGGGAACCATTGAGTGGGGCAGTATGAAAGAAAACTACTGAAAGAACCTCTGCAACTTTGACAGCTGCACTGACAGCTGAACTGGGAATAAAAAGTTAGCCTGAAATTCAGCAGATCTGATATGGGAGCAATCTAAACTGGTTGTGCACCATTGGCTGCATCAATGCTAAGAAAGGAATTTAAACTGAAAAATGAAAAGCAGATACCGAGAGACACTGTAGAAACTGAGGTAGAAGAAAAAAAATGGGAAAAAAAGGTGTTTAAACACAAGTGTGAGCACTACTGGGGGAAGTATTTCAAACTACTTAAAAAATAGAATTTGGAGAGCTGCTTAAAACAAGAAAATAAGGAAGCAACACAGACTCCAAGGACAGGAAAGAGATGAACTGCTGTAACCTCAAATGCCAATAAAATTACTGTTTTGGGAAGCATGAAACAATATAATAAACTCATCATGTCAAGATACTTGCACTTGAGTACAGGCACAGAAAAACATCTAATTCTCTCTCTTTTTGATGCTTATTTTGGCTGATTCGTGGAAATCTGATAAGGTCTTCTATTTACCTTATAGCCAAGGGGATGTGGTGTCATATGTACAAAAGAAGAATGCTACCATGGCCAGTGCTGCAAAAATGATATATCTTTTAATTGTTTAACTGTTTCAAAATGCCAGATATATGATACACATTTTTCTTCTAAAACATTGTGTTGTTTAGTTAGTGCTTGTCCCTTAACTTCAACATATAAAAAGCATGTCAAAAATTCTGACTGCTTCATCTCCCTGGTATATGAGAAATTGGAAAGAAATGGTGAAGCAACTTCTTCCTCTGGTAAAGTCTTTTCTTACTGAATATTGCTGACATGGAGAGCTTTGAAGCTTTTCCCTGTTTTTTGGAAGATCCGCATTTAGCAGATAATGTAAGAGTGATTGGTACAGAGAAGGGGTATCCCAGATGTTCAGTCATGATTAAGATGATCTGTACTTACAAAATAATAAATATGGTGAGCTGTAACAAAAAGTCCCAGTTGCAGTAACCTCTGGTCAGGAACCACAGGCAAGGACACAACTCCTTTATCCCCACTTTGCCTATAATACCAGCCAAATTGGTATGCTACCTTAGGTCTGCTTTACCTTCAGATACACATCTCTTCTTTTTACTTTTCACTGCTATGAATATTTCTGGTCAGAAAAAGAATCTTAAATAATATGATAAAAACCTCTATGGAGCCCAGAATTTTATAATGTCAGTGAATGTTTGCATCTACAGGGTATCAAATGTAGATTATACTCATGTCAGATATGCATAATTTACTTATGTCCTCGCAGTGAAGGAACAAATAAGCCTTACAGTGCTAATGCTTAGGTTGTGGCCTGTGTACTAATGCTCTGCTGTAGTTAGAAAAAGTGTTTCTGGATCATGAAATAAAGCAAAACCCATGAATCGGCACTTAAAAATCTGATCTGGAGAAATTAAACTAGAGTTTATGTAAATTGGTCCAACAGGAATAAGTCAATAAAGCTTCGGGAGACTCATGTGGAATCCACAGTCACCCTGTAAAGCATTTCCAGAAGACCCAGGTTCCCTGGTAGGTGTCTGTGGATCCTGTTTTTCGGTAAAGAAGGATCTGAATCCTTCTCTGCAAAGCAAAGCTAAAAAGACAAATAGGGAAAACATCTGTTTGTTCATTTGTTTGGTTTTTTTTAAAGTTAACTCAGAAAACAGTCCAAAGCAATAGGAAATGTTCCAGCTTTGGAAAAAAGTAATTCTTATTATCTTCCTTGTAACAATTGTATGTTTCAGTATTTTATGGGAAGATATTTTTTTCTCTCCAGTGTTCAGATGTGGAGCACTGGAATCAAGGCTATACACAGTAATTTCATACAGTGACACAGTGCAGACATTTTTTATAGTTTATCATGTAAAATTATGAATCTAATTATATTTAAAATAGCATCAGATTAATTAAGATCTGCTAAACAGTCTGTACTTAATTCTTAGACTTTCATGAAAGTTGATTTTGGTGGATGGCTCTTCACCTTAGAAATCAGGGATTTGGCCAAGCTCTGTAAACCAAGCTAAGAAGAATTTGTCATAGTTTAATAGAGCCCAGCACCCTGGATAAGAAATTTACAGCTTCAGCTCAGAAATACAGTAAACTAAGATTTAATGACTTAATATATTTATTTCTCTAATACTTCAAAAGAAAAAATAAGGAGCAATGGAAAGTGAACCAGATGTGAAAGTGGTAGCCTGTGTGACTTTCTTCCAGTGTATCAGATGCCACATCAAACTTGACAAACAATACAATCACATTCTCAAAATACTATTAGTGATACTTCCAATTAACTTATTAGAATAACTTAAAAACTTAGTGACTTTTCCCCTAAAAATGGAAATACACTTAAAAGTCTTGGCTGTTTATTTGGGAACAGTGATTTCCATCTTAATACTTTAAATATACAATGTGTTTCTTCAAGTTATATGAAAAATGAATAATTGTTCTCTCATTTATAGAGTATTTATAGTAGAGTTTAATTGCAACAGGGTCGAACTAAAATTGGCACTGAGCCTAGAAAACTTGGAAAACATATTTCTACTACTCTTGATGGTGTGTAAAGCGTAATAATTGATGTCTTATTGAGAATTAAAAAATGGCATGGGAATTATCCAAAAAGGGAGAAAATTCAAAATTGCAAGATGTGTATTTCTTTTACTGAGGAATACTATTGCATATGTTCTCAATAGAATGTGTTACACTGTGACTGTGCTACTTGATTCATTCAGAGATATTTTTTCCAGACAAATGTGGAAGAATATGTTTAACTATGTAGTAAGAAGGAATTTCGTATTATTTAGGCCTTGAAAAAATTCCACCTGTATACAGTTACTGCACAAATATCAAGTTAATGTATGTCTGATAAACAAAAAAGATCCATTTAAAAATTATGCCATTATATGAAAACACCATTCTTTGTCTTTCCATTTCATATGTAGATGTATAGGTAAGACTTAAAGTGTGAAGGTTTGGTATAGAATAAATGCAATGTAATCCACAGAATGTTTTTGGTTCTTCATGAGGGCTTGTGGGGCCAGTATGCAGTTAATTTGAAAGCCCTTAAGTACTTGCCCTGGATTTACTGGATTTACATTGTGCTAAAAAATTTACATTGTGCTAAAAAAATAAGTGTCATGATATCTTCCAAAAAAAGTCAGAGTTTACCCTAAATTTAGCTCATCTTTCCCTGATCTTCTTCCTCTTTTCCTTTATACATGTCAGTTTGGGGGAAAGATGGATGCAAATTCTTTCCTTCAAACCAGAAAGTGTTACTGGACACATAGATTCCCTGTCTCATTTTGAGCTCTTAAGTGGTAACAGGATGCAATGGATGTAGCTTCCTTTCACTTCTCTTTTTGTGCAATATGTTTTCTGTGAAAAATACCTATTTAGTGACAGCAGAGAAGTAGGATAACCTTACTGGTGTTATTTGATAACAAACACATTTTAAAAAATGTGCAGCTCTTTTCCTTTGCCCCTGAAATGGCTTTAATTCCATGTTTTAAAATATTTATTTTGACAATGGGGTTTAAATCTTGATACTTTACAGACTGTAAGAATCAACACCACCAGGACTACAGAAGTGGAAATGAACTATGTCAATCATCTTTTCCACCAAAGAAAACCTATCTTGTAACTACAATGCTGGGCTCCTGATCTTAGAGCATGATATTCTAGCAGAGCCCAGGTTAGTCTGATTCTCTGGTGAGCCACTTTCTCTCATACGAAAGGACTTAGCAGTTTTTGTCCTCACAGCACTGTCAAACATATAAAAGCTAAACCTTCACAATATGTTACAGATCAGAAGAGATAAATCAGCTACCAAAATCTGCTTGAAGTTTTGAAGCTACTCAAAAAGATCTTTATAGTGAGTCACCAGTCTTGCAAAGATAGGTCACATTTAAATTATGAACTAATGCATTATTTATGTTGGAGAGATTGCAACTCAGAAACCACTGTTATAAACAAGAGAAAGGTCTATGCAAGAGCAGTGAAATTATACTGCAATTTGCTCAGCTGCAAAGATAAATTATTTCTAAGCAATATATATTATAAATAGGAGTGCTGTACAAATAAGCTGTCCCTGAATTATAGTGGAAGAGGACAAAATGCTACCAATTCCTGTGCAAAACTGGGTGTGGTTTACAAGATAATGACAGTCCTCACAGACAGAAGAATACATGGTTCCCAGTGAGCTACAAACAATCAAAACCAGAAGCTCAGAAAAAAAACTCCTGTTTCCTAGAATTCTGAAGAAAAAGTCATAAAATCATCAAATAATATTAGGTATTATATGCCTTAAATTAAAAATCTGTGATGTAGGGAAAGGAAGCTTGTCACACAAGAGAAAGAGAAAGAATATTAGTGAATATGTGATCTAGAAAAAGACAGATAAAGAGAATTCTGTTCTTAGAGAACTTTCTTATCCCACCTGCTGCAAGCTTGCTGTTCTCCAGGCTGAACAGTCCCAGCTTTCTCAGAATGTCCTCACAGGAGAGATGTTCCAGTCCCTTAATCACATTAGTGATGCTTTTTCTGGATTCTCTCCAATATGCCCATTTTTCTGTCTCTTGTACTGCGAACTAAAAATGGACACGGCACTCCAGTTGTGGCTTCACTAAGGTTGAGTAGAGGGCCAGGATCACATCCCTCTTTCTTCTGGCAATGCTTTTCCTAATGCACCCCAGGACACCTCTGGCTTACTTTGCCACAAGCATACATTGCTGATTGATGGTCTCCTTGGTATGAACTAGCACCACCAGAGCCTTTCCTGCCAAGCTGCTTTCCAGCTGCTCAGCCTCCAGCTTGTACTGGTGCATGGGATAATTTACCCTGGGTTCAGGACTTTTCATTCATTTTTGTTGAACTTCATGAGGATCCTGCCAGTCCTTTTTTCCAGCCTTCTCGTGTTCCTCCTGATGTCAGTAGAACACTGATGTATCATGTAGCACCACTCTCATGTCACAACTCTTCCTGGTCATGTATCATCTGCAAAGTTTCTCAGGATGCACTTTGTTCCAGCATCCAGGTCATTAAGGAAAATCTTATAGTATTGGCCTCATTATTAATACGTGGGGTATCAATCAAGTCTCACTAGCCACTTGCCTTCAACTGGACTTTGTGCCACTGATCACCACAACTGGGCCCAGCCCTTGAATTGGTTTTCAACCAGCCTCACGATCCACTTACCAAATGCACTTTTTCAGCTGCTCTGTGAGGGTGACATGGGAGACAGTGTTAAATGTCTATTGAAGGCAAGGTAAAGCACATCCAGGGCCCCCACCCCCTTGTCCACCAAGGCAATTACCTTATTGCAGAAGGCTTTAGGTAGATTATGCATGACTTTCTCTTCATAAATCTGTGCTGACTACCCCAAATAAATCTTGTGTTTTTCCTGTGCTTAGAAATGGTTCCTTCCCAGGTGCTGGGATGAGGTTCACCACCCTGTATTCCCATGAATCTTTTTTCTTGCCTTGGAGACAGGAGAGGAATTTGCTCTCTTCCAGTACTGTGGAACATCTCCCAGTTGCCACAACATTTAAAAGGTGTTTGATGCTGGCCTTGCAAAGGTATCAGTCCATTCACTCAGCATTTGAGGGTACAACCCATCAGGCTCCATAGACTTAAGTATATCCATCTTGTTGGAAGTGCTTCCTAAACCTGGTCTTCCTCCACAAAGAGCAAGTCTTTCTAGTTCCAGGTCCCTGGTCTGAGCTGCCTCAGGCCCCTGAAGCTCAGTTTTACTGGCCAAGAATTAGGTGAAAAGGTGTTCAGTACCTCAACCTGTTCCAAATTACTTGTCTCTCATTTTCCTGCCCCATTCAGCAGTAGACCTACATCTTCCTTAGTCTTTCTTTTGCTGTTTAGGTACTTTATTGCCCTTGCTGTTTATTTCCACAAATAAATCTACGTATGATTTTTAAAACTTACTAAGACCTGTAATTACTTTCCTCCTAGGCTGGAAAGTAAGTTTTTTCTTTACTTTAAATCCTGGGAGACACTCAGGAGAGGGTCTTCCATGCCAAGAAAATTTGTGAGCCTTTTGCAATGAATGGGCCTCATGTGAGGCAGGATTTCTGCTAGATTAGAAGTATGGTAGTAGGGTCATAAAAGGTTAGTATTTGATAATCCTGGGGTTACCCAACAGAGGAACGTGAGTTAACACCAAGGCTCTCAGTGGGATTTAATTGAATGAAAATGATGTAACATGTTCTGTCAAGTTCTGACTGCATAGTAAAGCCCAGAACCCAGAAAACATGGTTAATTTTACCTGGAAAGAAAACTACTACTTAGATAAAGAACTAAAAGTATAAAAAATGCTTCAGATGACTGAAATGCACATGGGGAAATAAGAATGATAGGTAAGAGTTACTGAAGTTAGGACACATAGCTTCATTATGCTATCCTCATAAAAAAATACAGCAAGATCATTAGCAGCCAGCAGGGATAAGTATCTCAGTTTTATTACTCACAAGAAACATTCAAAATATGTGAACATATGCTTTAAAATGTCAGTTCCTCATTCTGACCTCTTCTTGGGCTGTCATAATTTGTTACTCTTATGTCCTAATACATTTTAATTTCTGCCATCTTCTGGAAGCTTCCTACAGCACAACACTTCCAACAAAATTGTGAAGTGTAGATGGTGTCAAAGCATCTCACATCAACTCTGAAATATGCTGTTGTAATGAAATTTAGGACTGTAATTCAATGCATAGGCACGGGTTTTATTTCCATCTTACCACTATGAACAGGATTAGGAGCCATAGAAAGCCCACTGGCCATTCTGGTGCTGCTGCTGTAGAAGCCTCATGCTGTGGGGCTCTTCTAGAAGGAGCCCTGGGTGCAAGCATTTAAAATCTCTCCATTTCCTACTGTTGTCTAAGGTGTGCCAATGCTGCACCTTAAGCAGGGCCTCCTCTGTCACAACATTTAACTAACAAACCAGAATTCCTCCCTTGTGTGAGACATGCATCCCACTGCAATACAGCACTGAGGTGGTCAGCTGGCATTCACTTCACCATGGCAGCACGCTGGAGCAAGCTGGCAGGCACGGTGCACTGGCAGGGCAAAGGAGGGCTTGGAGGAACAGAGCAGTGATGAACAGCTGTGACACCGAGCACCCGGCTCATCTTGCAGACTCTGATCACAATTGGAGCCTGCAACAAGATCTGTACCTGATGTTTTCCAGATGCTGGCTGAGCAAACACTCCCTGACTACACCTGAAAGGGTGAGCTGCTTCTTCTTTTCAGCTCCAGTATATAACATTCACATATAACTTGATTTTTATTCTAACAGTAGAGTTTTAAATAGAAAAATCTGCAGCTAAAAAGGGCAACCTTGTTGTATAAGCCTAAAAGGTTAAATTCACCTTTGAGAAATTAGTAGATTAATAGAATTAGTCGATCCAGAATAACCTTTTTTTGCTACCTCCCTCCTTTGCCCTTCCCTGCCATTTTTTACATTTACATCTTGGTACACTACAGATATGGCTAGATTTTTAATAGCAATATATAAACCTAGTTCACCAAGTTATCTCTTACTGTAAGGCAGAGCCATTTTTTGTGCATAGCAATAAGAATAGTTAAAAAAAAAAATCAGGTCTCTTCTTTCCTCTCTTCAGTGAAGAAAGAAAGAGCTCACTTGGATACCATCTGCTTTGAAGAAAGATTGAGACTTACATTACAGCACACCACACAGAATATGGTGTCAGAGATAGATTAATATCCTAAGACCACATCACACTATGAGCATTTTCAGCTACCACAACCCCTTTGCAACTTTTGCTAGATGTGAGATAAGAGATTAGGATGGAAGGTTGAGAGTTAGCCACAGAACTTGAAAAATATAAAAATTTACTAAAGGATTCTGCATTAAGTGCTCATCATATGTAACTGCAGTACATTTTTATCTTTGAATTAATTTATAGCCTTTCTAAAGAAGCAAGAAGCTGAATAGACATCATGCCTATAATTACCTTAAACAAGTGAGATCATGCTAAGTGCTTTACTTAGTGGGGAAAATGAAACTGCCTCCTTTTTTTTTTTAACTGTAAAGCAAACCATTATGTGGTGGGGCTTTTTCAGGGATATCTTAAAACTGTACCATATAAAAGACCCCATACAGAGGAATAACCTCAAATAACTTCTCTCCTGGAGGCTGATTAGATCAGACAGACTAAAGAAGCAAAAAGAAAATCAGCCTGACAGGGCTTGGTACCATCTTAGCAGTGCTGCAGGAAGAGGAGGCAAACAACTGATCCTGAGACGGACTCAGGTGAGGTGAAAAGCCACCTCTACCTGCAAGGGATTTTCTGCAGGGTGAAACTGGGCAGGCAAGCTCTAAGTATACACACATGAAACCTTCACCTGGCCCCAGCTTTAGGAAGCCAGTTAGCATAGCTCTTGTGGATGTCCCATTTCTCTCATCATGAAGGATTTCTCTTCTTCTTTGGTGGAAGGATAGTGGTTAGATCCAAATGGATTTGGATGGTACTGCAGGAACCGATACCAGGACAACAGACGGCACTTCCTCTAGGTAAACTTCATGCTCTTTCATTTAAGTCTTCAGAGTGTTGGTTGGAAGTTGCTTCCTACCATACAACAGCTGGACCTCTGCCTCTTACTTGAGAAAATTTGCAGCAAAATTTTGAGGACAGTACTAATGTAAATAAATATCTTCAATTTTAGAGAACAGTATCGCTTCTTCAGCCTAAGGGTTTTCTCAGTGATGTTTCCTGTCATCCTCCTGTTTAATGACCAAATGAATAAGGGGTAATGCAAAATAATTACTTTAATCTTCTCTTATACAGTCCCTGACTTCCCCAGATTTCAGCACACATACAGAAGCTAAGAGATGAAACTTAAGAAGAAACAAACAAAAAATTGTCTTCATATGAAAAAAACATTTGAAGTTTTTAAGGAAAAACTGGAATTCTGTTGGGAACCTAGGAAACCTCCTTATGAGTGAAGTTCACGTGCTCAGTGCAATGACTAAACCACTGTTCTCCCAAAGTTTGAAACTACATGAGTCCTAGCTCTAATTGATTTCTCTGATTTATGCCTGGATGGCCCACTTCTCATTTAATATTAAGCCACGGAAGCAATTTGCTATTTCTCTGCAATAGAACTAACTTCAACATGCTGTCAAATGGAATTGCTGGAAAATTATAAGAAGGATTTGCATAAAATGGAAGAACTTGTTTAGTAAGTGGGAGAAGATTTTCTAGTGCTAAAAAACTTCTGAAAGAAACACAGCTCTATGACTACACAGTAAAGGGCAACAAATCAGTTATTCCTTTGGAAAGCTGTCGTGGAAAACTTCCTGTAGGACAGCTCAGTGTTCAAAAGCAAACAAAAAAGGCAAGAAAAATGCTAAGATTTATTATAGAATGAAGTAAGAATCAAAGATTTTGAAAGTAGCAGTTTGCTACACACTGCAAATATGTATGTCACCTCACTTTTGGATACAGCACATTTCTTCCTATCTCATCTCAAAGAATAAGAGGCTAACATGGTCTTGAAAGAGGACATCTAAGGGCTAGTATAATACAAGCTGTTAACTGTGTGATAAACTGGTGTCAGGAATGAGTGGGCGTTGTTCTTGCAGTACAGAAGTAAAATTATTTCAATGCCGCCACTAGGTAGCAGGGCCAAAATGAAAGGAAATCCTTCTTTGTGTTTTTCCACTAGAGAGATCACTACCTTTGGTTTTTAGGACAAGACAGGGGAATATATTGCAGAAGAGAGTTCAAAACTCTCAAAACAAAGAGTAGAAAAACTACAGGAAAGATAAATATGACTGCACCCTCCCAGTTAAGAATTTCTCAAATTACTGATGTTTGGAAAGCAGACCAAGAAAATATTATCCTGCACTTAACCTGTTTGTGAATGTTTTCCCTAGGCATCTGGTGGATGCCATGAAACCTGAGGACTGATGCAGTTCTTATCTGGTTTTGGTGGTGCCTTTTTTGGAAAGCTATTGCCAGGGAACAGCAAGAATGGGCTGCTGTGTAAGGGAAGAGTTCCTGGGAATCAAGGCAGGCAGGGCATGAAACTCACTGATAAGCTCCACAACACCAAGCAAGATGAGCCATGCCCATCTGCTGCTCTGCACCATCAGCCAACCTGGCAATAAGGCAGGTAGCATACCAAGCCAGAAGATGAAATCAGTGAGTCAGGGCTTGAATTAGTAAGGCACATTGCCAGAAACTGGCCAAGCTGCAGTGTAGCTCAAAGATGAGAGGAGAAGCCTGGAAACAAAGAGGTAGAGAAGCCATTGCTTCCCACAACTCTTTCTTGCAATGCTCTCCACCCACCTCTCTGGTACAAGGACAGGCAGCTGCACTGAAAACTGACCCTGAGCCCAGGCAACCAAACCACTAAGGCCAGTGACAGGTGAGAGGCTGCACTTGACCCTGATACTTGTTTGTACAGGGCTTTGCTTCCTCCACCAATAAATTGACTGTGCTATGTAAGCTTTCTGATGCTTCTCAAAGCATAGAAAAAAACAACTTATTTTTAAGGATTGAACTCCATTTACCTAAGAATTAGACTTCCTTGTATTCAGTTCACACATTTCTGCTCTACTCTCATTATAACAGTGGTTTCAGTGGAACTTTTCACTTCATTTAGAAAGAGCACACTATGATAGTGGCTGATGTGTTTCCTTTTATCACTTGTAGCCTATTATTACAATCTTCTATACTGTTGGTTGGCGTAACCTTTGAAACACATTCCTTACAGAAAATTGCCAGAATTCAGTGTAACAAAATTTAGGTCAGAATATATGACATTTTTCATTGGTCAAACATATAATTAATTGCTAGTTCAATTCAAGAAGAGCAAACACAGGTTGCTGGTTATTTTTTATCCCTGTCTGAGGGATATATTTTGTTTTAATTACATCTTAAACTGGTAGAAGCAGATCTGTTATTGAGATGGGGGCTGCCTCAGCAAATCTTTTACTGTGCAATTACGTTCATGTTGGCATTCAGATTCAAAACAGAAAAGCATTCTCACACCCAGACTTCATTATTAACTCTGTTAATAACTACTGTTAGCAACTGCCCTATTCAAAGAAAGCCACAGAAGTAGAGTTTGAAAGATGTATGTTTCATTAGTTACTTAAATTTATTAGGCATTTCCTTGAGTTTTTATGGTACCAAAATGTTTTCAGAATTTCCTGTTCTTAACAGAACAGCCATCTTAGCTTTAACAGGTGAAAACTGCTTTATTCTTTATATGTTCTACACCACAATTTGGTGTTCGGCAAATTTTTATAAAAGTACAGTGAGGGTTTCCCTTTGGAAACAGAATAAACTGTATATTATTTAATTATTATATATTTTATATATGCATAAATGTTATATACTGTATATATAATATATAATATAATTATTATAAACTGTGTATTATTTATACTTTAGCTTCACCTCTCTTCACACTAATTTGACTTTTCTCATGAAAAAATAACACCTAACAACCTTCTTACCCCAGGAATGTGAAACAAGAATGAGCAGGAGCCGCACACAACTCTCTGAAGGTGTTGCTACAGTGATGGAGGAGACAGTTTAGCTGCAGGAACTACAAGGCTGAAGGGAAGGACAGCCCACTAGAGTTCATTTTGTTGGAGCTAGCTGCCACATCAAAGAGGTTGAGAATAAAGTTCTACCTCTTCATATCTGATAAAGAACTAAAGGTCTTGTAGAAAACAGTGTCAATATAATACGTAACATCCTTCAGCCTGTAGCATTTGTTGCCTCTTATACAATCTTCAATCACCGTGTGTTCAAGGAAGAATATAAGACAAGGGCAATTTAGAGCAGCAGTTTCTGAATTGCCCTCTTAGTTATATTGTGCTTCAGAAGCTATTGTAAAAGTTGATGTAAACTAGCTGGCAGATGTGGTTATCTAAAAAAAAATTATCAGATTTGGTGTGAAAACACATCTCACTGAACCAGACTGGAAAGAAACTAGAATGGAGATGTGGAGAGGGAGTTGCAGGTAACTTTTGGGAAAAATGTTAAAATTAATGACTTGAGAAAGGAAAACACACTCTATTACTATAAACCATCTGTCTGACAAATGATGAAAGAGGTCAACTGTTTATAAGAAATTTGTATTTTCTCCTCTCATCTAAAGCAGTCTCAGAAATTTCAGTCACTGTGAGTCACTAGTGAGTATCAATCTGCTCAGGATTAGCAGGGATAAAAATGACTTCTGCATTTAAAAATTTTAACTTTTAAATGTGATCAGAAGCCTTTTATATGTAGAATATATACTAGCCTGAGGGCCAATCACAAAAAGGATAGCTACCATTTAAATCAGATTTAGAAATAAAATATAGGAAGTTGTGTACATCACAAGATCAGCTAGATTTTACCACTTTAATATTTTGAGTGAAATAGAGTATATCTCTCATCTATGAACACAGATTCGGCTGGATATAACAGGAGAGATTGTGCAGTAAAGATTTGACACATGTAATTTTTAAATCATAGAGGAGGAATGGCCAGAGGATTATATACCTTTATTTCAGTAAATATGAAGATGATGAAATCTGGATATTTTATCGTCAACATTACAAATGTCATCCACAGGTTATCAGCATTAATTCAAACATAAAAGCATGATGCATTTATTGCCTAAAAGCACCAAGATCATTATGAAGACAGATGTTGGGCTGAGAGAGACATTTAATTAGATGAGCTGGCTACATTACTGAATGAGTTACTATTTCTGCTTGATTTGACTAACAAATGGCCTCAGAATGTTGTTAACCACCCATTCTTTTGCAGGTTGCTTTTACTTTTTTTTTTAGTTTTGTTTCTAGTGATCAGTGCACATGCTGTTTAACTTCTTAGGCACTAGAACCTGGCCTCTAAATAGGATTGGTGGTAGTAATTGTGAAAAGAGTGTGCAAAGATATCTCATAAAAATCAGGCTGTAGTTCCATTTCAAGCAAAAATTAGAGAAAATGGTGCTTTATTCACAATAAATTTTTGTACAAAGGGTACTTTTGATGACTATCTTCAGGAAAGATAGAATCACAGAATCAATTAGATTGGAAATCACCTCTTATCTGTGTGCTTCTGACAACACTTTTATGATGGAAAGATACCTTTAGCCACTGTAGATACTGTTTCATTTCAAGAAAGCTTACTGTGTACACATAAAAATTTAGTCAGAAAAAGTTGCAAGAATTTTTGAAAATGCTACTTTGACCCTTGAAGACTATTCTAAATAACATAATTTGTGATAGTTATCTTAATCTTTTATAAATCTTTTTTTTTTTCAAAGAGGAAGCACATCCAAAGTGAAATGATATAGGCCAAAAAAACCCTTAGGATCACAGAGCTCTGCTCTACTACAGCACTTCCTCAAGTTTCAGTAAACCTTTTCAGCCCCATGTCAGGAAAGCAGATAAGGTTAATGGATGATGTATTTTCATAAGCATGTTTCTCTGCTTGGTTATTCTGCCCTTTAAAATATGAAGCAGGCTCTCTGAAGTCATATAAATAATAGTTTACCTGAGACCTTCAAAAGGGTGGTTGATGCCCTTGCCTTTGGCTGTATTTTCTTTACTGTGTCAGATAGGAACAAGAAGAATTGCTCTGTGAACAGTGATTAAAACAAAACAAAACAAAAGAAATCAAAAAAGGAAAGGAAAAAGGTGTCTACCACCCCCTGCCCAAGCTTTTTCCATGAATAAAAATGAAGCTGATAGAAACTGCAAGTGACGTGCAAGGATGATAAACCACTCAAGCAATGCACCACAAAGGGTAAAGTACAAAATAATGCAGTTATCACCACACAACTTTGCAAATTTTCTATGGGAGCCATACACTGTTCTGTCAGAGGAAGTCAAGATTGATTTTTAAATTTTCCTCTTGACATTTGCCAACTGTTAAGTACTACCAGAAATTAATTATTGTTATTCAACCTTGTTTTGAACTTCAGGTGGGGTAGTTTAGCTTTTATTTATATAACAAAGTAGTAAACCTCATTTTGGTTTTTGAGCTTTAATTCTTGCTTATACTGTTATTGATGCTAGTTTAACTGTCTTTCTCTTGGGGAAGATTTTAAATATTTTCATAGTATTACAATTCAGTAAATTTGTTCTGCCAACCAGATTTTCAGGTATGGGCATGGGTATCAATAGATTTTTTCCGCAGATTCTCAAGTAAGCAGAAATCAGATGAAAAAAAAAAAGTGGTAAAAATGTAATAGAGACTGAAGTCTACTTTAAAAATACATACTGACTCATCTTTCACAAATTACAGCCATCCTGCTTGCCTGTTTCCTACCCTCACAGTATGCTATCAAATCGATGTAAGGCCCTAGCAACTTTGACATCTGATGTCATTTACATCAGAGTACTTCCCAAATTCCCTGGGTAACAAAAGTGATGGAACACAAAGAAAGAGGATCTCCCTGCCTGTACCACCTGCAACAAGTAGTAAGAAAATGACAAATATGTTAAGTTACAAATATATTATCTATATCTACACCACCTTATCTATAAGCTACAAATACATTAGTTTTGTAGGCTAAATTGAAAAACCATCACTTATCTAGTGACTGGATGTGAGTTTTCAATCATGTTTCATAAAATTTAGGATCCAATAACACAATTTGCTATTGTGCAAAGTCCATGACATACTGCAATTCATATGAAATAATGTAAGATGGGACTAATAACTGTAGAGATCATAACTGTATGACTGTTAAACCTTTTGGGGAAAAAAGGTCTCCTGGATTTCAGTAATGTTTTCCACATTCCTAAGCTTCTGTTTTCCATCTAATAGCTCCAATAAAGACATGGAGATCACCATCTTCCCCTGTGGGACTCCTCACTGCAGAGAGAACTACAGTGGTGATGGAGAGTGGTGCCTATACAAGAAAAGATCCATGAAGACCTTCAGCTCTCAAGAGAAACTTGCCTAGTTCCACCAGCTCTGCTTGCAGGACAGGCTGGAGATTAAATCCAGCAGTGAATGGAGGTTGGGCAAGGAGGCAGGGAGTCACGGCTGAATGCTTTAACTAGGAGATACAAAAAGTGCTGACATGATCTTGGAGTGCCCAGGGCTGCAGCCAGATGAAAGGCCTCCTTCAGAAGATTTCACTGCTTCCGTGCTGAATCAGACCAGGTCTCTGTGTGCCGTGTTCGCCACTCCAGCATTTTGCTGGGAAACAACTTAGTCAGTGTTAAGGTATCTGTAGAAAAGAAGAGATCTGATGGCAAAGAAAGAGATGGTTGAAAGGAAAAGCAGTCCAGAGGAGGACTGGGTCCCAGAGAGTCTTTACAGATCACAAGATTGGCTGGGAATACCATGAGAATATTTCTGGTAAGGAGCTTTTGGCATACACAGAATGAACTGTGGTTCCATGACAGTGATACCAGTGAATATTATCTATCACTGGTTACATACACTATTCCCATCACATGTGCATTGAAAATACAGTAAGACTATCATCAGGTTTTGCTAAATATTACCATGTTGGAAGCTATGCTATTGAGGATCACTGCAAGCTGACAAAGGCTCCCAAGCAGAGGGAAAAACAAACCTCATAGGCAAATGTGCTAACAACTATAGCTTTGTATCCACTAACCTCTAAATGATGTACTCTGTTTCAAATGGATACATTTAGTAAGAAAATTTTAAGGATCTTATCACAATTGCTTATGCATAACACTCGCTACTTTAGACCCAATTTTGCCTTCATGTACCAGAATGTAGTTCTCATAGAACAAAAAAAAAAAAATAAAATAAAAATATTACAAATGGGTAACATGCTGAGAATGGCTAACATCACTGAGTTCAGCAAAGTTAACAAGGACAGAATTTCAGTGAGCATATCTCAGCTTCCTTGACTTTATCTTTTCATTGAGACAAAACAACCCATTAATTCTGAGTTATTCCCCTGTTCTTTGTTTATTGCATATAATTTTTTTCTGTTACTGCAATTTGCTGCTTGCTAGGCTTTCATCATACCCTTTTACATGTGAATAATGCAATACATTTCATCACTGATAGCATCAAAATTCTTGCACACAGTTGAATACTGGTAGAGATTAAATTGGAAGGTACTATTGTTTTCACATTATTAGCCTTTTTTCCTAGCACTACGAGTAAAGAAGCATATTATCACTTCATTCAAAAATAACACATGTAGTAACTACATGTTTAATAGTTTTCACTGCTCTGAGGTTATAGAGTGCAGTGATCATCCATTGTTTTAACTCAAATGGACAAATCCCATTGTACATTTTCTTTGCTTTCTGTTTTAGCAGAATTCTGTGGATATTAAAATTGTCATTATCTACCCACAGGCAGTTTCAAAATACCCACAGGCATCTTGCTTAGCTGCTGCTTGAGGCTTTGGAAAAATGTAGTGCCACACAAAGCTGCAAAACCTATAATATATATGTAGGGGAAAAATCTGTCATTTTGTGGTATTTCAACCTGTAAGACATATGCTGGAGGTCTAAAGCTGCCATTGGTAAAACAGTCTTAATGTTCCTATGAATTCTACATAAGAACTTGCTAGCAGAAACACATTGCTTAAGGCAGTCCTAGAGAAGACAGCAGGTTGAAAGATAAATGGGTCCCTGGGCTGAAACTGATGATTTTTCTTAAGTATGAGTGCTTATAGCACGATTTAATGAGCTTCTAGCAAAGGCTTTACAGTGCCAACTGGTAATACAATACCACTGTGGCTAAATACACACTGTGGCTTAAAATGTACTGATTCTAAACTGGGAAGAAAATTATGAACACATCTAAGTATCAAGCAAGTATTTACAAGATTATTTAGGGTAAGAGGGAAAGGAGAGTCTGCATCTTGCATCCCAGGACATGCCCAAGGAATACAGAAAAATGGTGCTGGCAAGTCTCAGAATTCTTGCATAATTGTTGGGATAGAGCACAGGTTGTGTTACTTATTACCTGTAGTAATATGAAATTAAGGACATCAATTATAAACAAACAAACAAGGTATTCTTTACAAATTTAGGAAGATATACTGTGGTGAATGAAATCTTAATAGTATTGAATATCTGACATCAGACCAGAAGGGCAGAACGAAACTATAATACAGAAAAATGTGAATTATTGAATTGACATTACTCTTTACTACTTACGCAGAAGAAGAATCACTCATGGAAAAACAATAACAAAATATATTCCATTGAGTAACAGTTTCAGTGATGTGAAGTAGCAACTATTGTAGTGATCCTTCAAACTTTTTAGGGTGAGGTAAATTGTATCTGAGATCACCAAAAAAATTAGCAGAGAAGATTGTCAAGTTACATTCTCATACACCAGAATGCAAGTTCTTGGAATAAAACGTTTAGATAAAAGGACAGTGCTGTGGAATCCAGCAATGGAGAGGTCTAGACTTGAAAACTGATGTTTCATGTAAGAAAAGATCAGTAAGAAAAGAAAAGTCAGTCCCATATACATAACAGAAGACAGTAAAAAGAAAACTATGTGCTTAATCATACAGGATTAGTGAGACCTTTACTTATAGTCCTAGTTCTATAGGACTTATAGCTCCTAGTTCTGTCTACTACACTCAAAGTCTTGCAATGAGCAAGAAAGAATATATATGGCAAGTGGAAGTAAAAATTCCATGTCAGTCTGCCTAATGCTAACAGTATAAAAATTCAAATTGTTTAATTAATAGAGACAAAAGTCTTATGAATAATAAAGTTAAGTTTCTAGCCTCTTGTGGCTACTTTTATATATTTCCTTTATATATATACTTTTATATATTTATATATGAAATTATACATACTTTTATATATTTCCAACTTTTTCTTTATTCCTATCCTGAATGTTGAAAGCTGTACAACAGCTATCCATAGCTGCAGGTCATACAAAGGGCTACTGCTTGTTTCATGGGGGCTTCATCTGTGGAATTCACCAAGAGGAAATCCATCCCTCCACCCACCCACCATCCATCCATCCATCCATCCATCCATCCATCCATCCATCCATCCATCCATCCATCCATCCATCCATCCATCCATCCCAGGCACCACTCCACACATGGCCACTGGCGACTGTTATCCAAGGTACAAGTAAGTGAGGCCAACACAAAGCCTCTATCATGATTCCTCTCACTAGTAATGGCAAAAATCATGTGGTTGGGGTACAAGTAAACTTTTAGAAAAAAAACAACACTAATGAGTTCCAAAAGGTTAGAAAGAACCATACGAGTCTGGTAAATTCACCTGTTGATTCACAGAACTTTCTTGTGTGCACAATAAAGAAATTTTTGAGGAGGACCTAATTTTGTGCTTTAGGTAGAAAACTGGTGCTGGGAACTGAAAGCTCCAGGTTGAAGCTAGACATATTCATGATCAAAATAAGATATATATTTTTAACTTAGAAGAAAATTAACCACTAGTGAGCAATTATCTGAAGATTTAGAAGCTTTCTATGTCTTGGAAATTATTAGATGATTATTGTCCTTAAAAAAAAGAAAAATAAGAAAGCTAAATAGGAGAAGATATCACTTATTAAGTATTCATGTAGTAAAATATTTTATTTTTTGTAATGCAAGGTGCTTCAGCTAAGTGGTTTTACTGAGTTGTTTGGACCATAATCCATGGAAATCTTTTCTTTGATTCCCTCAGATTGATTTAATTTGCCTATAATTCTAATGAGAGATGTCTTGGAAAATTTAACAAAAACAAAATTTTCAATTAATAATATTCCTGCTTGGGATTTCCAAAGTACAGGTTGAAAACCTTAGAAATACAGACAAGAGGGACTATGGTGTGAATATTCTAATGCACTGCTGGATAACACTGAGCTTTCTCTGATAATTATTCATTCACAGTTCTCAAAACCTGCAAGAAAGAATAATTGCCCTAAAAGCCAAAATGCTATGCACTAAAATATACTAATGATAGGTAGGTTATTTTTCACGTTATTACAGGTTTTCTTGTTTTATTCAAAGTTCTCATGAAGATACCTGTGTATATCCCTAGGACAGACTTTTGTTCCAATTTTTTGCCATTGAGTGGTCATCAGTAAGTTTTAGCAGGGAGCATTTTATGCTACTTTATCAATTATACAGCTATAGTTCAAAGGAATTAGAGCAAAAGGCCTGAATAATCAGAACATGAGGAAATTAATGACATAATGAAAATAATGCTAGATTGGACTATGCCATGAGTATGTGCCAAAATGTTGGTTTTGTCTGTCTTCTGAACACCAAGGAGAAGCAAAATTTGAATATTAACATTAACCATCTCAAGTTGACATTTATATTTGAGTCCCAGTATTATAATATAATACAGTGTCTGGGATCTTAAAAAAATATAGATGCATAGCCTGGATGCAGTTTTATCTGTATTTCTAACAACATGTATTTTTATCCAGTATTTCCAGAATACCATGGCAAGAACCATGACAAGAATGCATTGTGTAGAAGTTCTGAAATATCAGTATTCTGTTATTTCAATTCCTGCCAGTCATTTTGAAGGCAAAAACATAATATAATTTTTAAAAATTCATTTCCTAGTGTATTTGGCCTTTACATTTTCTGTCTGGGTAAAGGGGTTTCCTTCTAAAACTTTTCTGACCCAAGCCTACTATTTGTCTATAATTGTCATAAAATTAAAATATTTAGAATTCATTCCCACAGGAGCTGAAAATAGCTAATGAATACTCTATGACTAGTGATCATATATCCAACTATCATTTAGACACACATTCAACAAAACAAACACTGCCATCAATCAATTACTCTTGAAGGAGGGAGAAGTTGATCTAAATTTTCCTTTCATAAAAAAATAAAAGACAGATTTCTTATCATCAGATATCAGCATTGGAGCTCTATGTACATTCTTTGATACAGCACTCACAATTTGTCCATATGCTCTACCCAATTAAAACTGTAGTAGCAACAACACGAATGTACCGAGTACACTATTTTAGACATGCACCAAATCTAACTTGTTCCCTTATAAAAGCCTAGTAGTTGTGTAGAGGTCCAGGAGCAATATTCTGCTTTGGTATCTGGATTTTTTTCCTCACTTAAAAGAACACAATTATTGATCATATAGGATTCATTGATGCAGTAAACCCTTTTTTTTTTTCCTATGTACAACTCTTTGTGCTTTGCCCAAAGGATTTAGCTTGTGTTTAAACCATTTAAACAGCTATGTGGCTTATATATCTCTCCAGGTAAAAATCTAGTTTCCTATTTTTAAGTCAATTTAGTCTTCATCCTGACATAAGATTTCTGTAGCTACAACCCACTGATACCTTTTACAACAAAATTAGTAAATTTTGTAATAAAAGTAGCATTTCTATCTAGATGAGGTTGAGTTCTGCCAAGACAAGCACTGTTCAAGCCTCTCAAATATTCTGTAAAACAATGCTTATGGGTTCTAACTCTGCTTTTAAGCCCACAAACACTTCACTTTTTTAAAGTTCTACACATTCCTTAACACCTTCACTAAAAACTTCCTTCTCTTTCTCTCTTTCTTTCTCTCTCTTATTTTCTCTCTCTCTCTCTCTCTCGCTCTCTCTCTCTCCCTCTTTTCCTTTCTCTCATATGCTAGGATAATAAATTAGATATTTCAAAAGAGGCACAGACTTTCAAAAAAGTATTTCACATTACAGTGATTAGCGATTTCATTTTCCTTGACTGCTTGTACTTTGGTAGGATAAAATAAATGAGCCTATAGGTATACATCTGTTAGGTTTGAATAATACATGAAAATGACTGGTAGCTTTAGAAAAGGAGAAAGCATATTTTTCAAGGACAGAATACTGTGTATTCAAATGTATCTCTAACATCAAATACTAGCATTATACACTTAAATCAGGAACTTTACTTCTTTAGAAACATAATTATACTGTTCAAAGAAAACTACTGAAACTACTGTGTACTTTTATGAAATGATACAGTGCAACTATACTTTGCAGAGCACATTTTATACAAACTGCATTATGAAATGTACCACAGAGATAAATAATAGTTACACAGTCAACAAACAATAGCAGAGAGAGAAAAACATTAAGTTATGGGAGATGGAGAAGAATATATTCTACAAAATTTGAAAGGAAGGTAGAGTCAGTAAGACAGATATAAAGGCTTTTCTAGAAGGCAACAACAATAAAATGAAGGTTTTCAGAACAGCTAAAATAAGACTGTATAAATAAGATACACAAAGTTGCTACTATGTAAGCAGATGAAGGAGAGGGAGTTACAGCCACAGAGTTAAAGTCATCATTTCTTTTCTGCCATTTTCTGACTAATGTTCATATGGCCAGTGAAACATTAGAAAATTGAAACATGCTGACAAACATCAATGTAAAAGTATGAAAAATTGTCATGACAAGCCCAAATAAGTGCTATCCATACTAAACATGCAAAATAAACGCCAGGGGCGTTATTTGACTAAACACTGGAGTAGTTAACCTTTGATGCTATGATTGATCTAGAGAGAAAATAAGAAACCACCAGAGGAAAACAAGTATGATGAAAAAGTTGTTACTGTTTGTGGAGGTCCTGAATCAAAGAATCAGATATTAATAAAAGAACAGATATTATAGCTATTGGCCCCTTGAGCAATGCTTCAGGTGAGTACATGTAATACAATGGGCACCAAACCATGTAGGAGAGACCTTGTCATAGTATTAGTATGAAATATAATCTTAAAAGGTAATGAGACCTTTAGAGATGATAAAGGAGAAAGAGATCAGGAATTTTACAATGAACAGTGTTGAATCTGAGAAAGGAATAATTTTGTTTGTTAATTATTTTGAGAAGTTTGTGTAATAGCACCAAGTTAGTGTCTAGATGGAGTTTATTGAGCAATCACCAGAGGAACAGTCAGACAGAACAAAGATGTACAGTACTGTAAAAACTGCAGAAATTGTGCTATTGAAAAGGCAGATCAACCCCTCAATATAAAAGAGAAAAAGAGTACATATTGCCTTTCATGTTGAAGTGAAAAGGAACATTATAGGAGTTGGATTTCTTCTTTACCCCAGAATTCTCTGTAGGTTGGTATTCTTGTTTTTAGTAGAAAAGTGAAAAGACAGGTGAAAATAACAACTACCTTCACTAAAACTGACTGATTTGGCAGTTTTCTTTTGAAGAATAGGAAGTTAATAGATAAGGTATATCAAGGTGTAGCTGTCCTTGTGCTTGTGTACAAATTGACTAGCACCATCAGATTTAAAAGGTCTAGAAAACTTTTCAGTCTCTTAAGTTTTAGGAATTTGATTTGGGAGGAATCCAGCACTTGATAGATATCCAGGAGGATGGATCAGTAACATCCTTACACAAGAAGCAAACATCTTAAGTGAAAAAATTAGAAGCCTTTAAAAACTGTGAGGTTGAGTGAAATGAGCACTGAGATTACAATAGCAATGTTATTTGACTTGTATCACAGGTGAGTTGTTCTATATTCATTTAGGACTAATTTCCCTTGTTTGCTTGTTCATTAACTGTCTGAAATGAACAACATAAAGAAAATTTTGCATGGTATTCCAATATGGAATAAATCTTTCCTTTAGATGATAACTTTCCATATAATGATTTTAATGCAGGGGTTATTTAATGATTTAAACTTTGAAAATCAAGCTATATTAATTTTTAATATGTAAAATACAATATGTAATATGCAATGTGCATTACATCTTATTCACCAGTTCTTCTCAAAAACTTTGAAAGCATTTCCCCTGCAATTACCATATAGTAAGCAGTAGTCAATCTATCAGTCACAGTTGAGTCAATATTTCTGAGTCACATTTCATAAAGTTGCATTAGAAATGACCATGTAAATCTGTGAGAAAATAAGGATGAACAGATAAAAATAAACCGAATAAATCCTTCTACAAACTTGTTTGAATCAATCTCTGAACAAAAGCTAGAATGGATTATATGAAATCCATACAGAGTCATACAGATTAATCACAACAATCGCAATGTTGTGACATGAAAAATTGTAAGAAGGACCAATGAAATCTTCTGCTTAGATTAAAAAAAATCTGGCTGATAGAGTAACTATTTTTTTTTGCCAAATAGAAAGTTGAAGTCAAATTAACTGCTGCTCTCTATCAAGTCTGTCTTAACAATGAAACTTATCACAATGACAGAAAAATAGAGATGTTATTGGCAGAATGCTTGTACAAATGCACAAGCAACATTTATCTTTTCAAGAAATGAGAATCAACAGCTATCTTTTCAAGAAATATGAATCAGATTTTTTTCAAGGGAACAAAATTATCTCAATGTATATATATATATATATATATATATAAAATACCCTAGAGAAATTGTGTGCTTTTGTTATGTCATGTCTGTTCAGTTTAAATTCTTGATCCAAGGGTCCTTGCAGGCTGTTGTAAAGGCTTTTGAATACTAGGTATAATTACAAACATAACATTTTTCATTTCTAAGCACTTATTTATACTATGGGATTAAAATCTCTTCTCCAACTCCCACAGCAGAAAAATGTTGTATTAATTGGCAGTGGAACACTGAGTTTCTTATTGACCAGCATTGTTTCTTATAAGAAAAATGTATAAATTTAATGAGTATTCCACTGAAAAAAATCCCACCAAAGTATCTGCCAATGTAAAATGCATAGACATCATTTGTATGCTTTTTCTAGAAATCAGAAAGTAGACGATGATCGTTTCTCTCCCTCACTCACCTTAAACCTAGTAACAAACCAGCTGCTTGGGTTTCTTCTGCTTTGGCAAATTTACACTTTTTTTTGAGGAAATATGCACAAAATTGGTGTGCAGTTGGTGTAGGGTACCAACAGGTATAGGTACAGCCTGTGGGCAGAAGATGGCCTAAAAGATACTTCTGCAAGGCTTCTGCATTTTCCTAAGCAAAAATTAGGCAACTAACAAATCACAACCAATTAATAGAGCCTGACCAGGAAGACATTTCTCTGTCTCCATATGTTCTCTGAGACAGAATCATATCTGTTTCTCCTACCACAGTCAACTGAGATGGAAAGGAGAACGTGAGAAGCCTTGCATGTTATGCTGCTTCTTCTGCTGCCAGTCTGAATATTGATCACCAAATAGGGACCCACCATAGATGGGGACAATCACTTGAATACATAAGCACACGTGGCAGGGATTCCAGAGGTACTAAGCAATCAAACTGGCTTTGGCTTCACGGAGAATCTTCTAATAAATAAGTACCTTGTTTATATCTCTCAATGCATACATTGTTTAATATAGATTTATTAGTCATAAAATGTCTGAATTTCTTAATCTCTCATAATACCAAATGGCCAGTTTTACTGGTGCTTCAGAATGTTATCTTATTTAGCAACTATAGACCTCTGATGCTACAGCAAAAACCATAGCCCAATAATCAAAGAATAGAATTAAAGAATGGCTTGGGTAAGAATAGGCATATTTCCATCTTTTTATTTTCATTATTGTTTTATAAGAAAGTTGCACAGAATGTAACCTTATTCCTCAAAATTGAGAATATTTTGTAACAGAAACTGAAAGAACTAAATGCCAGTAAAAATTTTGTTGCAAATATAAAAGTGTAGATTTTATATAAAATTCTGGGAAAAATGTTATAGCTATGACTTTTTCTCTTTTCTTTGGTGATATACTTCACCACTAAGAAGTCTTAGAAATTAGAAACATATTTATTTGACAGTTATAAATGAAATCATTGCTTCATTAAACATTCCTCTAAATTAACAGGTCTTGTAAAAATAACTTTACTTTTGAGATTACTCAGCTAAGGTCCACCTTATGTTATTTTTTATCTTTTTTATATATATATATATATATTTTAGCAGGAAAAATAGAGCACATTTACTGCACAGATTAAGTATTTTCCTACCGATAAAACCCAATTCTCTTCATATCTCTCCTTATCTAGACCTCTATTCAAAATTAATTTGCTTTCTGAACCCTCATTTTTAAAAACAGTTAATATTGTTTAATCCACTGATGTCATTTACAGGGAAAGAATGAAGACCTGTTTACTGAAACCTTATATTAGTTAGTTAATTTAAACTATCCTTCCAGGAAGGATATCAAGGATTAAGCAAGTAGCATCTGACACATATTCCTCCAAGGATTTTTGATCTTTCCAATTTCTTAGAAGAAATCTATTTAGGTTTTAACTCAATTTCTCATCAAGGACAGCCACCTGCTTTTAATTTGATGCACAACAGAGATCTGCAGGCTCAAATACTAAAACGTATCATAAACTTTTTGTGCATTAATTCTAAATCTATTCAACATAATGCAGGAAGGAAGACCAATTTAACTGGAAAATAGGTTTGATGTGGAACTGGAAAGGCTGAGTTCAAATCTGTGTCATCCTAGACAACCACCACGTGGCCCCAAAACTACTCATGTGCCTACAGAGAAACTTATACAGAAAAACATCATCTGGCTGCTTCACCACCTAAAGTTTGCAAGCAAGGGAAAAACTGAACCTCTCTTCATTGTTTTTGTTATCAAACCCTTCTGCATCCTCCAGCTAATCATACCATGTGCTCAAGTACAGCACAGGGATTGTGTGTTAAGTTCTCCCCTTACTATGACATACATGTATCATTTGAGATATTTCTAGGCCATAAAATTCTGTCTATATTCATCTCAATGCCTTGCTCAGTATTTTGTCTGTGGTTAGTCCCATTCTTTGATGCTATGTCTGCTTAGTTAGGATACACAGATACACAGAATTCAAGTTGCTCCCTCGTGAGTCCATGCCAGTCCCACAGGCAGAGCCACAAAGCTTAGGGAGTATTAGCACGTGTAAGTACTGTAAAGAATCTAGGCCTTAACCTTTTTCTAGATGCATTTCTTTAAAGGAAGAGGTCATGAGAAACAACAGAAATACTGGGATACTCAGGAATTTAATATTGCTGGCTAGAGAAAAGCACAAAACAAATAAGGTGAACTTGTTCTATCCAATGTGCTGGTAGCAGAAATGGATTTGACCACTTTTATTTACCTTTAGGTGGCACTGGATTATTCTGCAAAATATCTGTGAAATCAGTATCTAGGAGAAATATGATATTGAACAGGAAATAACAACTTCCTCAATGAATATACAGTCATTTTTTGAAAGAGTCTAATCATTAGCAAACAGTCACTACCAGCAGAAATACTGAAATAAGCACTTCTTTTTGAGAAAAGGAAGCAGGAGAGATACAGAGACAGTATTAAGCCTAATGTGCATATTCAGACATTATTGCTATTACTAATGATTTCCAGTGATGGCATAGCAAACTCTTCTTTTTTTTAATGTTTTAAAAAGCAACCCAAAACTACTACAAGGCCATTTCTAATCTACTAGACTTATAACTCTATTTCTTTAGGCTCTCACTAATATGAATATTCTGCATGAGTTCAATATGCTCATTTTAAAATTTTAATGATTTCTGAAGAAAAAATAAAGAATGTAAATCCAGCAGGAACTGTACAATAAGGCAATTTCTGCTAAAAGTCAGGCTCCATCCACAAGTAGCTATACTTATTTTTACCAGTGTTTTATGCAAGATTAACAACTTATTCTGGAGACTTTATTTCTTGCTTGTACAAATGGACCCAACATTTTAGTGAAACAGGTATTTTTTTCAAAATTATTACCATTGAAAAATATTGCATGATTATGAAATGGTCATTCTATGGTTTAACTTCTTTGTAACATATCCAGTAGAAATTCTAGTAATCCAACAGGACTGGCTGTTCTCCAGATGCACATACTTCTAATGAATGGGTTAAATTTACTTATAGCTTAGTACCTGATTACAAATTCAGAGCTGCAGTCACATAACTGGTCATAATCATAATTGTACTGTACAGAAAGAAAATTCCTGCAAGAATTGTTTTTCTAGTATCTGGAAAATATTAAGAGCATATGCCATTATTACTTATTACAGCATTATGTCATACCTATCAAATATTAGCATGCCTACTAATTATAGAATATAATAAAATCTATTACAATCAGTAGTAGACAGACAGTCTACTTGTTTGGATTATAATTACCCATTTTCTTTTAGGGGGAAAAATAGTAGAAGTATTGCTATTCATATCTGAGAGGTTCATAGATAAATGCAAATGAGAAGTTGATGCAATTTAAATCTTATTTAAAGATTAGTAGTAATACAGACAGTTCCTGAAACTTCTTTGCACAGGTTAAATTTTTTATAAACTTTAAAATTGACACAGCAATCTGGTTTCCTTTACTTTTGAGAATGAATGTACAAAGACAGTTTCATAAAGAATAGCAGCACTGTTCATCCAGGAGAAGATATCTTAATTGCTTAAAAATAAGCAATCTGCATAATATATTAACTTTTTCAGTTATGAACTGATGAAGAGCAATAAGTGATGAATAACTTGAGAGAGCTGTCAAAGCAGTTTGACTTCAGAAGTCAGTTGAGTAACTGGGGAGCCAGTTTCAACAGTTTTATTATAGGATCAGGTAAATATTTAGCATCTACTCTTGTGAGAGTATAAATTTCATGTCCAAGAGAGAGCTTTGTGGATGTTTGCTCAGTGCTCTCATGTTCCCCACAGGAGAATGAGAATAAAATAATAATTACGTATGAATGTAATACAATCTGCACATTCAATCAAGTCCCCTGAGCAAACTAATGCATGTAAGAAAACACAAGAAATTAATTTCCACACAAAGATTTTGCTCATGACTTTTATAAATTATAGATTACTCCATTTGATTAAGCTGTTCCCATATTAGTCATGCTGCAGCAGACAGCAAAAAAAGCAAAGGTTTTGTCAAAACAACTTGTAACATTATTTAAATAATGTTTTATATGTTTGATACTTTTATCAACTTTTCTTCAAATCCTTTCCCTGCTAATCTTACCAGATAAATAAACCAGGTGTGTGCCTTGATGGCAGGAACCCCTGTAACTGTAACTTTTCTTTTTTTATGCTTCCAGGATCTAATCACCATTTTATCCTGTCTTTCTGTTGTTGTCTTGTGGAGTCCTATTCTAACTAATGGCAGCTGGAAGGTCCAGCTAATTTCTCGATGGTAGCAAAGTATTGCACAGAATCTATTAAATTTTGCAAGTTGTTCAAATATTTCCAGCTGTGTGCAAGAGACAAGGTTTCTTAACACATGAAAAACCCCAGTTTACTAAATTTTTAATATTCTTATTCTTTCTTTCCCCTGATTTTTGCAATGTTCCCCCATCCCCTTTTTTGAGAATGGAGATTTTTTCATAGCAAAAAATATTACAAAAAACTGAGATATAATTGAAAAAGAAAGCTAATTCAACTGTTCCTGTTTTGTGGTTAGCTCTGTAGAATTTGTAACCTCCTAGCTGTCTACTGATATGTGTTAGCAATATGGCAGTTGTCACTGTGTACTCTGGTACATAACTGTGTGCAAGTGCCACAGTATTAAAAGCCTTGTCATCTGAGGTATAATCTCTGCCTACAAAGTCACCTTTCTGGACTGAGATGGATTATTATGCAAACACACTTGAATCTCTCTCATTGGAAGGAACCTTTCACCTCCATTTCCAGATAAAACTTTGCATGGTTGCAAAAAGATGTGGGGAGAAGAAGAGGAGAGGGAAAAGGCATGTGTGGGAAGTGCCTTCCAGCCATACCATCAGGAATATCTGTAGGCTGAAGCCATGGTGTAGTTTCAGCCCTTCCCCACTACAGTTGAGTTTTTTCCAACTCAAATTCACAAAAAACTTCTTTTTTGTGAATTTGAGTTGGAAAAAACTCAACTGCAAAGCAGGTTTTGCTTCCAGTCAGGACATTGTTATATCATCTGTTCCTCATGCAGAGCCCTGCTGCGTGATGTCTGTCTGTCTGTCTAATCACTGAACTGGCAGAGGGAGGGGAAGAACAACAAGGAAGGGCAAATCTTAAAGCCAGTGTAAAGATCCAGAAATTTAAAACTTTAATACTATTTGGTATGACGACTTTTAACTCCAAGAAAAGTCAGTCTTGCTGCCAGCTACATTGTGGCCATATTTATGTACCAATATGCTTGCTGTGTTCTGTTATTTAGATGAACTATTTCAAATTTTGGCAATCAAAAATCAGTTGACAGAATGTGGCTGTATGGGATTAAAGTTGAATGCTGGCACTCTGTCATACAGAGTGTATCCCCACAGCAGGTAAGTAATAATCATCCAGAAATGTTCAGCTGCATGTATCTGATTACTTAAATTAATCTTTAATGTGAAATTATTCTCAAAAACTGGCATCTAATTCATCTCACTGTGCTACAGAGAGAATCACACTGTTTACACATTCATAAAACACTAGAAACAGCCACATGAAAATTTTTCATTTCCCACCCCCCCATTTTTTCACATGGAACACAGAAATTTTCATTAAAACTGGCTTATGTGATCCATAATCTCCAATGGCAAATTTGACACTGTACTTTGAAATCATTTTAGTATTACCTCATTGTGATTTTGTGATTAAAATCCATAATTCTAGCCATAATAAAGTCAGGAAAGCGTTGGAATTCTCTGAGACCGCTGGGATAAATCAGTTGTGAGTAATAATTCCTGTTCAATGTCCTGTGCTTAAATCTGAAAGTACAACAGTACCATCTGGACTGTAACAACAAGTTAGGTTGTTAATGTTAAGTAAAGAAGCTGAAAAGGGACCTGTGCTGTCACAAGCAATGCAGCATGTGGATCACTGTGACTACAATGCAAATTCCATTGCTAATGCAATTATAGGTACTTAAGAGACAGAAATAGAGATGGTTATTTTTTTTTTCTCACAGTAGGATTTTAACTGCTTATAATTATACATACCTGCATGAAATTATATACATTTATACTATTTAAGTACTGTTAAAAAGGGAACATTCCTTAGCTTTGGTGTTTCCCTGTAATTAGATCTCAGCTTGCAATATTTGCAATTAAAAAAATGTTCACATGAGGAGGAGAAGACAAAATAAAAAACACTGGTTCAACACTTGTATCTCCCAAGTACAAATGTAATACTCTAACATCACTATTCTTCTCATATTTTTCAAAACTGCTGAAAATAAAATGCAGAAACCTTTTCCATGTCAGGCCAGTGTTTAGCTTGGCATAACCTGGGACTTTGGAAGCAGTTACCCTCAGGCAGGTGCAACCTAAAAACTCAGTAACTTTTGTTATGTTCTTACTGAGAAAACTCTCCCCTCCTTACTAACCACTCTGGCTAATGATGAAAAATGCCACCGTTTACAACTTCACCTTTTTGTCCCCTGAAGCAAATGGCTGAAGCCTGCAGTAAGAATAATTCAATGTGACAGCTTATCTTTTTGCCCAGTGGGGTCTTTACTGAAGTGTGGCTATGAAAGCAATTTCCATGTTGATGATGATGACAGAAGCCTTTACGAGTCAGATCCAAACTAGTTTAAAAAAGCAGGAAGATCCCACTATGACAAGCCACAAGTATCTCCCCCTTTCAAAGGAAGTGAAATTGAGTTGATATATAGCACACATGGTACTTGGATTCCTTAAAAGACACCCACGTAAAAATGTTATATATAATGGCATATTGTTGCAGAATTGCTTGTAAACTCTTATTTGCTGGTGTTAATAAGCCAGCCATGAAAATCCAGTCAGATCTAAAGCTTGGTATTTCTGCTTCTCAGCCAAAGGGTTTGCTCTAAAGTGCAAAATAACAGGAAATAAAGTTGATCATGGCCAAACTAGATTACATCTCAATCATTGAAAAAAAACCACAAAGCCAAAACTAAGAAACTTCTTTGGATCCTTTTTAATTTCCTGTGACTTTACAACTGTTACTCTGATTGCAACACAAACTTCCTGTGCTTAAAAAGTATAAATGTAACACACAGTTTTAACTTTTATGGGGATAATATCAGTGCCTAAGGTAGTAGAAGAAAGAGACTGAGAATATATTCTCTTATATAAAGAAAATATAAATACATATCTGTGTAAATATAGATAAAACATTGCTATTTATGCCAAACTCTAATTATAGATGTTTATATATATATATAAAATAAACCTAATATATGACACAAAAGTATAAAAAACATATCATAAAAGGCCACTATATATAACTTTTATGTGCCACATGTCATCATATGAAATATTTGGATGTATATTATGTGTTATAAAAAGAAATATCTAAATAATAACTTCTACCAGATGTTAACTTCCAAAATAAGCTGCTCAACATATAGGAATCCTTAAGTCTTATATTTCATAAATGTATAATAAAGCTTTGATGCTAGTTAACTTACCCTGTGAATTACTTGTAATTACATCATAATATATTTCAAAACCTTAATTCTGATTAACTTCACTATAATAATGGATTTTTTTCTAATAGAAACTGGCCTAAATGTGTTCAGTCATTGAGATCAATACTAATTGTTGTGTAAGATTAAATGTATCCATTGGAGGAAAAACAGAGACTTAATAAGCTGTATCTTCATGTCCTTTCTTTCAAGTCAGTTTACATTTCCAAAGCCATATATTCAAAATAAAACCAAGTAATTCAAACTGACAAATACTGACCACATAAATTCTTTCTAATTTCAGGCATGTGTGAGGAGACAGAACATACTTCATCCCTACACCACCAGCTTGTCACATGCTCTTTTCATTATGACTTCAGCCTTCAACAGGTCCATGAGGAGAATCAACATAAAGTGGCCTGACATGCCAGAGCCATTCAGTGGTACACTGCAAAGCATGTCCTTTGACATTACTACACTGGTATTCTGGGTCTGCCTGGGATGGAGTCACTAAATTAATCTTCTTCCCAGCAGTCCATGGGTGTTATGTTTCCCAGCTGTGGCTAAAACCATGCTGGTACCAGCTCACAATTTTGGCTGCTGCTGGACAGTGCTAGTGGAGAAGCATCAAGGCTTCTCTCACAACCTTTCCCTTAAAGTCTGGGAGGAGGGGGTGGGTAAGGGGTTAGACAAGGACATAACTGGGGTAGCTGAGCCAAACTGAGCCTTTGGAAGCAGTTTTCTGTGGGAAATCCCATACTGTACAACAGCATGGCCAGCAATAAAACCTCACGGAATGGAAGAGGAAAGGAGTATGTTTAATGATAGAGTCTGTCTTCCAAAACAACCAGTACATGTGCTGAGGTGAGGCTCTGCTTTCCAGAGAGAAGCAGGACATTCATTTGCTGATGCAAAGCAGTGAACAAACTTCTCTTTTTGCTTTGCTTACATGTGCAGCCTTTTCTTTTCTTATTAAATTGTCTTCTTAATCCACCAGTCTTTTTGCCTTAAGCTTTTCTCCCCATCTCTCAGGACAGGGAAGAGAGCTAAAGGTAGGGTGGGTGTTTGGATGCTGGTCATGGTCAACCTACCACAACTCATTTAATGCAAATGGATACCTATATTTCAGGACAAGAAGATATTTTTCAAGACCAAAGCAGTATGTTATATATTTTTTTTTTTTCACAGCAGCATCTATCTCTGACTCTCTTAAAATAAAGCAGGAAATTAAGAGAACATGCATTTCTTTACCACAACTATGCAGATATTTGCTGATGATATCCAAAATTACTGAGCCAATAGAATATCTATCCTTGGAGGTATACAAAGCTCAACTGGTCCTGAGTAACCTGATGTAGCTTTGAAGTTGACCCTGCTTTTAAAAGGCAACATGAACTCTAGTAGCTGGTTATTCCCTGAATTTTTCCAGGGTTCTCTGATCTAGTATTCCTTGCTTCTTTTCAGAGTATTATTTGAAAAAAACATTTTCAGCTTTCCAGCAGGTTTGCAATGGCTTTAATGTAAGGTAATTTTCATGATAAGCCAAGCTGCCTACATTCAGGAGTTGGGCTACTTGTTCTTTCTGTCTTCCCTGGTATTTTGTTTTTTTCACCAACAAAGAAACCATTAATCAGAAACAACAAAAATGAATACAGGTAAGTGGTTGAAAATGTAGTGCCAAAGCAGAAGGCTGCCCTTATTCTCAGTTACTGTTAGACTGGAAAAAAACAAACCCAGTACGCACTACTTTAATTAAGTTTGAGCATTTTAGTGATGTGCAAGCATGCGGACATGCTTTAGTCCTTTGAGGAGCACAGGGAAGCCAGAAGGGGCTGAAGCCAGGAGCCACAACTTCTAGCTGCAAAAAGGTCTCCATAAGGATCATCTAAGAAACAGACAAAATGTGTGAGGAGTTTCCTCTCTTCAAGGCAGCCATATTATTGACATATAGGCTGGGCCTGACTTACAAGAACATTTCACCTCCTCCTCTGCTGAGGAGTGGAGAGATTTGAGCATTGCACCCTCCAGAGTCTACAACTTAAAGCCATCATCTCCATCACCTAAGGATGGTTCCCACTGTTAAAAAGGTAGGGCTGCCTTGACACTATCACTGGCAGTGTCAGGACCATCTTTTCTGGATCACTGTATATTTTCAGAAAAGGAAGGACATGTCAGTGTATCAAAGTATGGGTGATCTCTTCACAACTTACCTGTCAATAATGGCACACATGTCAATGGTGACGTTGGCAAAGCTTCCCAGGTCGCCTTGCTCCACTGCATGCAAATCCACCAGCTGATCATCCACATGAATACTTTGCATACATCCTTGAAAAGAATGCTCAAATAGCGAGTGATCCGAGTCATTCATCTGTACAGGAAACCCTGCAAAGAAGCAAAATAAAGAGCATTATTAACCTCATCTACTATGAATTCAGTCAGGATTTTTTCAAAGGAAAAGAAACACAGGTTTCCTGGATGAGGGTAGAAAAAAGGCAGTGTGATAAGGAAATACGACAAAGTTATTAATTACATTGCAATGTTATTGATTAAAGTAACTGTCAACTACCTGAAAGAATTTATACAGTACAGCTGATGATTCATTAATTTTTGTCTAAAGGATAGACAAAGTTTTGATAGGATAGACAAAAGATAGATAAAGTTTTCTGCTACCTTCTCCTCCAGTCCTCTCTACTGCTGCTTCTTATTCCTTCTTTCTGATACAAATATTCTTGGAGTAGGAAAAGGATTTGTCTCCTTGCTATATTTTAGAACTCACATTCTAATTTCTCTGATTTTTCTGACTAAAAGTGCAACCATGAAAGGAATTTCAAGTTCAGTCTTCTCTAGAACTAGGATACCAGTCTTTGCCACTTTGTCTTTTTGTTCATGGGGAAAGAATACTTGTGCAGAATCTTTCTGTAAAACTGAAAATAATCCTAAAATCTAATGTCCAGAATGACTTCTGAGAAATCTGAGGACATCCTGTAGTATTTTCAGTTTTTCCTGAACACATTCATTTTCTTGTATGTTTGAAGGTGGTTTACAAGAGATGAGAATGACTTAATGTCTGGCTCAGGCTAAAAGTCAGGGAGACAGAGCATGTGTGTATGTAATTGTTTAACTGAATACCCTTCAGTGTATTTTTTTCAATTCAATGTCAATTTAGCTAAGAAAAATGTCCTTGATAAGATGGTGGAGAGATTCATTAACTACTTAAAAGTCTTTACCAATGCACTCCCGAAAAAAGACAGATTCCATTTAAGGTGGGAGCAGGAAGGAAGAGAGAGGGGGGAACAACAGTTTATTAAAAAGAAAAGAAGAAAAAAATCCTGAAAAATTCATAATGGTGTTGCAGATTTCAGCTAGGAAGATGATCAGCCATACAGCACTTGTCTGACAAAGGTAAAATATTGTATACATTTGCTATGGTGGCTAAGACAGATTTTATTGGTCCCATTCCTCCTCCCACTTTTCTATCCACCTTGCCAGTCTCCAATGCCTTATGACCTCTTCAATACCATTTGTGGAGAAAGGAGAACAAAAGATTATCCAACTGACATTATTTGAACAGTGGCAGAAAAAAGTGATCAACCTAATTTTAAATTTTGTTCCTGAATACGGTTTTTCACATGCCACATAAAGAATTGAATTGTCTGAACAAGAGGGCAACAAGTAGAGAAACAAACAACAAGGTGTTTGAGGTCAGATGATGCCTAATATAGCTCCTATTACTAAAAAACCTCACAATTAGATTGCACATAAATCTTTGCCAAAATCTAATTAAGACACATTTTAACTAAAAGGCTTTTCCAGGGATTTAATATCATCATTAATATTTTTTAAAATTTTCTAAAGTGATCCTGCCCATCAGATAAATTTACTTTTGGTACTTCTAAATTTCCCTGACTCACTTCAGTAAGCAATCGGCTCAGAGTTCACTGGTGGTGACACAGAATTAATCAGGGATGCTATGGTAATTAAGCTGTGACAATGCTAAAGTTCTGACAGATATCTCAGAAGCTGGGCTTGCCTTGAGGTTGTACCACCTCTGGACTAAAATTATGACACTATTGCAGGGAGCCATAAATTGCTATGAGACACATATATAACCCACATGTTCAAGGGACAGGGAAAAGCTCCTTGGGAATCCCCCAAATTCTTAACTAGTGCATAATAACCTCATCAGATCAAATGCCACCCCCACCAAGAAAACCCCAACCAACCAAACACCCAACCAACCAAAAAAACGCTAATCATGGGCTGTAGGAATTGTTATTTTGTACAGGCAGAAAAATAAAGTTGTACAGACATGACCTATATTGTCTTTCCAGCATGCCTTTGGCTAGTGACTTATCTGATGAAAAGAGGGACAGGTCTTTCAGAAACCTGCCTCTTACATTTTTTAAGTTGTTCTTTCTAGTGACTGATTAAACAGGTTTATGTAAGGTTTTACAGCCAACAGTAGAGAGAGAGAAAAGTGCAAGTTAGTTCTGTGCTGTTTGGTGGATGCAAGCAAAATATTTGCAAGTATAACCAGTCAGTTTCCCCGGTTATATTTAAACAGGTTACTCTTCCAGTATAATTTTCTGTTTTAAACTATCACTGAACCCTAGAACTCTTCCCAAGCAAGAATTCCCAAAACAACACAAAGCATATTTTCATTTTAATCTTTCGTGCAGTACCAGAGGAAGGCAGGAAACCTGCACATCACCTTTGGGTTCAGAGCACTTCCACAATTCCTTTTGTTTAAATATTAAATTCAGTGTTATCAGTACCAGGGTAAACAGTAATATTCATGTAAACAGTGCAAAGCCAGGGAAATTATACAGATAGATGTGAATATAATGAAAGATTATCCACCATCCTACAAACACTAACTGAAAAATAAGATCAAAACCAAGAGCTATAATTCACTGTTCACATCAAAAAGAGTAGGAATCAAATATCTAAGTTAAAAATGTATTATTAGATTTGACAATTTGAGACCATTCCAGAACTAACCACATGATTCTCAGCTTCACTGCATCTGAAGTATGCACAATATTAGTGCACAGCTATTATTGCTCTCTGACACATTCTGCAGTTTGCTACTAGTTGAACCAGAACACAGAAAAGTGGCAGCTGGGTCCCTCGGCCTTAGTGGAGATCCCATGTCCTTGTGTTTACTGTCTGGAGCAGAAGGGATTTGTGGGATGGACTGGCTGGAAGTGGCAGCTGCTCCTAACCTAACTACACAAATCAAGCTTTTCTCTGTTATCCAAGAGAGTGGTGTACACTGAGTGTTAATCAGCTTAGGATTCTGAATTTTTCTGTATCAATGGATGAAGACTATAATTTTCCCATGCAAATGTCTTTGTTTGCCTGTCTTACTGCTATTCCTTTTGCTGTTTCTAGTCATGTAAGAAACTGGAAGAGGCAAGAGTTTTATGCACTAGTGCAGCACATTTCATAATATGTCTGTGGGGCTGACTGGGTGTCAAAGCATTTCAGTCATGTTATACTCTAACAGATAGTTATGCTAAGAGGTATTTTCAAAAAACAGTTCCCACTCCACAGGGAATGGAAGAATGGGTTTTTTTCAATCATATGCTTCTCACAAAAAAGAAGAAAAGCAACTAGATAAGCCTTACCCACATTGTTTTTTAACTACCAGGTGTACAGTCTAATGTCCATTCATTTTGGTGAGACCTGGACATTTAAGACATCTGCTGTGAATCACCTGGGGCAAAGCTTCTGCCTCAAATGCAAACCTCAAAATGACCTAGTACCTTGTGGTTTTCATTCAATACTCAAGACAATGCCTTCCCTTTCCAGATTCCCATTATTGAGGCATGATTCACTCCCTCATCCTTCCCACAGCAAATGAAATTTTAAATAAATGAAGTTTTCTAACTAAAGCTGACAGTAATGCTGACACTAGGAAGGCTAAGTAATGGATGAACAATTTGGACAGCACTTCATTGATCATCTTGTTGACAAGAAACTATGCACATTTTGAAAATGTACATAAAATTCAATTTGCACAGTCCAAAACAATGTTCATGTTTATGTTTACAAACACAACTCTAAGTAAGGTAGAATCCATTATCCTGTAATTTCTGATGTAAAGAATATGAACATTGCCATTTTATTTTTCATATCTAAAGACCACAAAGGGATTATACTGCAAAGGTCAGACATGGATAAAATCTGAGTTTTCCAGTGCTCAAGAAAAATGGTTTCCAGGACTTCATTCTGATGTACTAAACACAGAAGAGCCAAATTCTAGATCCAGCTCCTAATTTTAGTTCCAACTTTGAAGAAAAATCAGAAAATCTAGAATTTAAATAATGCCCTTTTTTTTTGGTAAAAGTCACTTAAATATAATAAATTAATTAAATGAACTATAATATATACAATAAAACACCTATGGAATTAAAAACATACTCCTTTTCCAGTGTCAAGCTCTATTATGTCTCTGTTTAAATCAGCTGAGTAAGTTTCTACCAAAGGCATTCTAAAAAAAGGAAGCTGAAGGAAGAATATATTCAGGTTCATGTTATAATAACAGAAGAATGTATATATAGTGAGAACACCTGATGCACTACTGGTTTCGGAGGTCTGACCTAAGAATGAAATACCATACTAAATTTTGGATGTACAATCAGAGATTATTTTGTACCCCTATATTAAAAACTCAGATTTTCTTTGAAATGTAATGCAAATTCTATTGTAACAAAAAGGCAATTTTTCTTTTTGTCATTATGATTTTTTCCCCTTTTGTATTATTTGTAAGTTAATGATGGGCCAATGATTATATATAGATGGTACTTGATATTTTACTTCTTTAATACAATAAATACACTTAATTTAAAAATATATTAGCTAGCATCTTTGATATCTAACCAGTTATCCATATTGTCTTCAACTAGTTGCTTGGGTAGCTGGAGGAAAATCAATAAAAAACCAGACTGATTTCAAGTCTGACAGTGATTTTCAGGTAGGGTTTCAAGTATATGCCCAGGACTCCTGCTATGTAGAATGAGAGAAAGGAAACAAAGCTCTTTGTCTGTCAGGATAAATAGCAGCACTGTCTCATTGAAGGGTCAAGTAGTCAAATTTTCTATATATAACAAACAGAGTTAAAAGATGTTATTCTGAGCCCACAGAACAAAACTCAAATTCAGTGCCAAACAAAACTTAGATTGAAGATATAGCTGATGTTTCACATATTAATAAATAGGAAAAGACACTGAATAAAAAGCTCAATCCACCCACAAATCTGGATTTACTGTAGTATTTTATTGTTGTTTCAGTCAAACCAGAATGGAGCCCTAAGTGTCAAGTGGAAGACACTCAGTTACTCTGGAAAACTAGAACTCTTGGAGTTCATGCTCCAAGAGCATGAAATAAACCAAACTAATTGCAGAGGGGATGAACAGCATGAATTAAAATATAATTTCTTTTTTTTAACTTCTGCATTTGTATAAAGTTTGGTTTTTTTTAACTGTAGTTGTCTTTCTGTATTATGGAATATGAGTATTAAGGATGGAGTTTGCAATGACATTTGGATTCCACATCTAGCAACTCTTGCTAGAGCTGTTCTGATAATCATAGAAACATATAATGATGAAAATAAACCTGACATTAACATCTTTCAGATTTGTGGAATGTAGAAAGACAAACAGGAATAGGGACTAAAATTTGCCTCTCTGTGTTAGAAAGTCACCAACTTCTTGAATAAGTAATTTTTGAATAAATTAATCTTTGCCCTCATTGTTTTGTTTATATACAAAGGAAAGACAGAGGTTGATAGCAAGGCAGTGCATTTTATCCCAAAAAATCTATATTACTAACCTAAGAAACCCAAATGTGTCTCTATACACAAATAAAACCAGAGTTTACTAAAGTTAGAGTTTAGAACGAGAAGATGATGTGATTTTTGTACTCTTGGGGCACACATGAGCCCCTTGCTAAAAATAAGCTAGCACTAATGAAGTCTCTGGTGGACTTCCTAGAATCTTCTCTGTACATGTCATTTGTAGCATGATGAAAAAAGTTTAACTTGATCTCACAAGACTCAGCAGAACTTTCTACCGGTGGTGTGATTCCTGATTTTTTTGTCTCCCTCAGAAATCTTCTCTTCAGCCATACCTTCTTCTCTAAGAATATTTTATCACCAGTTTTCTGCTTATTAATTGGAGCCAGTTCTGGAGAAGCATTGAGATTTTCCACTCTCTTTCTACACTATCATTCCTTAAATCCCAGCAATATTTCCTTTGGTGTATTGATACCAATTCAATACCTGCAAGTTCTTGACAGACAGATTTTTTAAAAAGAAGCTTCTAAGCTCTCTCTACTTGAGGTATGAAGAATACCAATACAGCACTACAGATTTCCTTTACTAAGTGCCAGAGAAATTCTAGGGTTATGTGACAAAGCCATAGATATAGGTCATGTAGAGCATAATAGGTTATCTGAACATGTAATTATATTGGTATTGTTTGTGAGTAGTTATCAAAGAAAGAAACAGGCAGATAAGAAAAAGTCCAAAAGATACTCAGATGATAACAGCTGAGCAACCAGCTGTGAATAGACTGTCTTCAAGCCACAACACAACTTGCACACTGTTTTATGAGATATTAAATGTCTAGGATGACAGCCCAGAAAAAAGTAGAAGCATACAATTTTGAAAGCAGTGACAAAAGCATAAACAAAAGCCAGGCATACTGTCTTTGGTAGCAAACAGGAAAATTGCTGACAGTAACAAGGAAGGGTAAGACTACAGTATAATTGTCTCTTTTACCAGCTTTGTTGATTCCGTGCTTCTCTCAGATTGCTGTGGAATCTGTGGATTAGTGTGAACAGCAGTGGACTTCTCAAGAACTGTTTTGAGACAATTTTCCAAATGGCTGGCCACCAAATTCAGAGTATTCAAATATGTTTGGGGCTTCCAAATACCGTCGGAAAATAGCAGGTTTGTAACCCAAGCAATGGTACCAGTTCAGCTGGAAATGAATCGCAGTGGTCTCTGTCGTACAGCTCACTGTTATTTTTGATATCTCTTCCCTTTCCCTTTATTTTTCCATGCTCACTTATTTTTAACCTTAGGTAACTACAAATATGATATCTCTCCTATTTTCAAAGTAGTTTCCTGCAAAATATGTAGACCATGTAATTCCCAAATAAAGAGATTGTCTGGAAGATTGTACCCAAGCACAGATCTGCTCCTCGATCAGACAGATTAGACTACATGTTAAAAAAAAAATCCATGTGCTATATTGTTACTGAGAGCAAATTTAAATAAAGCATGATTTTAATTAATGAGAAATTATTTATAAATACCCCAAGACATCCTAAACTGCTGTGTGTTTAAGTGGGTAAACTTTATACGCTAGTTCAAGTAATAATGATATGGCAAATAAATATTTTCTGATAATCCAGAATATTTCTATATTCAGAAAGGAATTTAATGTTCTCAGATAAAAATATTTAATGGAAAAAGACTTGTTGCAAGCCAGGTATGATAACAATCTGTTTGAAAATTGTTGCTTCAGACTTTGCTTGTCTCAGAGCCATAGGCCTTAAAAACCCAAGCATACACCAACAGTCACCAAAATGTAAGATGAAACACTATTTAGTGGTAGATGAGGAAAAATAAATTTATTGCTCAAGACTAGTTTTAATGATTTTGTCTTAGACTTGGAGAAGATGAGCCTAGCTTTCCCAGCTCCAGGACTGTGTGAAATTTAATGACTTCTGCCTCTTTATGGTTGTGTCTGAAGTTTTTCTGGTTTTCTGTAGGTTGGATGAAAGCAAACTTTTGCCCAGATATTTGAGACTTAAACATTCTTGTCTACTGAGGAAAAAAAAACCAACCTAAATATTACTATCATGTTATAGTAGCATCTAAAAATGGGGAGCATAAAGGTTAAAAATTAAGAAAAATAGTGTCAAAAAGAGACATAAGTGCTAAAATTGATGCTTGTTCAAATCACAACAGAAATAAATCAGGTAATATATTCTCAATGTAAAGATAATTTTCCAGCCTTTTTTTTCTTGATTTGCTGATGTACTTCCCTCGTGTTGTGTTTTTTTTGCCTTTTTCTTCAGAAACCACTTGATTTTTCCGGTTCTTAAAATCTTCTACTTTCTGTCTACTTCAATGGAGTTTGAGAGAAGTCAGCCACCATACACATAAATAAAGAGTTCTCATAGAAAGTAGAATAAAATTACAAACAACTTACTCAAAAGAGAAAATCTGGAACACATTTAATCCTTTACTTAGAAAATGGCAGTGAACTAATTAAATGATAACACTGAGATTGTAATAAAGTTAATATGAATAACACCATTAAATGGGAGACAAATGGAAAAGAGCCCATATTGTTTGAAAAAATTCACTTACTATGTGGCATTTCAGCACAGTTTTATGCTCTTAGTATAAAGCCAGTTCTGTTTCCTGGCAAAGTAACATTTAAATAAATTTAAAAAAACAATGTTTATATCATCTGAGAAATTGAAAATAATGAAAATGTTTTCTCTTGTTTTAAGTTGAAGGCTTTATTACCTTTATATGTCAGTTTCCATTAATAAAAATGTTATGCATGCATGGCTGAAAACCTAAAATATGAAAGCAGCAAGAGGTCTGTTTTGGAGTAAACTAAAAGATGTCCTGATATTCCTTTTTAGATAATTCTTCAAATAACTTGCAAATAAGAGTAATAGCAGCAAGTTTTAATCATCACTTACTGACTTGGAGAGAAGAAGTAAGAAGGATCAGTACTACCAGTCTTGGCTAATTTAAGTCAATCTAACACTTTACTGCAATTTCCATCTTATTACAGGATATTATAGAAAATACAGAAAGCCACATAATGATTAAATTGCAGAAAAAATGTACATTACATTACTCATATAATACATCTATCATAGGCTTTCTATTTTATAATAAAGAAAATAAATGTACACTTCTCAAAGTTACTACTACTTCACTTATACCAAAAGTACTTGATGAAGAAAAAAAAGTCTAGATAGTATCTAGAGATAATTACAGTTAAGGAGATTTAAGAAGCATAAAATACTCTATTCCTATGTACTGCCTTTAAGAGCTGTAGAGTGTGGATATTGCACTGTTTGCATTAATTGTGTAATCTTTTGTTGCTGTTACATGAACTTGTTTGTTATTTTTATATACTGCAAAGTTGTAGCTATAATATCACTAATGTGAATTTACTTCAAATGAAAGCTATGGTGTAGAAGGCATTGAAGCAATTCAGATAACAGATTAACATGGTTTACTTTTACCTAATAGATTTATACTTTAATCAACAATTATTATTTCAGGACAGTTAGAAAAGGTGTCAAAATGAAGGCATTTATGGATGAGTAGCTAACCAGCCAAGCCAAATCCTTGTGAGCTATAGTTTGTATGACCACAGTGGGTCACTTTGAGGTAAACTGCACCAGTTTGGAATTGAGATTTGCTTTAGGTACCTAAGCTATTATTTCTAGTTTTATGTCATTCACTGAATACTCTCCAGTATTCTCAGTTTTATCATTTAGCTCCTACTACCCTCTGTCAACTATAAATACAGATAGTACCAATCTCTCCAGAGATTTACCAATACAATAGAATTATCTTTTGATTCCAAAGACTCGCTTGGAGCTTGTTAATAAATTTTGATTTTTATTTAACACTGGAAAAGTGATTGGATTTGAAGTGAATCCAGATATTCAGTGCATCTTAAATATCTATTCTGGCACTTCTTTTTGCAATATCTCACAGGCTTTAAACACCCTAAATTCAATTTTTCAGACTTCTGAAACTACAGTAAGCATATAAATCTATTTATATTTTATTTATGCACTCTCATAATAATTTATTTCATATATCGCCATATAGATGGTCTCTATGGGTCAAAACTAAGGATGCCAAATAAATATTCCAGGTAGCTTTAAAGAACTACACTTGATATTTAAGAGGAAAACTGAAAAAAAATAAAATTAAGTCATCATAATAATTTCCACTTTTTTTTTGGCAAAGCTTAGATTTTCCTTGATTAATCATATTTTTGTACACATATTCACATAAAATTATATTATCTGAGTAATTAAGTACATTGAGTTATGTGGTGCTTAATGAAATTCCTATAAAATGTCACTAAATTGAATGTAAAAGCTGTCCTTATGCTTATTAGAATCTTGTACAAAAGATATGGCAATTAAATTTAAAATCTTAGCATTATAAACTACAGAACTGATTAACAATTTTTTGCTCTTCTCCTATAATTTCAGTTCATAATAACTTTAAAGGCTTATAATAACTGTAAAAACATATGAATCAAACGTTTCTTATCTGTTGCATTTTTTAATATGTATTAGATGAAGACAAGAGGAAAGGAAGGCAAGGTAAAGAGAGAAAATTGCATGATCATTCTGACACTTAGAACATAAACACAGCAATTAGTAGTGATTAGTAGTCCCTGCTCTTTTTAATAGACTAGCTATGCCTTTGCTTGTATTATGAGACATTTATAAACTGTTCAAATTACCTACACTTTTGGGCACACTGTCTGTTTTAACTTAATAAAGCGTTTAACTCAGTGGCAGAATAGAACTTTATATCTGGGTTTTTTTTGTTTTGTTTTTTGTTTTTCTTTGTTTTGTTTTTTTTTTTCAGGGGTTTGTGATTTAAAAAATATTTAGATTTCTTATTCTTATTTAGAAACACAAATGTAGAAATAGATTGCCAGTAAAGTGTCTTTCCAAATTTAAAGAAAAATATAAAAAAATAAAAATAATGAAAAATAAAGAAACCCTACAATGTAAATGCACACATTGTTTCCTTTCTGAATCTGAACTTTTATCTGAATTTATCTGTAACACATAATTTGTAACTATTTCAAGTGAAAAGTTATCAGCTTTTAAAAGTATTGTAAATGGAAACCACCGACATAGCAGTGCATCTCCAACTTATATAAGTATTTGAAAGAAATCCATAAAATTAATCATTATGAACTCTGGGAAAAAATAATAACAACAAAATTAATTTTCTGTTATCTCCATAATTCTTTAAAGCTTTTAGGTGTGAGAACATTTCTAAGCAGAAAGAAACAAGAATATATTTCTCTCTTATCCCTAGGACTTGAACGTTGGAAAAGAGTAATATTCTTCCACATTTTCTTTACCTATTTTTTTCTAAATTGATACTTCTCAAAGAAAAAAAAAATTAGATAAGTAAGCTTTAATCTTGTACAATTAGGAAATTAATGAAAAATTTCCAGCTGTTGAGTTATGGTGCATTTCTTATTTCTCAGCTCATCCAACCTTTACTCTATTACAACTCTACTTACTCAAAACAAGGAATGTATACAGTAGAGAATTTGTGGAAAGTACAATACAAAAATTAATTTAACTTCAATCTCCTGTCCTTTATAATAATGATAAAAAACCATCAGGCAATTTGTTTTCAAAGAAATTGAATGAAATTTCAAGCTTAAACCACAAAATAATCCTTCTTTTTTCTTCCCAGGAGAAATAGCAAGTGGAATGACACAAAGGAGATTTCTTAAACACCATGGCTGGCTGTTCAAAAGCACAGCAGGCATAGCAGAAAAGCCTCGTAGAGTAGTGACTCAACATAAAGTCAATGAGAATTTTTTTGAATAGCAAGTTACAGGACTTAACTGTGATAAATTGCCCTAGTCTTATTAAATCCTCTCTTGAAAGTGCTCTAGGAAGTATGATATTGATTGACTGACATGCAAAGGAATTATGTTATTTTCTTGAAAGAAAGTTTTTTTTGGTTTTTTTTCTTGGAATTATGCGCTGTAAAGTACTCAGGAAAAATAATGTTATTGATATTCTGTGTCCACGATGGATTTCTTCCTACTGTAATGCTGGATGACTCCTACCAAAATGACTGAAATAATTCAGTGTGTCAAGGAAAGATATGCAAAGAATATTACAGCTAACCAAGCAGCTGAAATCTTAACTTTTTAAAATTTTGTTGGGGGATTTTGTGGTGGGGTTTTTTTTTGTAATATTTATACTCTTAAACATTCAAAGTAATCATAGAAGTTATGATGTATGAAATTGAAAATATTTATTTTCACTGGAAATTCAACTAAAGTCTTGAGCAGGTATCAGGCAGTTACCTTCCATTGGTATGGACATTGTCTTCAGTGCAACCTCAGAGAACATACAGACCAAAATTACAGTTATTTATGAAAAACAAAATTATGAAATCACAAACAATTTTCATTTCACTGATCTGAATTGCTCTTCAGAGTCCAAACTAGGGCAGGTTGCTCAGGGATGTGTTAGGCCAGTTCAGTGTCTGTGAGGATGGAGATTTCAGAACTTCTGTGGACAAACTGTATGTGTATTAGATCACTCTCATAACTGAGAAAAGTGTCCTTGTATTTAATCAGTGTCTGTTACCTTTTATTTTCTTATCATGTTCCTCCAAGAAAAGACAGCATCCTTCTTTAAACTCTTGGAGTTTCAACTCCAGGTGAGCTTTGGCTTTCCTGTTTCAGCTCTGAACCTCGGGGCAATGACTATATTCCTCTTGGGAAGCCAATCTCTGATTCTGTCTGGAGTGTTGTTTCCCTTTTGCATTTGAACTCTTTTGTGTATTCTCATTTTCCCTATAGCTATTGATAGCTTATTTTATATTGAAACACATCTCTTAATCTTCGAAAAGCCCAGAGCTGTAAGTACGACATTAAGTTCCAGCTATCTATGTACAATGCATTCTTTATTGTTTACTGGGAAAGAACAGGAAAATAGATCATAATGTAAATTGCCCTATTGTCCACTTCCTTCATATTGCATCCTTTGCTGGCTGTTAGAGTGACACTTCACAGTAGTGCTTTGGTAGATCTTTGTGAAAATTGAAGCAGAGGATTCAAGAACTGTGGATGCTATTTTTTGCTGTTGTCTATGAAATGTAGGCATTTTGGGGAAACTCTAAAAAAAGATGGGGCATTCAATTCTAGATGAACTCTGCTAAGAGGTAAAGCACACGAGTTAGAGGAGAGTTATGCTCTGTTAGAACAGCATGGTTTTTTTTGTCATTTGGACCATAAGGAGTTTTTGCAGAGGAGATAAGGGAAAGACAAAGACCATAAAGGTTATTACACAGATGCTGGAATTGGATGGCTTGGCTAAGCCAGCAAATTAATGTCTAGTGAAGAGGGACCAAAACATTTCAGAAAGCTCTTCTACTAAAACAAAATACAGCTGAGAAGAAACTAGGAGTTCTACAAAGATATTAAGTATTGCTAACGTGTTCACTGTGCACACTGACTGTGCACACCCATCTAATTCATATTTTTGTATTAATGAAATAACACTTAAAAATTTACTTGATAATAGAAAAGAGATAGATAGCCACAAGGATTTTCTCTGATTATAATTTGGATTGTCTGAATTTTCTAAAAGAGCAGCCTTCTGAATTTTGTGTCTAAAGTGGCCAGAATAGCAAGTATATGCAATCAAATGAGCACAAAGGAAAACAAAAATGTCACTTAGCTCCTCTTGGTAAATTAATAAAGATTCTTAGATAGCCTAAACTACACTGCTAACTTCATACAAGGTTACATGTGCCAAAATCATAGATGTCACTTCAAAAAAAAAAAAAAAGAAAGTGTTTTTATGTTTGAAGTCCACAATTCCTTGTTCAAGAAAGCATGTCAGTCCATGTATACAGAAGTTCACTAAAAAAAGGCTTATTCTCTCAAATTGTTTATCTTGCTGGTAGAATTATCTTGATAATATGGCTTTAAATAGCAAGGCAACAGAGCAGAAGAGATCAGCTGCTACATCCTATATAACTTTATTATCAGCAAATTTTGTCTGTGTTGAGAAGGTCTTAAGTAGTGAAGTCCTTGTAACACGGGTGATTGAAAGCTAGCCTTGAACATAATGTCTCAAACAATACTTAGACAAATTACCCAGACAGGTGGTAAATGACTGTGCGTATAATTTCTAGGCTCTGTCAGATCACATACCCTGAATTCTAAATTTTTCCTTGCTTCTATTTTGCCTTTTCACTTAAATATTTTGTAAGAAGAATTTGAAATGCAAGTGAAAAATTGGAAATGTATAATTTCCTGGATTCCTGAGAAATTAAGTTTGCTCTTACTGTAGTCAGGGATCGGGTGTGAAATGACACCACCATGTAATGCTGCTACATACAGAAACACATTATTTGCATTTCACTCCATTTTCTCACCACCAGAAATCAGTGTCCTTCTGTACAGTACCAGTCACAGTCAGGTCCTATTTCTGTATGTCTGCATGTGGTATATTTAATTTCCATGCTGGCTATCTGCAGAAGTCAACACTCAGAAAGCTGTGATTTTTTGGGTAAGAATGTGTGGGGCACATTCTGTAAGCAGGAATATTTTGGTAAATTTTGATGGTCACTGTAATAGTCACAAAAGAGAAGAACCAAATTAAGTCCAGGTCTAATCTGGGAGACATCCATGGGTGTTCATATGTTCTCCATTTGGCTTCACATACACGCATGACAGGAGCAAAAAGGAGGGACAAAATGAAAGAGAGAAAACAGGATATTGCTAGAATCAATCAACTGTATGTACAGCAACCATTAGAAGAGGGTAATTATCTAAGTTTGTGCAGTACATCTGAGCAAAATGCATCTCCAAAAAGAAATCTGATTTACCAATCCTTAGTGTTTAACACCGAATTCAAGGACACTCTAGAACAGTGAAAAAATGTTAACAGAGGCCTGTCTTTAAGAGAACAAGGGCAGAGAATAGCAGTAATTGATAGCAATTATAAGAACAGAAAGTCAGGAATTTCTTGACCTGGACTACAGTTTAGAATGATCAGGTTATAATTTTGGAATTATTTTGCCTTCTGTTATTCAGAGAACAGACATCTGAACTCTTCTAAAAGAGTCAACTTACCACATATTTAAAGAGAAGTTAATGTCTTTTGGAAAGTTAGGTTTACCTTAGAATTAATTTAAGTGCCTCCACTTCAACCATGGAGATGGTGAAGGCTTCTGTGATTCACAGGCACCCAGAGCTTTGTAAAAACTGAAAGCTTGCTTACCAGACATACACACATGCATATATACTTGTATGGTAAAGGGAAGCTGCACTCAAAATGTTCAGTTATTGTCAGAGATCTTTCAAATATCCATTTTAGAGTAAAGACAGGTGTTCAGAACTGGAAAAAGCTGAAAATATGTACAAAATGATGGCAGTGCCAGTCTTCAGGAAAGAGAAGAGAGCTTTGTCAGGATGCATTTTTATAAGCCATGTCAACTATATTGCACTGAATTGATCAGATTGGTAATGATAAAAAACAGCTACTTATGTAATTTTGATAGACATTGAATTCTACCAAGTAAGGCATTACAGGCAAAATACTGGGTAGCAATGATCCCAAATAAAAATCAAATTTCATTATGAGAACAATAAACACAACAGTATAGATGGAGATGTACAACCTGTTCATTTGTGAGCCCACCAGAGCTATCAAAGCTACCACTGATGATTTATAGGCAGGACATGGTTTTTCACTACATCACTACATTCTTAACTCATGTTCTCATGAGGTAAGAAGTCACATCGTTCAGTTCTGTCACTTAACTCACAAGTGAAAGATAAGCAAATATTCTTATTTGACTATGAGGAGCACTTGGCTGGAGAGTGAGAGGTAGATTTTCCACAGGCAGCAGAAAGTGCATTAAAAGAATAATATAGCTACTACTCAAGAGAAGAAAAACCCTGGAAAACAATATAATTATTTTAAAATTACAAATTTACCTAAATCAATTACCCCAATTTAGTAATGTAATTTTAACCATGTGTTCTGACAAACTTAGGTAGCTACAATAAAACCTCAAAACTATCAAATTTACTACAATACTGCCTTCTCATATAATAGTGAAATCAGAATTGTATTTATAGAATACAAGCATCATCTTTTAGAGAAAAATGAGCAGAGATGTTCCCTACATTTTTTTTCCAACCTTACTGCCTTCACAAATATTTGCAAGGCAGAAAAGTCATAGGCAATGTTTACCTTTAAAGTATTCAATCAAATTATTGAATACAGATTTCTATGCCAATACTGTCACTCAAAATATTATTCATATTCCTCTTTTTTACAAGGGCTGCTTTTAAATTCAGTGCCACAAAAGTACACCTAATATACATTTGCACATATTTATTGTGTCCCTTCTCTCTTCCAATATTACTTATTTTTCAGTAAATTAGAAAGAGATGATATTTCCTAATCATTCAAGGGAAGAAACTTTGGTCTTAACAAGTCAGGTAATAGGGGAAAGGGATTTACAGTGTTTTAAAATGTTGTTTGATAAACGAATGGAAGAAATTATATGGCAGCTTAGTGTGATTTTCAAGTGAAAAACCAAGGTTGTGAGATGAGATTTGGTGTGTAAATATTTGATATTTCTAAGTAGAATTGAAAAAGAAGGATTTCTGTATGTTCATCATGTTTGTGCCATACTTCTATTTTACTAATATTGGGATTCAGAGCTTCTGTTGGTTACCTGCAAAGACATATTTGGGCTTTTTTTTTTTTTTTTTTTAATTCTTGATGTATCAGTAGTCTTTTGATGTATTTTCACCCTTTTGTGAAGCACTGAATTTCCACAGCAAGACTGAATTTGACACAAGGAAGGCCAGTGTTCTCAGAGGTTTTAAATTCTTGAGTGGCTCCCCTTGACCTGCTCATTTAGCATGCTCAGCTAACTGGAATGGCAGATATATCTGGAGAGGCTGAAGGTATTCCTCTGTGAGTAGGATCCTTTTACCTGGATGCATAGGAAATTTCAAATATAACATTGGCTCCTGCAGGATTAAACTATTGGCACTGCCACATGAACTTAATTATTTTCCCGTGGTTACAAATATTCAGAGGTTTTCTTTAATTTTCCTTGTGATCAAAAGTCAGGCTTGGGGTGCTGGTGATAGGAGGGTGTATGTAGAAAAAATGGTCCAAAGCCCATTGGTTTAAATATCTACTTCATGGATCGATTAACTTTTCAACCTTATGTTTCTAAGCCACGTCTCAGATAAAGTACTTGAAACTGCAGGAATATTTAATAATAATTAAATATTAAAATAAAAATACCTCTTAATGGTTTAAATTTTCCCATCTATTCAAAATATGTAGATTAAAAAGGCTAAAATGTAAGGTTCTGTGCACTTTAATATTTTTAGCAAAATTAGCAGAGCATAGGGGAGGTTTTCAAGGTGAATTTTAACATTGTAGCTTTGGAGCTATGTCTTGGTAACTTATAAAATTTAGGAAAACATGCCTAACATTTTTGTTGATGATGCTGAATTGTAAGAAACCACTAGCTACTTCCCTTTTCTTCTCTGGCATTCTACTAGCAGTTCTTTGATTGAGCAAAACCTGGTAAAATATGCAAAAAGTCTAATTTTAAATAAATTTCCATAATTAAATTTGATTGCTTCTATTCCAAAATAACTACAGATGTTTTTTTTCCTAATTAACACTGGGAATTTGACACTGGCACTGACTCTGCTGTCTTTTCCTGCAGGAAATTGTGCACTTTTGCCCATTAACTTGAGTGTATAAAGAATGTCAACATGCACAACCAATCTGTTAGCCACATTTCTAGACTGCTCTTTTTATTGAGCTCCTTCCCTTAGGAGTCTACACTGCTACTTTTGTAAAATTATATTGAAAATGTTGTAAAGCATTCAGACTTCTGGCTTGACACTAGTATTGAATTTTAACACTGTTTATTTAAAAATGCCATTTAAAATGTTGTCTAGTGACTAGGTCCAAGGAAGTGAAAAAAAGCACAACATGAACAGTCAATTAAAATAATTACTCCAATAAAAATTACAATATTACTCTCAGGACAAATAATATGCACTGATTTATCTGGGTTGTTTTATTTCAATTTATTTCATGGAGTGGTATTAGCAGACATCATTGTGGGATGTCTTCTGATTGGACTCTGCAGAAACCACTGAATAAATTTTGAATCTGGGCCTGTTTCCTCAGTCAGTCAAGTCTTGAAACTTCTGATCTCTGAGATATCTGTTGGCAAATATGGGCATTGATAAGACTGAAGTAAAACTTCTAGCCTTTGAAAATTTTTTCCCTCAACTTACATTTTCCATAACTTGCTCTGTTCTGGCAGTTTCTGCATAAGCACTGGCAAATTTTACTGGCAAGGTGTGTGCATAGTTGCATTTTAGGTCATTTGTACACTGGGTCGAAATGCATCTCTAGCATATCTGGTGTCTAATTACTTGCACATTATTGCCCTAATTTATGGAACACTGTGTTCTTGGAAACAATTTTCATATCTCTTGTCTGCTCTAGACATTCTGCTGAAAGTTTGCCTTTCAAGCTCTTTTTAAAATAATTTGCAGTAATTAATTATGTTTACATATTTGCATAAAAAGTACACTATCAAGGCAAATGACTGATCTGTAAAAAGGAAAAATACACTGACATGGCATGCACCTTTGGTTACTGTTAATTGGCCTAGTCCATTAACTTTAGTAGAGGAATATCAATTTATCACGTGAGAACTTGCTTCTTTCTCCCCTAAGTTAGAAATCTTATGTTGACTTCTGTTAATAGTTGACACTAAATTGTGTAGAACTTTACATGGCAATAAGGACTTGTGCACTTTGGTAATGTGAATAGCAAGTGATGTAAGAATTAAAGTTAATAAGAATTTTAGAATAAAGGTCCTTCCCAAATTTAAAATGCAAGGTTTTATTACAGATAATTTGTTAAGGATTTACCCTATGAAAAGAGATAGCATTTTTGTTTTTGGATGAGCTACTCTGTCCTGAGATTCATGTTAAAACTAGAAACAGAAAGATTAAAAGTAAGCAGCTTTGATCTGAATACATTTGACATTGTCTTATTAAATTTGGCAGAATCTGAACTTTGGAAGTGTCTCTAGGTGTCCAGAAACACAGATGTTCGATTGACATCATGCTACAAGTGGAGTCCCCTGCATATAAATGAATAGCCCTGACTGGAGATTAGGCCCCTGAGCACATGAGAAGGCAACCACCAAAGTGCCTTAGTCTCTTATTAAGGCATGCATAATGTGCTACCATATCCAGGGCATCTGCAAAGACACTGCATGTTGTAAAAAGACAAAGTAAAGAAACTGTTTCCCCTCTACTATGAGTCTATACTATTCAGATATACTATTCAGATATGTTTCCCCCATTTCCAATATCATGTATTCATTCACCATTCTTTGAAGCCCCCACTTTCCTTTGTGTATATTTACTCTTTTCCCCAGTTTGCAAATTATCTTCTGCCAGTTTTTCACTCCACTGCCCACCACAATCTCTCTTTCTACCCATATGTCTTTCTTCATTGCTTTATCAAGCATCTGTTTCCCATGGTTCATGGAAACCTTTTCCTTCTGTTTGTTACTTCCCCTTTTGTTTAATATCAACCTTTTTTTTTTTCAACTTTCATATTTTTGTACAAATATAAAAATACACATGTGGTCTCTAAGACAAGAGTAGATTCTCAGGAAAAAATATATGGACACAGCAAAGACAGGGTGATGCATCCATTGGTATACTCCACTGTGGTGTGCAATAAAACGACCATTCTGAACCAGTTTGCCTACCCTGTTTGTATTTAATAGTGTTGATGTACTTTTCTTCTGATGAAGTGACATAATTGTTCTCTGAAGGCAGTTATACTGGTCTCATCTGCAGCAGAGTTTTGCATTTGAATATACTTGCATTCAATTGAAACATGATATTAATGCTTGGTTTGTGAGAAACACTGAATAGTCATTTCCTATGCGCATTTTCCATGTCATTTATGACTACAAAACCAGATCATATCCTTCCTCATCCAAGAGCAAGATGAGAAGCCTTTTCTGCTCTTAATCTCTTCTCATACAGAAGTCTTGATCTGCTTTATCATCCTTTTCATAAGCCTTTTCTACTTCTAATGCAACTTTCTGAGATGAGTTGATCATATCGAAATGGGCACAACATTCAAAAGGTGAGGAGACATCATTCATTTATATTATGGTACTAGCTCCCATTTTTATACCTTGTCAGCTCAGCTTCTTGGAGAACCTGTGATAAGGAACTTAGTCTAAAGCTTTTTTTGAAATTCAGGTATATCAGGTGGCCTGCAGTTTATCCATATGCTTAGTGACTGCTCTGAACAGCTGTGAGCCTTCTACAAGAACCACATAGATGCTTTATTTTCTTGCATAAATTGCTTCTATTCTTGATCAGATTTTCATTAACTTCAGAAATCAGATTTATTCTCGGACTCTTCCTGCTATCCTTTAATAAGTGTTGTCACTTTTCCCAGCTTCTATACTTCTAGAATCTGGGTTTACAAGAGAGCTAAGTAATCAGTTAACAGTAACTTACTTTTCATATTTTACTGCCTTTAGAACTCTCTGGTTAAGGGTATCTGGTTCTGTCAACATTTTTTCACTGAAGTACTCAAAATGTCCCTTCACTTCAGCAACTGGGTATTGCTGGATCTCTCAGCCCCTGCTTGATTCAACACAGCCCTTCTGGTTGATGCATACCCATCATCTTTTTGCTTGTTATCTGACAGATTCTAGTATGAAATCTGAGTCCTGCGAGCCCAGCTGCTCTCTAAGTCTCCTGAGTCCCAGGTATCTCCAGGCCAGAGATGCATCAGAATACATGAAAGTATCTTACCAATATTAATTTATTCCCTTTGATGATAAAAGAGGATACTCTCTCATTCATTTACTATAAAAATATCTCAGAAGAAAATATTTATCCAGTTTTCAATGTACAGTCCAAAATAAGTTCAGTAAAATAATGTTTCTTTGAGTTTTACATTTAAAATATTAGAATTTTTTAATCAGACAACCTTACAGTAGAAAAAACAGATGATTGCCAAAATTGCAATGTTATATTTAGCAGTATTTTTCACTTAAGGTCCATGCTAAGAATGAAAAGGGAAAAAAAGAAAGCCACAGGTAAATAAAACTTAAATATGGCTAAAATGACTGTTAGCTATATAAGGACTTTTTCTGTTATGCAAGCATTTAGGTTTCTTTAAAATCACACCACAACAGTTCTAATTTCTTTTTAATCTCATTCAAACTTGCATTTTAAAAAGTGGCTTGGTTATCTAATATAAATTTATATGGTGAAGTCAAAAATAAAGAGCTCATTTTAGGGTTCAGCTCTTTTTCTGCACTGGAAACAAGAGACTTGGGTCATTAAAAAACATCAAGGAACCAGATTTACCTAATTTCTCTCAGTGTTGTAGGTGGTCATGATACAATCACTGTAATTGCAGAGGTAAACAAACCTTTAGCCTCCACAAAAATACAGATAGAATAACAGAATGCAATAAGGCATTCCCTCTGCCATCTGATGCATGTCCACCAGTGGTAACATCATAACTTCCATTTGGAACTGAAACTTGGAGAGAGACCCAAACAGTGGCTCAAGGTCAGTGGTTTCAAGTTAGCAAAACTGTCATGGTCAAGGACATCAATCTGGGAGCTTTGACAACTGGACTTACTCTTAGAAAGCAAGGTCACTTTAAATGGAAGTTAGCTGTCATTAAAATCTTAACTATATTACTGCTATTTTCCCTTGAATCCCTTTTCTATAGTTGCCCTTAAGGCACTGAATGAAGAGTCTTTAATGTAAGATCTTCCTGGAAAAGGCTTTGAGTCTGTTTATCCAGATTTTATTTAGGTTTTGCTGTAAATTCATAGCAAATTATTTCAGAGAATGAACACATGGCTCAATTATCATAATATTTTGGGGAAAATTTCATGTTTCACTTCCTAATTTATCCTGTTAAATCTGCATATTTTATACAAGGTATGCATATTGTATTTTATACATGTTCATTTATATGTTCAAGTTTGCTTCCACTTAGCTAAGCAAAAAGGCTTTGATGTTTTTACTACTTCAGTGACACCAAAAGTAGTGTGGCTTTTATTTTCAGTCTTGGCAGAGTTTGTAAATAAGATATTTGTGTTGATGCTGATGTTGAGTCGTACATTAGAAGGTACTTGAATGTAGAGGCCTCTTTATGGGTTGGACATCTCCAATGCTGAGTAGCTTGCATTACAGCAGCTTATGAAAGCTTCTATTAAGTGAGAACAGGTAAAAGATAAAGTCCATCATCCCCAGTGACTAATTCATAACTGTAAGAAGCATGAAGATTTAATAGTTACCTTAAATGTACTTCTTCCCAAGCCTTTGGTTTTGGAAGGCAGTTTACTAATGCAGGTATCTGCTGGGTCAGTCTGAGAATGAAACACATTTTCAGGCTACTTGAAACAGCTTAATAGCATCATGCCACTCAAAACTCCTACTAGACATAAGACTCACTGAGCTTCTGTGACCTTGAAATGTAGGCAATTCTTTTAAATGCATTTAGACAAAGTTGCAAAGGAGGACAAATTGCAGGAAGCATTACTACTGACAAATGTGACCTTGATAGCATGAGGAGGCAGTGGAAGGGAAGGGAGACTAAGAAAATATCCAGCGGTGTTGGGCTTTACAAGAGGCTGGACCCATTGCTTGCACTGACTGGTTGTGCAACAGCCTGAGCCACCCCTTATCTTCTATAAACATATGCTTCCCTGTCATTATTCTTGAATACAACAGGGAGATTTTTCTGAATACTATTTAATTGAATCTATAATGTTTTCTTCACAAGTTCTATTACTTTGAAAAATGAAAATCGGCAGGGGAACGCTCCTTGTTTTAGAGAAAGAGGAGGGAATTGCTGTTGCAATGGCCAAACCAAGACACTCAATAGAATTATTTCATATTCAAGTAAACTAAATGCAAAATCTAGAGATGTTACCCTGAGTATGCAGTTTTCAGTGAAGTCTTTAAATTGTCTCACCAACATCGATTTGCACAGAAGCCAAAACTTGAAGTCTTTTATTAAGCAAAGGTTTTACTGAGTCTAAGGACCTAAGAAACAGTTTAATATTGACAATGCCTTTCTGGAAATACAGTACAGTTTGAATTTGGAACGCTCTTAGAAGAAGGCCTTAGTCAGACATTCAGGGATCACTATTTGCATTTCACTATCATTACAGTAGTCATTCTGCAGCATCAGTGCAGAAAAAAGAAAAAGCCAGAAAAGATAAGCAATGAAAAGTGCAGTAATAACATTTTCTGTCTTTGAAACCAAGTCTTCCACTGAGTTTAGACCTATCATATTATAAAAATAAACTAGTAATTCCACAACAGATTTAACTCAAATTTAGCACTGATGTAAGCAGTGAGGATTGGACCGCATGACTTCAAAAGGCCACTTCCAATGAGATTATTCTATGATTTTAAGCACAAATTGAACTTTATAAGTTTTGAATTTGGAATGCCTGAGAAGGTGCAGATTAAGATGATACAAGGTAGCATAGTCTAGTGATAAAATGGATCAATCAGCAATGTCAAACAGCAAAGTAAAACCTGCAATCCAACATTTGGCAATGAAAGAAACACTGAAAGTTAGAATCTATTGCAAAATTACTGAAAAATTCTAAAAATAAACGGTAGTATGTTATTATTTCTATCTTTGACATAAATTCTTAAATTCTAAACATTTACTGAAATATTTCTCATTATAAAAGTTACAAATCCTTATTTATTATATTTCAATAATGAATGATCAGCTTTTAGCTTTGCTTTTTCTGGCAAACATGCAGGTGTCATTTACTTGATTCTTTTACTCTCAGTTATCATGAATAGGCCCTTAATGCTTATTCAATCTCTAATTTGACTAATTAACAGCAACTAAGTGCACCTTCTGGGAGTGAGGCCTCTGAGTACATTCCTTCCATAAAATTCTTATGTCCAAATTCCAGATTACTTTTGTGACAGCAATAATGACAGAAGGACAGGAAAATTTACCCCCTTGTCTTTGCTGAAGAAATATACCATTGGAATCCAAATTTTAAAATTACTGACAAGCTGACTGCATCAAGAATAATTTTGGAAAACTGGAAAACATATTTCAACCACGTATTACCTTATTTTCATCTCTGCCTTACCACATTCATCTATTTATATAAGCATAGAAAATTTAAATATATTCTATTTGTATATTTTTGATTTATGTTTATTGAATTCTTAATCACATCCATGCACTCTAAGACTGAATTTATTGCTACTGGAACAAGTCTATATGTGAGATATGAAGCAAACTCCAGTTTTCTGTATTTTAAATAAAACTTTGGTTGAGAAATACATAATTAACGCTCATTGCTACAGTTTGCATTATTGTATTATAAAAAGTTTGAAAAAAATGTCCTATTACCAGAGTAGGATGTTGAATTACTCCTAATTCCCTAGGGTGATACTTCCCCTAGAGAGAGATCAAAATGCTACTTCAATATGGTCTTTCTGCCTCCTTTATTTTCCCATGTGTGCTTAACATGAACTGAAGTCATCATACCTTGGGTTTCAGTCTGAAAGAATCAGACACATTTAGGCTACATTCTCACACAGAAATTCCTTCTGCTCTTTTGGAACAGTTATGTTTACAGGCTGAGGTACCTAACTGAAATCATTACTCTCCAATTAGTCAGATGCACAATGCATTCTGCACATTTGCCATTGTTTCCAGCTGCTGCAAATAGGGAGGAATTTGTAATATTGAACCAAAGACTGATCAACTCCTTTGGAAATTATTTTTATTTGATCAAACTAAAGCAAATATAGAATTAGATCCTAATAACTAGCAGGACAAAGTGATAAAGTCTTCAAAATCCCACTATTTTTTAATTCATTGTCATTATTCTGTCAGGAAATATTTTCCTATTTTAAATGCTTTAACCAGCTAAATGATACCAACCATCGGCAAACAGTTTTAAACCATTACATTTTTTTACTATGCTACTTGGTCTGGGCAGTACAATTTATCATAAGGCTAACAACAAAAAAAGAAACAATCTGCTTTGTTTGCAGGGATTCCAGCTAGCACTTTGCTAATATCTGCAGCAAAAAATCAAAACCACAAGGCCTTCTTTGTGGTTTGGATTTCATTATGAACTCAGTCCATGCCCAGTGCAAGATCTGCTAGAAGTCTAAAACCTTTAAAGTAAGATCAAGATCAATATTGTGCTAACAGAAATAAATTTAATGGTTTTACTTCAAGATCATATAAACCCTCTGGTATTGGTTAGAAGCAAACAGAAGACCATTTTCAGAACTGTAAGAAATCATGCATGAAGCCCTTTTCTGGGTTAGATTTCAGCTGATTTAAATTAGTTTAATGAATCCAGATAAGGTTTGGGATTGCCAAGCATTTATTCAAACTTTCAGAATCTTACCATCAATAATTTTAATGGCAATGATTATTTTAAAAAGCCATAATGAATGGGCTTTCAGTTTACAGACAGATGAATCATGAAACATTTAGGCTGTTTATCTCTCATAATGGTATTTATCTGAACTGAAAATATCTGAATGAACATTAAAATTTTGCAAAAGTAAGCTGATTTAGTAGCCTGCTACAGTGAGAAAATTTCCCTTAAGCCCTGCTTAAAAGGGATGTTTACAAATAAAATTATTAAGCACTTTTCGTCAATTTCCTTGCATAGTTGCTAAATAACATGAATTCATGTTAAGAACATTATGATTGAAAAACCTCCTCCTGATAAAATTTGACCTACAAATTTTAATTTCTAATTAATTAAAGATGATCTAAGTGACAGAGTTACACAAACAGAGGTTGGGCACAATTCTAGATCCAGTCTGACCACAGAACTTTCCTCAATTTGAGTATTTCATACACAAAATTGTTGGCAGATCACAAGTTTAACTTTTAAGTGAAGATTAGAAAGATTTACTGTAAGCTTCAGAACTACTTTAAGGAAATCACCTAGGAAAGGAAGAGTTCAGGTATTACCTCCAGATATAGATTTTGCTTTACACTGCATTAGAAAAATGCTGAAATATTGCTCTACTGAAATGTATACACATAGCTTTATTAACCTTAATTGAACTCTTGGTTTTAGAACACTTTCTTTTGTATTATTATTTTTACAAATTAATTGAACCCCAACTGACTGCTTAGGGATTGGAAACTATTATTTGATCATTTATACAATCCTTTTATGGATTTTCTTGATAAAAATTAAATACTATTATTTTATTTTTAGTTTAACACACAACAGGATTTCCAGTTGCACTTCTGCACATTATTAGAATGCTAAAAAACTACTTTGAAGACTGTTTAATTTATTCCTATTTCCTGTTATCTTGCTATTAGCATAAAGGAAAACAAGCAAACATATTTAAGATATACTGATCATTGAATTAAAGCAAAAACAGAAGTAGAAAAAGTCAGTAACTTTAAAGTGAAAACCCCTCTAGAATTCACACTGAGTGAGCCTTTCACAGAGTTACAGCTTTTAAAATAAACTGAATTTGTGACACATATCTTTCTATGAACTTGTGTATCAGGTTTCCTTATCCTGCAAATTTTAGTATATACGTCCTCATTTAGATTTACTGTTATTGTGCAAGTAGTACCTGAATTTTATCATATTCATAATTTGGTTACTCAGTGAATTAAAGAAAAGCATAATAGCTGCGATGACATCTTTTCCAACTAAGTCTTCTGGAGAGATGCCAGTTTTAAAAAATGTATTCCATAACACTTACAGGTTTAGGGATGCTGACTTACATTTCAATACAAAATAACCTAGTTTGTCCTTGACCTATATATGTTATAACAGTCCCTTATAGGAATGTGCTACAAGGCTAATAAACAAGTGAAAGACCAGGCTATCGTGGATTCAAAACAAAATATTAAATTCCAGCAAACCTTACTGCTGCATAAGAAATGCAGGAGTGTTAACCTTCTCTAAACCCAAAATAAATACAAGCAATGATGATGTGTTTTATGCAATACAATTTACACAAAAAAGTACTTTTTACCTGTCAGAGTTGTCTTGTACTTTGCCTAGAATTCCAGAATTCACATAAAAAGACAGAATAAAGACCACTCTGGTAAGCAAAGAGGGGGTTTTAAGGAAAAAGAAGAGAGAAGTGAAAGGAAAGGAAGTGGATGCCTTTGCCAAGAAAAGCAGAAAAGAAAAATGTCCTCTTAGCTCTGATTATCTTACAGGTAACATAGATTTTTAAAATGCCTCTGACATGGCATCTATCCAGAAGTGTCAAAAATTTTGAAACGCAAATGACTAGGCTCCTTTTTAGGCATTCATTTTCAAAGAGCTTTCTGAATAAGAGATGAAAAAAAAAAAAAAAAATCATTGCCAAGAAACCCAGATCTGACACAGATAGATTTGACTAATGAGACCTTATACCCAGAGCCACATGATATCACAGCTGAATCAAAACATACACCTGACTAAACTTTGCAATGGAAAGTGATTTAAACAGACAATTTAAAAAAAAATTTGCACTGACCCTTAATGTTATGTGCCTTCATACATCAGTGGCCAGTATGATGGGATAGGTTAGCACATGAACAAGCCTTAACAGTCAGAGGGCTGACACCAGAGCAACACAGAGCAACCAGAAATTCACATGGAAACAAGTGACTGGGATGTCTAGGAGCTCATGTGCTTAGTTATATATTTATTTGTTTTTGTCACTCTTGGTGAAAGTGTTTATTTTATTTCAAAACTATTTACTAATTGGTTTGTTGCCATATCAAATATTCCAAGAAAATAGCTAGCTACTCCTAAGTATTTAGGAGTGGTAACATCTAAACACTTTATTACACAGAATTTAGCCATAGTCTTATCTGTTGTAAATGAATTGTTTGAAGTGCATGCTACTGTATTTCTTTCCTTCTGTCTGGAAAAAAAAATGAAAAAACCTAATTTCCTCTATCAAGCGTGCTATCTGGGGAGAGAAATCTATTTTCCAGACTTTGTGAATGCATATCACATCTCCAAAAGGCTTTAATAGAGATAATTTGCTAATTTGCTCAGGTCATTATTTTGGATAATCCACCTGTCGATAATGGTCTGCACAGGGTGATCTAAGGAAGCACGTTAGCTGTGACCCAATTATTTTGGAGGCAAGTGCAAATACTTACATATCCAGAAGCAATTCGGTTTCTCTGTGGAAACTGCCTCACACGTCTAAATTATATTTTTGTACTCTATTTTTATATGTAAAACATAAAGGAAAAAAGAGTGATTTCTCCAAAATAAAATGTAAGGCATAACTGTGATATGAGAAGAACAACTACTGTATACACCATATAAAAATCTCCTCATTTATCATTACCGAGCTTTCTTTCATTAAGAAGTACACCTGTGCATATGTTTTCTACTCACTCAGACTTATTTTAAAGCTAGGAATCCAACCATTTTATTTTGTCTTCAAAATATGCATTGAGGAACACTCTTAAGAGCAGAGAAGTGCACACATCAAAGTGTTTGTGTTCAGCCTGCCTCTACTGGCTTTCCTGTGCAGCAAAACTGGGAAGCTGACATGAGAATATGTATGATGCTTGCTTTCTTTTATGATTCTAGGAGTAGAGGGAGACATCAATCAAGCACAGCAGTAGTGAGAGAGGGTTTTTACAGATGAATATTTTGCATCTAGTATCCAAAGCTAATAGCTGTCTCCAGTAGTGTGACAGATGCAGGACTTTGAAAGCATGGACACTGCAAAGAATTAAATTGACATTTGCCGTGTGTTAGAAAGTTCCACAAGAATGATTGTACCTCTCCTTCTAGCGCTAAGCTTGTCTGAGTCCAAGGCAGGTACATCAGGTAAATAAGTCTGACAGACATCCTTCCCCAGAAATCCTCCAAGGACGTTTTAAAGTGCTTGTTTGTGCGGGAAGCCATCAAAACTAGAGTGAGGAGGTTCAAAGAGGTGGCCTTTCCTCTGGAGTCACCAAAGCATATCCAGAGGCACAAAGCTAATCTATACTGCAATTACTGCTATAAATAAGTCAGCTCCTCTAACAGTAGCAGCCAAACTACAACAATATAAAAATCAGGTGCTTTTAGCAGTAAGTCCCCACATCTGCCTTTTTCTCTTACATAAACAAGCAAATGCTTAGACCACACCAGGGTAGTTCCTCAGCCTGAATACTTGCTGGGTAGTTCATCTGCTGCTTTGCTAAAACTGAAGAGGCAGCCTCCAGCACCACAAAAGCTGAGCAAAATACATGTATCAATCCAGGCCCTATGTAGCTGATGGCTAATCCTTTGCCAGGTAGTGTGAAAACAGGTTTCTTGCTGTTTTTTTTTATTATTCCCCTGTGGTATTTTTTTCTTAAAGTAAGAGAGGTGGAGCTGAATGGGATATGGAAGGATAAAAAACAAACAGCTTGTGTTTTTTCAGACAGTGTATATATATGCCCTGGAAATCATGGTACTGTGTGGGTAAAAAAAAAGTGACTACATAAATGTCAAATTTATACTTAGCTCTCTTATACTTAGCTTTCTATCAAACTCTTGCCTGTAATCCTCGAATCCAGATGAAGACCACTCCTTAGAAGTATGGAGGCAACAAGACACTAGTAAAAACACTACAGAAATTCTGGAGCACCCCTATTCAGTCCAATCTAATTATTTTGTTCCTGGGGGCCATACATACAGATGATCAGAAAAGCTCAGAAAGCTGACAGACTCCAGAGCAGTACACAGGCACAGTCCCACACCATACTGAACATCCAGAGCCAGCCAGGAAAACAGAACTGAGGTTCTACAGGGCTACACGTTGATGAAGAAGAATACAAAAACTGTGATTCCTGGATAATGGTTACATATTGCTATCCTCATTTGGTTTTGCCTGGAAAAACAGCTCTGGAGGAATACCTGGACTACAGTCCCTGTCTTTATATAGCATGACTTTCACAACAGCTGGTCTCTTGGAATGGTGCATTCTCTCTCCACCTTCTGTATTTCCATAAGTATACAAAGCTCACAGTGCTTGATATGCTGCTTATTTAGACAAAAATATGTTTTCAGCACTTGGAGTTGGCCTCATTTCCTATTTATTTGGAACTTTCTCACTCGGGTAAATGCCATGTACCAGATGGTGTGATCAGGACCTTTTTCTTTCATTCATGTTTTAAGTAGAGTCTATCACATGCAATTCAGGTTATGAAATACTTGACAATAGTGGCAGTATTAGCTATTCCTACAAAGCATAATCCCTGGGGATATGTTTATTTTTCTTTTGTCACACCTTTTTCTCAGTCATATAAAACACTTAATCCAGCATTTTCAATGTAGCAGAAATGAACCATGACAGAATCTCTCCCTAGAAGAAGGAAATAATTGTCCACTGAAGTCTTACGGAAGAGGACTGAAAGCACATTTAAAATCTTATCAAACTCAATCTTAAAACACACGGAAAATATGCATTTTTCCTCTGCTAATATTTTAGAGTGAAAAATGAAGACATTTAGTCCTTATGGTGGTTTAGACAATAGATTGCCTCTCAGAAGAACAGACTGGATTATTCCTGATTGTGAGCACACCACTTCCACATCATTTCCAGTAAGCTCACAGAACAGAAGTATTTGGCTTTTGTCCACTGAAATTTTTACATAGGCAAGAAACTTCATACTGGTCCTCCCATCCCAAACCTCTTTCTTTGGCAGTATTCAGTTGCACAATGATGCCTCTCTATAAAGCCCTCTTGACCTTCAGAAAGTTGCTGACTAGAGAATCCCTGAGTCAGAAGTGCTGTCTATTTTTTAATAGCTCTCAGAGGGAATAAAATGAAAAAAATACAATTGCTTTTTGTCACATTTTATCATCCCCAGCACTTCATGGTATGGAGTGCCATAGCTTGACTACGGGATATATCAATGATCACCTCCTTTTCTGAGTTTTGAGGCAAAAAACTGCTAATCTCATGTGATGTCTCCTACTTTTTGTACTGAAAGAAAATGCAGCCAATTCATTTTCACCCTGACACTTCTGATTTTAAAGATATCTATCGTATCAGTCACATTTCCCAGCTTTAGTCCATTTCTATTTCTCCTTGTGCAGAAAGTGTGTCATGAATCTGATCATGTCACCTTCTGTTTTGAAGATACAGGTATTCTACAGATTTATGTAATATATGTAATTTGTCTTATTTGCTGTATGTGCTTTTCCTGAATAATCATGTCAAATACTTTTTTAATCACTACAGAATTCTAATTTTACATTTCTACTGTAACATCAAGAACTAAATGCTAAGTGGCAAGTTAGCTTAGAGCCCAAAAATTCATTTGTATATCTATTTTCATATTAGTTTTTAGTACATCATTCAACTTTCCTCTGCATAAAATTTTATCTGTGTTTCATCACAAAATGAAATTGGAATTGATTTGGATTGGAAGGCACCTTAGAGACAATGTAGTTCCAATCCCCTGACATGGGCAGGGACACCTTCCATTAGACAGGTTGCTCAAAATCCCATCCAGTCTGGCATGAAACACTTTCAAGGATGGCATATCCACAATGTCTCTGGGCAACCTTTTCCAGTGTCAACACACTCCTCACAGTAAAGAATTTCTTCCTAATATCTAATCTAAATTTACTCTTCTGCAACTTAAATCCATTTCAACTTGTCCTGTCTCTGGCCTTGTAAAAAGTTCGTCTTCAGCTTTCTTTTAGGCTCTCTTTAGGTACTGGAAGATTGCTATAAGGTCTCCCCAGAGCCTTCTCCAAGCTGAACTGCAACCTTTTATTATTTCATCAATCTTTTAAAATCCTTCTGACTCCTCACTATTAGTTTTTAGTGACTTCACTACCTAGAATGTAACAGTACCGAAAGTAAAATTCATAGTCTTGTTATTCATTCAACATGTCAAATTATTTTTTTTAGCAAACATAAAAGTTCTCAGCACAGAGTTTTGTTGAGATTACACTAGCAATCTCCTCCCACCATAGCAATGCCCACATGTTCCTACCATGTCTCTCCTGCTACCTGCACAAGGTAGATGCATTAGTATTTACTACTTGTAAGCAATGCTGACAGCATTTGAGGCATCCAGTCATGTCAGCTATTATACCAGCTGCTGTGTACATCAGAACACAGCAGAGGTGGGAAGTATCCTGTTAAATAATAAATACTATTCCTATTAGAAATAACAAAATATAGCATTTGTTAACAGCAAATTCACAGAGGAATAAAAAAATAGCTTAAGGAGAACCCAGATTTGCAGAACCCAGACTAGCACTTGCACATACTAATAAAGATCACCTTGTCCCTAGAAAATTGAAAAATAAATAAAGTATAACCACCATGACTGGGAAGGTCAGAAAACCCAACAAAAGCATCTTGATGAAGATTTTACTCCATAGCCAGCAAACAAAAAATGTGTGTTCATTTAGTGTGTAAAGCCTTCAGCTAGGCCACCTAATGTATAATCCTTCCTACAGTGACTATAGAGTTGTGACTATTTTGGTGTCCTTGGGTATAATTAGATATCTTGAATAAGTAAGAAATGGTATAGGCATTCTGTTCCTGCATCTTGTCGTGTATTTATTGCAATTCTTACACTGAATGAAGGGGCAGGGGAGAGTGGGAGAACAGTGAACAGACGGGCTTTTTTTCCTGTTTGTTTAGCCTGCCGCTTGGGATTAGCAGAGATGAAGACTGCCAGCTGTGGATTTTTCTTTTGCTGCTCTGTTCAGAGCTAAATTGGGTATTTTTGCACAGAAAACTTCCACAGCAAGCATATGCTGTGCTAAATGTTTTGAGCATTTTGATCCCTAGATGTATATTGTCACTCCCAGGTACGAGCGATATCATTTAGCACCTTGTGATGTTAGAGGAGATGATACACATGGCAATAAAGGTGATAGACTAAAATGAAACTAAGACAGTGCAATTCACCAAACTTTATGCAGGACTGCATCTGGTGTCATGAAAAGCTAGTAAATACATTAACAAAAGGATTTTCCTCTTCAAAGCTTTTGCAAAGTGTAGATGCAATTTCCACATGGTCCCTTCTTTTTAATTCCTAAAAATGCTATTGTTCTAATTCTGACATCAAGAACATCATCACCTAAGTTGAGTTAACACCCTCTCTTACTCACATTACATTTTAGGCCTGTCCAGGTTTGTAAGGGGCCAGATGTTCATACATAAAATTCAACAGGTTAATTTACCCTGGACTGTAGGAGTATCTTTATTTAAACTCCTCTTTGCATATGTCCACCCCCAAGACTTCTCTAAAGAAGACTACTGTCTCAGTGAAATTCATAGGTATTGTTGAGTTGCATCTCATTCTACCCAGCAAAAGCATGGAAAAACTATATAGTAACCATCCCTCTTCAGTGAAAAGGATCTGTGTTATGGAGATACAGAATCCTTAATGAAATTAAACAGACCTAGTGATGTTCTTTTAATGAAAGGTTTTAATGAAAACCAGCTAGGTAAACCTGGTTTGAGGTTTAGTAGAAATACTTCACATCACTGAATATACCAAAGAAGTTTTGGAGTTTGAGTAAGGAAATATTAGTAACTTGATACCATTGAAAATATGTAACTTTAGCCACTGCATTTTAAGCTGTGGTGGTATACTTTTGTTTTCTAAAATCAGTGTAACACTATTCTCTCTGAGACACCTGGGCCCAGCTGGAATGTTTCTTTTTTTACCAAGAGTACTCCAAAATCTGAGCAAAACAATCATTGTCCTGTTAAGTACTATAATAAAAATGCCAAAATGCATTCATAAACAAAGGTGTAAAGTTGTCATGATTATTGAAAGCCCACTTGTAACCATATAGGTTACAAGAAAGTAGAAAGTGCATTCAGGAAATAAGAATCTGTAAATGCATTTCCTTCATGCAAATCGGAGTAATAAAGGTAAACTTCATGTATGGACAAGTAACTATAGCTAATTTCTTAATCTAACTCTTGAATGAAACTGACACACATTGACCATTTTTCATTGTCACCTTCCAGATTCTACTGAAGTTTATTCCTGATACAAAGTAATCGTCTTCATCAAAAATAAACATTCATTTGGGACTTTGTCTTTAGTGGTCTGTGGCAGACTACTGACATTGTTAAGAACTTTTCATTAAATCTGTAAATGAACGAATGTCAAGATAAATGAGCAGAATTTCTATCCATTTCAGAGATGATAGAAAGACACTTCCAACAGAAATAAACATATTGTCTGCAAACTTCCTTCCACTAAAGACTGAAAACTGGTAATGGAGATCTAAAATTTACAAAAGAAATAGCTCTTGAAGAAAAGCTTTTCAAAACATGTGATGAGGATCTGGAGGGCAGACGTATATGGGAGGGCAATATATGTTCCTGAAATCAAATTTTAAATGCATTTAATTGGTGTAATTTGACAGGACAGCCATAGCCTAAGATCCACCTGATCCAGAAAAACCAGGAGGAAACAAAACCAAAGAGCTATTTCAATTATGAGATCAGAGTAACATAACCTGAGCTTTCTTCTTTCTTTATACTTCCTATGTCACTCACAAAGGTTTTGACAAATTCCCCTTCATGATCAACTACTTAACACAATTTAAAGCAGATAAAAATTATCACAAAAAAAAAAAAAAAGTCACTAGAAACATAAGAATTTCACTTACAGAGAAAGTCAAGTAATGGTAATGCAGAGCAGTAATCTTACCAGATTGTTTTGTTCTCCATAATTCATCAGAACTATCCCAGGTTGGTGTCAGTTTATAAAGTTTCTGCTGCTGCAATCCATGTCCTGTCTAATTCAACCACCCACTACCACTTTATTTTAACATATGGATACCTACTAATGTATTGGGCAAAATTATAGTGAAACTGGGACTGCAGAGAAGTTAAACCTAAACTATTTGAGAATATGTCTGCTCATCTGACCTCCTGCCATGCAGTTTACACTGATGCAGCCCATGAGTGGGGCTCAGAAGGGCACTCCATCTCTTTCCTTACAGGTCTGAGAGTGGAGTTACACTCTGCCAGTTCATCAGTTCCAGAGAAGAGAAAGACCCTGAAACTACAGAGAGTGAGAGCAAGTGATGGGTGAAAGTGGGCACACACAATGCTGAAAGGAACAAGGCTTTTATCCTATTACTTGCTGGAAGGATCATATGGGGTTTCTATATGATCCTTCCTAGAATTTATGGAAGTTCACAAAATGCTGAACAGTGGCAAACAAAACCAACTTTTTCTTCAAAGAATGGAAACATTTTGGTGCATTCCTACATGTTTAATTTTCAGGACTTTCTGTTACATGAGGTGAAGCATCAGTTGTCTGAGGTGTCTCTGTATCCCTGGTTTTGCTGCCTGGCAAGCAGTGACTCAAGAATATCAAATTGCCTGTGTCAAATTGTGCAGCTGACACAAGTGCAAATTGTGGTGCCTTTTGTGGAGGTAAATCTGAGATCCAAGAAACAATTCACAGGTTCTTGGTAGCCAAACAGATTTAGGACAGGCTGAGAAATCTGCATTAATTTTAAAAATACAGGCTGCAGGCACTTCTGGGAAAGAGCCATTACTGTGTTCATAAACATGTTTCTTTGCAGAACATGATCCAATTTTAAAGGCTTTCAGCGCTACTGCTTGACATTTAGACTTTTTTTTTCCCACAAGAGACATGTACCTGAGATGATTTTCCATATGTCTTGGGTCTTTTCAAAAGAAAGGCTAATATTCATGAGCTAAAGAAACATTAGACCAAGGTCCCAGCTGAGGTCTAACCAGAGGATAGAAATACATTAACCCCTTCACAAAAAAAAAAAATAATTCTTTTCACAACTATGACTAAAAACGCCCTTTTGCATGACTAACCTTTAAGCCAGGAGAGATATGACAAGCACCTTTACTGACAATATATTCTCAATGATTTCAAATGAAGTAAATACTCTGGAACAGAATGATAAGAGCCTGAGGCTTGGTTTATGTTATTGTTAGCTACCCATAGGGAGCACCTCTTTCACATACGGTCACAGCTCAGGGAATCTGATCCTTTCCTAGAGTTTTAAATATATTTCTTTTCTTCAAAGAACAATTTAACCATATTGAAACAGTCTACTGTCAAAATACCAGGATGTTTTGTCATGAAACATGAACAATATTAAACATTAAACATAATGCAAGGGTTATCTAAATTAATCCAAACCAATTTAAGCTAGTAGAACACTTAGGAATAATTCCTTTTATTACTCTAATATATTTTAAGTTTCTTGGGACAGCCTCACCATATTCAGACTTCAGTGAGGAGCCTAATTCTTCACATTTTTTTTCTCTTTTTGCAGCCCTAGCTTCTGAGAGGTGTAGAATAGAGAAGAAAAGCAAGTATTTTAGGACTGCAGTTGTGAAAATACTCCATTAAACTTAGACCAAGAATTTGCAGAGCCCACTCAGTAAAAAGCAATAATTAATTTGGTATTTCAGAGCATTATACTCCCAAATTTTGAATAAAAGAAAATGTTGGCAACACTTTTGTGAAGTTCTGATGTCTGGTCTCTGGTTTGTATCTCAATATTACCTTTCTTCAAGAAATTTATCTGGAAAAATTTCAAAATGAACTAATGCTCTCAACAGAGCACACAGGAAAGAGAATTAAGCTCACAAAGAAATTTAGGAACAGAGAAAAGAGTAAAATACAAGCTCAAAAAGCATATCAGAAAATGAGCACTTAAACAGCTGTAGGACCCTGACTTTCTTACTTGATTTATTGAACACTGCTCTGGAGCTTTCTCCCTCATTTTGTTAAAAAGTTGAGTGCTCATTCATCTTCCCTGCACTATTTAATAATGTGAGAATGAAGTGTGTCATCTTCACTAATATCACAACTTTTATTTCATCACCCATTTTCTTCAGGGCCAGAAGAACTTCCCCTGATTCAGTTTACTGGGGTTACAGACCAGTTTTACTCCATGTTGACTGAGCAAGAAATCAATGGATGATGCATTTGCACCTCAGTGAATCACCTAATTAGCTGCTTTCTAAAAATAAAATCAGTTAATTACATACAACATTTTCAGTAAGATAAATGATAGCAAATTCACTTTGCCAAGAAAATTCCTTATTTCGACCACAGATCACTGCTGTCTTTATTCCATCTGTATTTTCTATTTTGTAGCTATTGCTCATCTACTGGAGACACTGATATGAAGGCCATATAAGCATGGTTGTTTATTGTGTGCCCAAAGATTCCAAGCAGGCAGGTTGAAGTATTTCAATGGACCTAAACTTACATGTCTCAGCCCTATTAGATGAGGATGATGAATTTAGAGTAGGTTTTCAGCAATTTATAAAATAGGTCTTATTTTTCTGACTATTAAGTATTATATGAATGTGTGCATTAATGCAAAAGAATAAACTGGCAAATGCCCCTTCTGACCAAATAATTGAGCGATATCAAGGAACAATACCAAAATTATTGACTTTGATGACTTTGTCTTCTGTCCAATCGAGCTATAAAATAACTTTTGCATAGAATATGAAATGCCCATGAACACAGGTGAACAACTGGTAGGATGAAGTGTCATAATCTCTGAAAAGAGAATTAGTTTCCTTCACCCTGAGAGAAGACCACATGTCTTTGAGAATATGACTTTGGGTAAACAAAGTAAAGAAACATTTATGTAATGTGTTGTTTTGGTGAGGGTTTTAAGGCCATCCTTCCAAAATCTTTTATTATACTAAAAAAAACTAATCCATATGATGTAACTTATGATCCACTAAACTTGCCCCCCAAAGAGAAAGCTGCAAGAACACAAATTTGATCACACCTGATACAAGCTACTCTAGCCAAGGGAAAAATTGGAGAGCCACACTCTTTAGAGCTCCTCTAAGTAAAAGTATGAAAATGGATACCTAGAGGCATACACTCAAAATGTATATAATTGTCAGCTGTCATTCTGATATTGAACTAATTCACTATGAAATTTTCAGCAATTCATTTACAGATGATTTACAGAAGCATTTCCTTAATTTTAATTGCAATTTACTGACAATTTTAGTAATATATAGTATATATATTCTAGGGAATGTTTATTCCTAAGACATACAGAGGAAAATAAAGTTTAACAGCAACATTCCTAATTAAGATATAAGCACAGTACAACCCATTTAGTTCCTCCTTCTATGTCATCCTTATCAATCCAAAATATCAACTTAATGTATTTTTAGCCTCACCTCTAGTGAGTATCATCCTTACAGTGTACATCCTTACATTATGTTTTTGGCATCTTCATTTCTTTCTGTGAGGTCACTGTGTATTCCTGGGACAGACTAAACTAAGGAAAACAAAAGAGTTGGAAACAGGAAATCTAGATTTATTAAGATTACCTCTTAACAAAAGACTGCTTTCTGCACAGAAAACATTCTTCCTATGTGCAAAATCTCTTCCTTTTCTGTTTGTTGAGGCTGTATTTGCCTTAATGGCAAAGAACTTCTGTGGTACGTGTTTGTGCAGTACAGAAATTATTTCTGAGGTCTTCAGAACTGTCTGGAATTTATTAGGGAAATAGCCCCTGTTGTTGGTGTGATTCAGCCATTAAATAGTGCAATTAACCATCATGACTCATCAGTCTCAGTCCATTTGTTTGAAAGTACAATAAAAAGAGACACAGGGAGAAACTACTCCATTTAGATTCTAAGCAATACCTGTGTTTTCCAACACACTTCCCGCATGATTTTTCACTGTAGTGAAGTTAGTAAAAACTCTGCTAGTGCAAAGTGGTCAACTGCATTTAAATCTTTCAGAGATCTTTCCTAAGTGGAGCTATAACATATTTTTGGGAGGAGTAAAAAATCATCCTGGATTAAAAAATGTTTCTCATTAAAGGCATAGAGAAGATGACATGGACTAAAATTACATGGAAAGTACATTTTAAAGGAAACACGGGGAAAAAAACCCCAAACAAGACAGATGAGATAAGTTAATTTAGGTAGTTTGGTAACAAGACTGTTTGCACTGACCAGTTACACTTTCTCATCAAATTCTCATGCATCCTCTCTGACTCTCATAAATATATGTGAACTTTTAATTCTGGGTCATCACTAGCATTAGTTCTTCTGACCCATACACCAAAATGTAATTCAAAATTCCAGTGAGGCAGAGTGTGCACTGGGATGCTTACCTGAAAGTGAAGTTATTTTGCCTTCATCCAAACAAAAACTAATAGTTCAGTATTATATTTTATATTTTTAATTTAATTAATATTGACATATGACACATGCCTGGAATTTGCTGCCTTTGTGATTATAAGTACAAAGTTTCTGTCCTTTTTAAGACAAAGAGTTGCTGACACTACAGTGTGGACCTAAGTTTTAGTGCCAGAAGTAATACGCTATCAGTTCATACCCAACCAGTTCCTGAGAACTTTATGTTTTCATTTAGCTTTCTGAGAGATGGGAAAACATGATAAACCTATCAGAGCTACCATCCCTCACCCTTGCCTGGCAGCCTGGGTGATAGAGCCTGCTTTACATTCCGACACAAGACAAATTAGAGTGCACTGTGCTCAGGCTTCATGCTCCCTTCTTGCCAAGGAAGCAATTCATCTCTTCACGTTGATTGAGCGATACTGAGCAGTGTGTTGGGAAACGGGAGGAGGATGGAGTTGAAAATCATGGGGAGGGAAGGCACGGGAGAACAACAGTAGAGATGATTCTGACTAAGGAATTCAGAGACTCATAACCAGCCCCCAGGTAAAAAAACCATGATAACGTGCAGAAGCAGAATAAGAGGTATAGACATATTCTCAAAAATGCATTTCCATTAATTAAAAATTGAATATGTTTCTAAAAACAGATTAAACCAGATAATGAAGGGGAAGAAATTAAAAGATGTAGGTATGTAAGTAAGAAAATGATGTCTGAATTGAAAAATGAAGTAAAGGACTCATCTAACTCATCATTATTCTATACTGTAGACAGCTGCCAAATGACTAAGGGTATGGCACCATAATCAGGTACCCTGGACACCACCTCTGACTTCACTGGAAATTATGAAACGCCACTGACAGCCTTGATTGTCTTATCTGCCCCCCCCAGAAATGATGTGTCCATACTATTCTTTGACATCTCTATTTCGGATCTACACAAATATACTGTATTAGTACCTGTAGAGTTCAACTCCTTCATGTATCACAAAATATTTTGAGTCACTTTTCCTTCAGCTTTCAAGACAGATTGGGACACACACTGATTAAGAATTTAAATAATTTTTATCCTTCATATTTAAAGTCTCACATAAGGTAATAATTTTATTTAAAAGAAATGCAAACCCATAGTATGCAATAAAATAATAAAAACAAACTGCCCCACTAATCACTCCTTAAAAAAAATGTTATCCTGTCATTAGCATAAAGATAGACAACAATAGAAAGTGATATGTATTCCTTCAATCATACTGTTCTATGAAAACAAAAAATTTGCTCATACTGACCTGGTAGGACAATACATAAAAAAGCTTTAATTTATTTCCACTGAATTTATTTTGTTTTACAATCTGGACAGTGTTCTGATCACTAAGAGCTCAGCATTTTTCAGTAAGCTTTAAGCAATTTAATGATATTTCTATTATGCTGCAAGAGTGAGTATTTTAAGACTGTAATTTTTCATATAATTCAAAGTGATATTTTAAGTATGACATGCTTATTTTCTTCCCCCAAATGTTACTCCATCATGTATCCCTCATATTTTGGCAATGATTCTATGAAATTTGGCAGCATCAGTACATCACAAGGCCTCATGGTAAAATAAAGGTCCATCCCTTGGCAACTGCTAAGGTTAAATCTGTTTCATTACTGAAATACTCAATACAGCACATTTGAAGTCTTTCATGGCTGTTTCTACCACCATCAATCAATTTGCAAACTAGATATTGAGATATGCAAATATATAACTCCATGACACAAAAACCCTTAGAAAAAATACAAGGTTGGTTTTTCTTAAAGTTTATCTGCCTTTATGGGTTGTGAAATAATGCAAATGAAATACTGAAGTATATTCCTATTACTCTCTCTGTATACAACTCATATTTAGGACAAAGTAGAAACTCTCAGGAAATTATAAAATATCTATTTTCTTTTATTTATTCGTCTTTGGTTAAAAAAATTAGCCTTCTCTCAGTTTAAAACAAAGTTCTCCTTGTCTGTTAGTAAAACAAAAAATCATTCCATTTTATGTTTACCTAAAATTATTTCATGCTTGAACACAGCACCCTTTTTTATTATTAGATATTTTATTAATACAAATCTCCTTCTATAATCTCTGTACTGCTTGTCAAAAACATACTAATAAGCAAGAAGATTCAGTCACATTACTCTTTCAAGAATATTAATTTCAGTGCATCTTCAAAGCATATTCCCAGATTTGTCATCTTTATCCCTCGTGCATGAGATGATTAATTTTTAATAACGCTAGTATCAATAACAATAACTGAAAATTTGATTTGCATTGTGTCATAAATCTAAACTGACTCAGAAATACCCTTTAAAGAAGTCTAGTAATAAGTCTCTCAGATTGTAATTTATTTAAGTGGAACCCTAAGTAATTTATCAGAAGACATGTATGCGACAACTGTTTTCCTTGGAGAAAAACATCAGCAAATTATTCAAAAAGGAAATGATAAAATTCTTGCACTTACTCATTATATTAATTAATTCTGAATTTTATCAGTAAATATATAAGTAAATTCTTTTCACTTCACAAACTGAACTTATATTAGCAATCACAATGCCATCCTGTTTAAGTTCCTTCTAAGTCACATCGTATTGTCCTTTACACAGCTGGGTCTTTTTTTGTAGCTAACTCTTCCTTAACTCATTTGGAAATCAAATTATGATGCCTTTTACTGCCCATATACTCGTGCATGTGTATATATGTATGATGTATATGTGTGTGTACATGTATATATATATACATACATGTTTGTATACATTTGTGCATATACATAGTTTGCAATCCATGATGTTTGGAAAGCACATAAACCTTCTAAAATGGGACAAATCACATTAAACATCATTCTAAATCTAACAAAGTGAAGTTTCAAACTATGTTTTTTCATAAAACTCAACCTTTTTTATGCAGTATTACTTTTACAAAAGCTCAAATTTCAAAATTGATAAAAGAAGATAAAGCATTTTCAGTAAATATGTAGTCACTGGGGCTTCAAATAAACTTTCAATAATTATTTGTAGTAATAAATATTTAGGACTTGAATATTCAAGGATAAGTAATGCATTAGTACTGGGAATAGAGCCAATTGTATTGTCCACAGTCAATTTTTAATTAGTCACCCTCAAATTAGTATTTTAATGTAATTTTGTAGTTAGCTGAACTGAACAGCAGATATTAAATGACTTGCTAAGGGTCACATACAGCCATACTGCAATATATTGAACCCTCTCCAAATCTCTGGTTTTATTTCTACTGGGGCAGATTTTTAAGAGCATAAAAGGGAAATCTACATTTGTCTTTCAATTTTTAATTTAGGCCAGCAAATAAGCTATCAGAAAAGTCAAATAAACCCTTATTATCAACTAAGATAATAATAAAAATTTTTCACCAGAGATACAAAGTGATACCACAATGTTAAGAAAGCATGCTTAGGAAATTTGAATTTTAACAAAGGAATATAATAATTTAAAAATTAGAAATGATGCTTCACTGTAACACAACACATTGAAGAGTAGTAGGGTGCATTAAATGAAGAACAAAAACTTTGACTGGAGCAGAAAATGCCATCATAAAGTTCATGTAGATTAAAGCATTCACCTCAGGTGGGTCTGACAATGGGGTGCAGGAAAAGGGAATGGGATATACTCATGCAACTCTTTAATTTGGATATTTTTTTTTCTTTCCAATATATAATTTTAGTGTAAACTCTACACATATAAAAATATAATTCCTAATTAATTTTATTTTTGAATGGTCCATGCACTTTGTAGAATCCCTCTTTTATTTTCATTATAAGCAAAGTATTTTTGAAACAGTCTTAAGCTTATGATGAAAACAAAATAGTTCTATTTATTTCACTAAGCAAGAACACCTTACATGCAGTTTGTAACCTTCTGATATGTTGAAAGTTAATGAAACTGCAGATCAATAAGATTAGAAATGTGAGTCCCAATCATTGTGATCTGCAGAGCAGTAAACGCTAAGGCTGTTTCTGAAACTGCTAATAATCAGATTCTTCCTGCCCTTGCATCTCCTGAAATAGCAAGGCAGAAAATTGAGTGAATTTTTAAAATGAGAGTAGTTTCAGCACAGTTTCATGAAAAATTATGGGTAAAGAATAATGCTCTGTATGTCACACTCCAAATAATAAAGAAGACGTTGGATGAAACAAATTTCCTTAAGAATGCTCTCTGAATGTTGGTATCACCCTCCTCAAAGGATTACCTTTTTTTTCAGCTCAGTAAAATCTGAGTTAGTTCTGAAATTCCATCAGAGTGCATACACATTTGTTCTTGCCTGTGAAAACAAATCTAAAAGGAGAAATACAAAGACTTGGATAGCTGCCTCGCTGTAATGACGTGCTGAGAATACATTCATTAGTCAGAGTCTTTCTCAAATACATTCAGCTAAAGAATAACATGTAACCTACAGTAACTGCTAATACATTTGCAATAGCAGCATTATAATGAATACTTCCAAAATATATTAGAATTATGACAAACATCTTTGACCCAATTAAGGAAAGTTTTACTGCAAAATTTCCAAGGAGATCCTTGGTTGCTGTACTTTTCTGCTTTCTCAATCAAATGTGACTTTTGAAAATCTGTCTTTATTAATTTTGAATTACTGGGTCATTCAGATGTCACGATATTAATTAAACAAGGTATGTATGCAAACCAAATCAATTTTTTGAGTGTCATCTACAGTGCCTGAATATAGCTCTGAAAGTCATCGATGACAAGATAAAAAGACCTTGCGTGTGGCATAATCTAGTAAGTACTTTCCTACTACAAGTCCAAGCATGGAACAGAGACAAATACAAAACTCTTCAGTTTTCACATGCTTGTAATGAAATTCAGAATTTTTTTTCTTGCAGGTGGATTGTACCAACAATGGATTTTTCATCTTTGTTTGAACTTCAAAATGCTGAAGCACTAAATAAAACTGTTCTGTTGAACACATTTTTAGTGACTGCACATGTATGCACATGTGGTTGTATCATTTTGTAGAATCATCCCAGTGGTTGATGGCACATTTCAAAAGGAATTTTTGATTAAACAAGAATTCCACTTTACCAAATGACAGGTGGATAAGATATTTTTATATTTCTGGCCACTAACATGAGATATGACTATAGTCTTTTTGCTAATATTTGTAGGATTCTTGAAAAGATCGCTCAATGCATTTATAAAGACCTGTCCTATTTGACTTTCGTTGAGATCATAAATACAATAAAATCTCTTTTAAAATGAAAGAGGAATATCTAAATGACAAAAAAGAGCCCCACTATTCTCAGAAAGATTTAAGCTTCATTTATTATTCTAGTTGTATAATCCTTCAGTGACCTTTTTTCAACATGCATCAAGATATGCAGTATTCCATCTTTGTGCTGTCTCAAGATTTTTCATCAAGCATCTACAGCATAACTGAGTCACTACCAGCATAAGCACTGTTTATTCACTCTATGATTTTTAAGACTTTCAAATAATAAAAGGCTCTTCCTTTCCAGTTATGTTTTTCCCCTGTACTTCAGCCAAGTTCTTAATAAGAGGCAATAGTGAATGTGCAATCAAAAGAAAAAAGCAACATGGAAAAGCTCTTATTAAGTCAATAGGGAACACAAATTGCAAAGACAATGAATATAAATAAGGGAGTATGAAAAATGCAAGAGGGTCAGACTCTGTGCAACCTATTCCTATGAATGAAAATCATGGGAATATGGGATATGAACATCTTGTTCCAAAATTCTACTTTTTTTATTATGATGTACGTGAAACCACAAAAGACCTAATTAATTATAAAAAAAAAAAAAAAAAAAATTACTCTGAAGCTCCCCAGAAAGCTCTAAACTTACAGAATCAAATATAAAAATCAGTTTTAAAAAAACTTATTAAAAAATGCCAAGTAAGTACAGAAAATGCTTGGGAAAGTCTGGTCAATAAGAATAATAAAAATTAGGTGTGAGGAGCAGATGAAGCATTTTAAAGCACCACTAAAGCTTGCTTCTTTTTGAGGCATCATCTTCTTGGAAAGAAATTCACAAGGAAATATCCTTAGTGCCCTCTAGAGAGTATTTTTGCTGCTATAGATTAAAGCAAAATACTTCCTACACAAATACAAAAATATCATGCACACTGCTACACATAGCACTACTATTTGACTTGATTTTATTGATAAATAGAAGCTTGCTTGCTAAAGGATTTTCAGCCACTGTATATTACTAGCCACAGCCTCTGGTTTTGTTGGACGAGATCAAATGATAAGTATGCAGGTCTCACTCCAGAGGCAGAAAGTCTGTAAAATTACTTCTAAGGATCAGTTGAGCTATGCATACATTTTGTATGATGGGAAATGAACTCAAAGAGACTGAGTATTCTTTATTTCCATGGAAACTGATCTAGTTTCTCTTTTCTCCAGTTTGTAATATAACCTTGTCAGTGACCATCATCCCTCAGAAGTCTCGTATTTCTTTTCTTCATTCATAAACACAGGATTTTTCTAACAGCTGCATGGTTAGTATTTATGCTAATTCTCCTACCTAAGAGAATTTTTTTCTGCCTTAAAGAACTCCTCCTCCACACACACAACCCCAGCCAAAAATAAATAATAATAATAATAAAAAAAATAGTCAAAGGATTCTGGCCATTCAGTGAATAAGGTGAATGGCAGTGTCTTTTACAAGACTTAATAACCCAAAATAGTCTAGTAATTTGTTAACCACTAATTCCCTCCTAAAGATATCAAGGATATTAAATATTCAGTACTGCATTATCAAACCTTCTCCACCCAAATGAAACTCAAAGCAGACATACTTTGACACTTACAAGGTAATTTGTTACAACCTGGGAAGTAAGCCAATTGCCATCAGAAATCCATACTGAAGATCTGTGCATCTCTAACTTGTTACTTTCTGCTGCAAAGTACTATACAGGTAAGTTCAGTGTTTAGCTGGTGAGTGAAAAACAAGCCTTTAAACCTTCTCTTTCAGCTTCACGGTTCCATTTTGCCAATTTATGCAGATAAATTGGCTCTACACCACTGACTGTGAGATTCAATAAAGTTCTTTCTTTGGAAGATATAAGCCTTTAAAATCTGCTTCATGATTTACAAAAGCATCACTAATAAGTGCTCTTGTTAGAGCTGTAGACTGCCACTTTTATATGATGAGATTTGTTGTCCTCAGTAGAAGGTGATAACAACCTGGGACTGCAGGCATGCAAGGATTTAATTGGCAGCCCTAGACACAAAGTGATACCTGCAGCTTGCTTATATACTAGAAGCAGCAGATAGTAATTATAATTGGACCTCCAATCAGGTTTCATATATGTGACAGAATTTGCAATCAACACTGAAAACTTCTATCAGCACTGAATTCTTCTCTCAGACCATACGAGTCAGACAGGCCTTTTTCTAAATAACATATTTTTGTTCTGTTTCCCACTTTCACAAACACTGCATTTGGTGATATCTGGTTTTCTTTCTTCTGTTATACATTTATGACTCATTAAATCAGATTTCAAAAGTTATTCATGTTCACAGTCATCTAGATAAGAAGATTTCTCTGAAAAGTGAATCAGTTGTCTGAATATCGTCAGAATCATTTAGGCAACTTTTTGCCTAAGGCTGTTTACAATATTAACAGGTGCTCATTTACATACTTAAAACATTGAAATGTGACTGAAAATTTGTCTTGTATTTAGAGGCGTGGGAGAAAATAAAGGGAGGAGGCCACCAAGATGATCAGAGGGATTGGCCACATCTCGCATGAGGAAAGGCTGAGAGAACTAGATTTTTCAGCCTGTAAACAGAAAGCTTACAGGTGACCTAACTGTGGCTTTCCAGTACCTGAAGGGAGCCTACAAGGAATATGGAGAGGGATCCTTTACAAGGATGAGGAGAAATAGCTTCAAACTGAAAGAGAAGATGTTTAGATCAGATATTAGGAAGAATTTCCTTACTGTGTGGGTGGTGAGACACTACATCAGGTTTCCCAGAGAAGCTGTGGGTGCCCTGTCCCTGGAAGTGTTTAATGCCAGGTTGGATGGGGTTCTGAGCAATCTGGTGTAGTGGAACACACCACTGCCCAGGACAGAGGGGTTGGAACTACATTGACCTTCCCTTCCAATCAAAGCCGTTCTATGGCTCCATGATACTATGATTCCATGATTCTGAGATTCTGTGATTCTATGATATTAAAGAGAAAATCCACTGAGGAGCATCAGTAAGTCACTCCCCAAAGAAAGGAAAGCCTCTGAAAACAGTATGGTGTGTTGATGACACCAGGAATTTACCTTTTCTCATTTCTATTTTTTTCTTTCCTGTGTAGATGTGTTGAATTGTGGCTGTGGACATTAGGCACACACATACACCTAAGAGCACCACCAGGACACCCTTTAGAAACAGTTAAACATGGTAGAAGTGTTATTCCAGTATTAATTAGCATTCTCTACTACTTAGAAGTATGACTATTTTCCCACAACAGAAAAACATATGTTTCACATCACAAAGCATATTATTTTTCACATCACAATTTAACACACGCACACACACAGGCATATTTGTGATTCCTAATGCCATCAATAGACTACATTGTTTTTAGTGTTCTAAAACCACAGAGCTCTAATAAGTACTGACTTGTGGTTAGTACTGGTTAACATTCTTATGAATTTTCATCGCTTCTCGAAATGCCTGCCCTTCCCCTCTTATCAGTATTTTTTCACTTAATGGTACCAAAACCCTTTTTGCTTGACCTAATAAAGGAGGGCCATATAGAATGCAGGTATAATTTTCACTTTTGGGTGTGTCTCCTATAGCTTTCTTCTGGGTCTTCAACAGAAATTTTCTTCTCCAAAAGCCCTTTCTTTAGAAGAAGCATGGATAATTTTTACAAGCTATTTTCCTTTCCATCTGTAGTCAAGATCTATACTGGGTAGGGAATTTACTCTCATTTTATTTGAATTTTCTGGAATATTTAGAGACTGGAACAATTTGATTCAGACTAGGACTCAGGAAGCAGTATGACTACTATACTTATTGAAAAAGAAAATAAATAATATACTCACAGAGTAAGAGACAATAGAGTCTCCATAAAGTCAATTTACTCCTTCCACTGTCCATGCAGGTTTACTTTCTGTGGTACATATTCTTCCTCATTCTTTGTTCTTTCTTGATTTTAAATGTCAATAAGAGTAAAGAAAATGTATTGAAAAATTTGAGGCACTCTTTTCTGCTGCAAACATTTGCTTTAGTGCTTCCAAGAAAATAAAGTAAAAGAGATTAAGTTCTTATGCTTTATTTTTTGAGAAACATCTTGATATATATTCTGTGGCTAACATCTTGAGCTTAACAAGAGATTTATGTTGTAACAAGGAGAACATTTTTAAGTCTTCATCCATTTATATTTCAGTGGATAGACATTTCTCATATTTAATAGGTCTTTGCTCAAAAGCTGAAGTTATTCCAGCAAGACTCATACCCTCATACATACATTCCTAAACTGCCATTACCATGCATTTCATCTTTTATTTGCTTGCACATTGTACCAGCTTTCTCTCTGCACCTGTTTTTCTTCAGGACATCAGTCTATCCCCAGTATTTCTGCTTGTACTGTTGCATAAAATGTGTTGGTTAACTGGCATATTGGCATACTATAACATCACCAACATTACTGAAAATTAATCACAGAAAGGCACCATTATTTTACTTGGTCTCATTTGTCTAATCTTAAAATTATTTGAATGAAATTAAAAAAAAAAAATTAAACATGATGAAAAAAGCATAAATCTCAAAGAGTTAATGGGAAATGATGATCAACGCCCCTTCAGTTCTGTAAGTTGTATAAAAGGAATGTGAATTTAGTCATGTTTCCTCATTGATAGTACAAGAGAGCTGATGAAATAATAAAGAATTTCAATCATGTACTAAATATGAGAGAGAGGTTTATAATTTCCTGTCATCTAATTTTTTCTTTTACTTGCTACAAGCATTTCTTTTCTTTTGCTTATGTTTATAAATTTTGCATATCTGCATTCTTTGCTCATGTATTGACTTATAAACATTCCAGATTTAACAATCCAAGGTATGAGGGCTGTTAAAATATATGACCCATTCCAATTCTTTTATTTTCATTTCATGTGTTTGCCATTATTTCATAGGTCTGACTTGGGAGAATACCTGAAGATGAATGTTGAAGACACACAAAAATCACATTATACCCTGAGTTACTTGGAATTCCCTCAATGTTCTCCTCATGGTTTTGTATTTGAGTTTACAATAAAGTTATCATCATGAAAGATTTCAAAACACATTCAACACTCTTTCCACAAGAAATGCAAATTTGAGCATCCTGTCCTGTGGTCATACCTGCAAAGGAAAACCCAAACTCCTACAGACAACAAATGGACAGCAAAACTGAAACCCTGCCATACTAAAAATCTTCAGAAAAAACAGAAAGCATACAAACACAACCAAACATCATTGTTACTTATTTATATGCAAGAAGTTTCAGACTTGCAAGGATGAAGTCAGCAGGGACTTTTTAATTTTTCAGGTAACAGAAAACATGCATTGCAGGGTCTCATTTATTTGTTGTGACACCTAAATTCTCAACTTTGGTTTTGCTGAACAAATTTGAGTTTGCGATACAGAAACATGCCCCCCCTGAAAAAAAAAATAAAAAATGTCACCCCTTTCTAGCTGATAATATTTGCAATTATGATACTTCAGATGTTTTTTAAATTCCAGTGACACTACCTAGGAAGTCTGGCCATGACTATAACAGCTGTTAATGAAAACAATCCATACAATCATAAAACTGGGTAACTTGAAAAATTGAGACACATCATACAAAGATCTTTAAGAAGGGAAGGTGCATAGAAGGGTCCAGGAAATGTGAAATAATTTTTCTCCTAAAATTCCCTCCTTCTATCACCTCTGATTTTATGGACTTTTAGACCAACACAACTTTTAAAAACAAATTCTATCCAGGAGCAGCACTTCACAAGTTTTGCAGAGAAAAGGGAAGACTTTCTGTACCCCTCAGCCTGGTCCCATAGGAAACTTACTGCACACTCCCCTCATCTTTGGTAGTCAGGAAAAGCAGCAAGAGTGGATTGACTGATGATCGTAGCCTATCTGTGATCTCAATGAAAATTGAGCACTCATACTAAAAACCCTCCCATCCTTGAGCCAGTGAAAAAGAGAGAGAAAGTGGACACAACTAAAAAAAAATGCCATAGAAACAAGTCAAAATTATGTCGCTAATCAAATATTTCCTATGGACATCAGGAAGCTATTAGATGGTTTGGTGAAAGCTTAGGATGCCTCACAAAAGCCCTTTATCTCCAAGAGTGCAAATGAGGTTAATGGACTCATTTTCACTCTGTGATTCACTTCCTCTGTTCTGTTTCTTTGTTTTATGCAGATAATTGGAAACAACAAAGAAACATCATTCTCTAGAGCTTTGTAGGGAAGGGAAGTTCATTTCTTACCAAAAACACAAATTTAAGAGAAGAAAAAGAAGGAAAATAAAACTAGTGGGCAGAAAATAATAGTTATACAGAAGGGTAATAGGCAATTAGCACCCACCCTCCCACATTCACACAATCTACAGAAATGGCACATCTTTCAGCTTTCCCTGACTCTTTAGGCTTGAATAAAACATCACTACTGTCTGTCCCTTGGGAGGATCTCAGTATTGCTGGGAGATGGCACTGGAGAGGCACAAAGCAAGGGGAAAAAAAAGATGTTAACGGTACTGAACATAATATTCTCTGACAGAGAAATAAAGAATAATCTTATTATTTACTTACAGTTTTTCAAAACTAGAAAAGTTAGTCCTATGAGCAGAGGTCACATAATATTCTGATTTCCACATCTCCTTTATACAAATATTACTTCATGTGTTGTAAAAATCTGGCTCTGCTGGTCAATGAAAAGCATTTTTAGGAAAATATTGTACCGCAGTGTTGAAATGCAACTTGTAAATCTTTTCTTCAGCAAAGACAATAACATTGTCTACAGTATATGTCTGTTGTATTGACACCAAGAAACAGGAAAATAAAGAGGCTCCCTTATTTTGGAATCAGAGAAAAGGAAGGTTTGGGGAACAAAACACTTGCATACATATGGTCATCCTTTCAGAGATGAAACAGGCTATCAAAGATTATTCAGAGCATGCTAGAAATGCTATACAGTCTCTCCAAACACAAATTTAATGGACTGAGCTTTCTCAGTATTTTAAAAGGACAATAAGTATATCAGTGGGTTTGGATGAATATCATACCACTGCAATCTTTAAATCTTCTCATTTAACTTCATCTCATATATATTTCATAATACAAAGGTTTTAATGGGGTAAGTATCTGTAAATATCATATTCATTTTTTAGCAAAGAAATCTAGATTAATTTTCACAATGAAAACATATCATCACCAAAGAATTGATAATTAGTTCTTCTAGCCATCTAGCATTGTGCAGATGGCTACTGAATTCAAGAAGCTCACTTCTTAACCAACTATGTGTATTTGCAGCAAAGAAGTGTTTGATGCTTTCTTATCTGAACTTATTCCTAAGGAAACTAATGAAAATATCTTAGTTGACCACCTGGCCCAAATGTTTGAGGCTCCCCATGATTCTCCTTCTCTGCATCCTCTTCTTACAAATGTTATTTTTTAAAAGCCATGACTTGGAGTGCTCCTGAAGACAAATAAGGAGGAACATGTACATTTGGAGGGAATAGAACAAAAAATACCTTTGTCTTTTAAGATGCAGGTCATGAATATAAAGAGTAGGTTTCTAACATGCATCCAAAAGACTGCCTTTAAGTTGCAGTCTTTAATTTCTTATTTATATATATATATATAGATATAAAACATACATTTATATCGCAATATTAATGTGGAAACATAATATTAGAAATGGGTTTTATAAATTAAGCTTCCTCAGATTCACAGCTTCTGACAGTAAATGTGAGTAGGTATAGCATTGCAAAGGCAGATTTTGAAATAAACATGGGACATGAAGGTTAGGACACCACTGTTCTTTTGACATACCTTTAGAAGACTTTTTAAAGGATGAAAGACACTAAGGAAAAACAAACACCCCGCAGTTTGTGTAACAGGACTGTGTATTTGCATGAACAGATGTGGGAATGGGACATCAGGGAATTTGTGATTGACTTCCATGTCCCACTAGAACTATATCTGAATGCAAGCTTGTTTTTTTACGGAAAAATGGTGGAATTTTAAAGTACAGGTCAGCAATCACAAATCAAGCAGATTTCATAGTCCAGCTGAAATGACAACAAATCAACCTGACTTTTGACCAAGAAAGGGTATAAAAACTACCTGGAGAAACTAGACAATCTATCCCTCAAAGACAAAGAAACAGAGATAAAAGGCATTTCAGAAGAAATCAATCAATCTCTCTCCAGAAATGTAATAGTGATCTAGGGATTTTACCTATCAAAATTAACAGAATTTAACACTTGATGTATTATGTACAGCATTTCTTCTCATTGTCTCCTGTGTGTGCTTTATGACTTCATTTAATTAGAATGTCACAGACTTCTGACAAATTGAACATACAATGTTTTGACAACAAAATAATTTTCACACTTTAACATGTGGAAACTGGCCATACTAGGACTCTTCTTTGAGACAATAGGTTAAGAAAAATCAATATTAGCTGAATTACAAATATTGGAAAATATGCATATTGCAGCAACAGGAAGTTTAATTCTTGTGACAGACCAACTTTAATTTGATAACAATGAAATTAAAATAACCTTGAAATTGCTGTTTTTCCTTTCTACTTGGAGTACATATAACACAAAATTTTTCATTCCTTGGGTAATGTTATAACTATTTATATTATCAGATTTATATTTTATTTTTATTAGACATGCACCTTGTAAGTTTGAAAGAAATAAATTTTTAACACTGATAAATTCTGCTTTTAAAGTTTATGTTGTCTGTCTGAAGAATTCATGTTCAACATTAAATATGTGGCACACTTCAAAAGTACAACCTGCAATTTTTTTGATCAAAAATATTTTTGATATACAAACACACTTTTCAATATAGAAATTTAAATGTAAATTTTAAAAATCCAAGAGTTTTGGTGGCATTTTTTAATTTTTATAGATACTAACTTAGAAGACCAAGCCAATAAATATTGGAGGCACAATTTTTAAGAACCTATATTTAGTATATGGACTGTCAAAAGACAAAAATACTGAACCATCTAAGGCTTCAACCTATGAAAGCTTCTCCATTACCCACAATCATGACAGCACTTAAAAATCAGGAAAAAGATAAGACCTGTTCTGAACAATCATTTATTTTTTTTCCTCTTCAGGATTTCAAACTTAAAAATTTAGGTTTATTTCTATACTTGGTGCCTTTTGTTCAAACTATTAAGAGTCCCCTTTCTCTGAAATGTTCAGACACCTGAGATATCATTGCAAGTTAGATTGAAAGTGAAATTAATTTTAGTATTTTACTCTTTGATGAGCAGTACCTAGGCTTTTAACCCATCATAAGATCCATATAAATAAATTACATCCTGGACTCCATTTCACCTGTTATATAGATTAAAAGACAACAGCACTTTAAGCACATACTTGTTTTGATATTTTTTTTACCTCCAAAGAAATATTTTTCTCCAGTCTTGACTTGTAGAGGGCTGTTAGTTCGAACAGCTGAAGCTTCATCGCCATCAATGGTGAGGACAGCAAAATTTTCCTTAGCCAGGAATCGAACTTCATGCCACTGCCCATCATTGAGACCAGAGCCTATGAAGAACAGAAAATCATTGCAACATTTTACTTACTCCAATATTTATTATCTCTAAGTATTTCATGTGTCTCTCATAGGCTCATCATATGAGGTTTAAGGAAGGCTACTGAAGAAATGAAATCATTTTAGTGGGATAACAAGGTATTGTTGCTAAAGTAACTATTTCAAAGAAATCCACATTATATCATAAACACAAGTCTTTAAACTACCAAAGTGTATGTGCTTACAGGCATAACACTATCTAAGTACAGATGTTATCACTCACCTTTCCTATCAAAAGGCCGTATTCTGCATTATACTAATAGAGAATGTCTTAATTGTTTCTATGATTAAGCTCAGAAGGAAAAGATATCAATTCATTCATTTAACTGTAGTGAGTAACAGTGCCAAAGGGCACATTAGGCTTGTGTTAGGCCTATATCAAGTCAGATATCTCCAAGTAAAGGGAAAGGAATAAAAAGAGGGGAAAAGGCGAGACATTATCACAGAGGAACTGCAAAACCAGCAAATGTCTGAAAACCCCATAATCTTAGGGGAGCACCATCCTCCAAGTACTGGCTACAGTGAAGCAGATGGAATTGCTCATTCATTCATTCATTCACATCGTTTAAAACCCACAGAATTTATCTGCTTCTAATATTGTCTCCAGCAGCTGGCAGAAGGCCAGTTTGCCTGGCACATAAAGAACTGCCACAGGGTACTGGTTTGTTCTACTCATTTCCCTGCAGACAGGTTATGTTGGGTCAGCAAGTAAGTAGCAAACGCTGTAGTAAAAGCAAACTGCAAGTTATGGCACCTCTTAAAAGCAACATTTTCTCCACTTAGATTAAGTCACCTTAGCAAAATATCATTTGCCAAAATAAACCACAATGCAACGTTATAGGCTGTTTCTAAAATTAAGTGGGATGCAAAATGTCAGCAGAAGTATAATGCCACAAAAAATTTCCAAGTATTCAAAAGAAATGTTACCTTGTATGAACAATGAATACTTTTCATGGCAAACAGATATATCTAAACATTTGATGAATATTTTTTCCTAGTGTTTTAGCATCTTAAAATATGAGATCAAGTTAAAATAACATAGGCTGCTCTTAGAATATTCTCAGAAAATTCATTAGTATGAATAAAAGTGGCAGAAACCTCTTGAAAATAAATCAGTAAGAAATGTTACTACTAAATCTTTTAAGTTTATTCAATCTAGAGGAAGAAGAGATGAAAGACCTAATATATCAAGTATGAGGGAATTTTCCTTTCTGTTTGCAAGTTCTTTTGCTTTCATTTACATTACATTTGAAAAAGAAGAAACTGAAAAATGCAATTATAACCCAAATAAAGTTAATAAAGTTAATTTCCACTGACTTAAAAGTCAAAATTGTTACAGCATCTGCTACTACAACTGAAGCTTATCAGACCTTACTTAAAACCACAATTTTCCAGCCTGAGATGACCTAATATTAAAACATCTATTTTATATTTTTATTGAGGTATTCAACTTGAATACTTGAACTGAATAACAATGACTAGAGACTCCTGGACAAAATTAAGAACTGGGCTATTAAAACACGAGGCACAAAAGCAGTGGCATGAGCTGTTGATCACAAAGGGAGGTATATCTAAAACACTCTGAAAAGGGGGATATTGCAGAAACCAAGACACGTCAGGATATGAGATAAGAAGGTGCACAGCTGAGCACAGCCAAGCCTCTCAGCCCCAGGAAAGGAGAGGTGAGGGCAAACAGGACAGAAAAGGCCCTGGAGCAGGAGCAGGGATGGGAGGGGCTCTGGCCACCGAAGCAGAGGAACAGCTCAAGAGAGCAGGAGCAGCAGAGTCCTGGTCTTACCCGTCTTACCCGTGTCCCCTCCTGTGCTGCTCAGGAACAGGATGTAGAATAATTGTGACTGAGGAAGGTGAGCTTCAAGAAGGACGAAGAAAAGTGTTTATTTTAATGATTGCTTTTGTTTCTCACTACCTAGATCTGTTTTAACTGGGAATGAGCTACATTAATTTTTACAAGCTTAGTCTGTTTCGCTTGAGACTGTAAATGGTACATGATCTTCCAGTCTTTATCTCACTCCGTGAACTCCTCAGTCTTATTTTCTTCCCTTGCCTCTTGAGGAGTGGTAGTGAGAGAGCTCACCCTGACAACTTATGGAGCTAAAGACAGATGACTATGCTATGAAATTGGAAACTTACTGTATTTTATATAATAAAGTTAAGTTCAATATCCTCACCTCTTGAAGATACCCCTTCATAAAAGAAGGAACTGAAAGTACTAATGAGAAAAATATTTTAAATTAAATATGGCATGAGATTCAAAATACTTCAGTTATTTTAATCTGTATTTTTTTATTTTGTGTTTGTACTGTGCTCTCCCCATGTGCAGTGAAGGGAAAACCCCCCAAGCTTACCAACGACACAAAGAGAAACTGAACATTACAACGACTCAAGGCAAAAAGCAGGTGGAGGCAAGGTGGATCAACAGAGGTGGTTCTCCTGAGCAGATCGGGAAATGAGAGCATGAGGAGAGCTGCAGGTTAAGAGCAGAAGTGATTTCATGCATTCTCTGTGTGTGCACAGCATTTAGCATTATGCTAATATGATATGTGTGCACATTGTTTAGCAAGATACACTGAGGGAGCACACTGCTGTCTGTAAGCTGCTTGCTAGAGGCATGATTGGAGAAGCAGTGCTGTTTGGACTGTATTAAAAATATCTGCCCCTACAAGCTGGCATCACTCCTGTCAGTCCCTGAAAGATGACACTGTTTCTGCTTTATGAACTCTTCAGTGTATTGATACAAAATAATCATTAATTAAGGCTTTTTCTTCTTCTTAGCTGGAGGTATTACCCATACTCATGGAGCTCTGCAGTATGACAGTAATATTCCCAACTGCTCTGGCTCAACGTTGTCACAAAAATTCTTGTGCAATTTTTATGTTTGCTTAGAAAACTTGCTGATACATTTTTTTCCTGTGAAGTTTACCAATGAATGCTAATGAGGATTGCTCATTAGTATGCAGGAAATACTCACTATTGTCTTTACAGAATTGTACTCCCCAGTCAAAAAACTGAAAGCACCTTTTATCTCTGCCACTGTTTTTTATCTGATTTTTTATTTATGTATATTAATAGCAGTAGTGTTAACCCTCCTTCATAAATTAGACAATGATTTGTGTCAGGAACATAAGTTATTATTGGGATATATGATATATTCAATATATACATATATTATGGGGGATAAATTTGTGTAACTGCATGACCTGTATTGCAAAATATTGCAATATTTTATTACAAGCCTCATGTATATTGAGGGATTATTTTTGCTTGCTGAAATTTTTCTCTAAACCAAGATTCATTAGTAAGAGTAGATCATGTCTCCTTATAATAAAAGAATTTTCAGCTGGAAAGTTTAAGATGGCCTACATCCCAAATGCACAATGATGGTTTCTCATTGCAGTTTAATTTCCTCATCTGAGCTGATACATATATTTATTTGCATTCCTTTTTTTCTTATTCTCTTTTGGTATGCAATCTGAGAGAAAAAAAAAAAAAAGGGAAATACATATTGCTGCCACCACAAATTCCCTGCTGAGTTCTGGAAAATATGGTTTCATATGCAAATTAAATATCTTAATGAAATGCATTCTCTCTATGTAGGTTTTCTATTTAAATGACATTATTTTAAAAGTAGGACTCTTGATTTAGGCACTTTGATTGAACAAGAAGAAACAGATGTTTTGCTTATTACAGACATGGAAGAAGAACTACATTAACAAATACCAAAAAAATACAAGGGTTTAATACATAACGAAGAATCCAGAAAGACAACATCTGGTCGAGTTTTGCCTCAGGGAAAACTGTAGTAGCAAAAGTCTCAAATTCTTCTATGGATAACTTTGTGTGATCAAATCCTCCTTCAAAGGGTACTGTCCCATGCAGTGACTATCAATGAGTGCTAGTTTATACAGTCTGCTGATGCTCATGGACAAAATTCTTCTAAAATTAACAGCACAACATCTGCCACATCAGACCAGAACCTTGTCTTAATTTTGATGTAGGACTGTAACCTAAAATTCAGTTTAATGTTAAAGAAGAAAACAAGGAAAGAATATTGTCATTATCTCCATGAAACACTGGAGCAATGCAAGGCTATGCAGCTGTATTTGGGTCATTAGTTCTCACTGCTGTAGTAAATGTTTTGTATTATAATTTCTTGAATATTCTACTAGGAGATGAAGCCCTCAATACTCATCCTGAAGGCAGAGGGAAAGGTTTCTTTGTTATTGCTTTCACTTTAGCCAGACAGAACCATGTTTCAGGATGGTGTTGTAATTGTTATTCCTGGCTAATCTCTCACCAACGTAGTAGAACTTCGCACTAGTATTTCTGGCTGTAAGAAAACAAGCTGATAATGTTTTGTTTGAAACATTCAGCTGTGTTCAAATACACAGCAATATATGTCATGAATATTCAATCAGAAAAAATAAAATATAATCACCAGATGTAATTACAAGAGATGTGAATTTTCTGTATTTAGTTAATTGTAGTTTTAAATTGGAAAAGCAAAATCACAGCTCCTCCTAAAATAATATTTAAGATAGTTTCTTCAATAAGATATCTAAGTATATAATCAATTTTAGGACTTTTGATTCAGAAAAGATATTTTTATTTTAAGATTTTTTTCATTTTTTGGCTATCCAGATGAGAAGTAAGACAAGACAGTGGCAAATGCAGTCCTGGAAGTTAATCTGATGATGGAAAACTTTGTTCCCCAACAGAAACGAAACAGCTATGTTGAATTTTGTCCTCATGTTTAAGCTCAGAGATCTTTTTAAGGTGTGCAGTTGAAAAAATTTTCCAATTTTGCCTGTTGGTGATATCTAATTTATACTGATTTTGCTCTGAAAGTTAATGCCAGAAAAGAAAAAATGTATTTAGTTTTATATACATCTCTAGCCTTGTAGGTATAGGATGCATTTTGGAAAGGGCAGATAATTTTCTTGTTTCCACAGTTAATACTGTTGTGCAGGAAACAGAAAATACAACAAATACATAAATCTACAATGCTGCAGAATCTTTATAACATGATACTCTTATAAAAGGCTTGACAACTGGTGATTTTAACGTAATGAACCACAAACCTGGCAAATAATGGGCAAATTCATAAAGATTTCTTTTTGTTCTGACTTTTACTGAAAATTAATAAAAACAGATAAAATAATGTTTGCACTTGAAAGACAGGAAAAAAGGAATTGGAAATTCTAGGTTTAGACTCTTGTAGAATCTTGTGGAACTGATGAAACCATTTCAGCTTTTCAAGCACAGGATTTTCCACTTCTCTCACTTCTGTTCCTCACACATTCTTTATTCTCATTATAAAAAATAAAATAAGTTTTTTTGTCTTAGACATGAAAATATATACACCTGGAAATTAGAATATTGATGTGTGTTTCAGCTTGCAGAAAGAATGCTGTTGGTAAAGATCAAACATAACTTTTGCCACTGCCCTCCTCCTCTATTCCAGTCAATTTCACATCAGAAAATGTTGGTTCTCAAAATGCAATCTGTGCCCTGGAATTGTGTAAGACACTGGCTTAATGGCAATCATCTCCATGAATGATTCCTGGATTAATTTTTACTAAGATGTAGGCAATGGTTGCTCATTGTCTACAGGTGACCATTATTAATAAAAGTATTATTTAGCATAACCATTATCCTAACTTAGCATATTATTTATTATTTAGCATAACTGTTCTGAACTCCCCAAAGCTATTTGCAGAGCACCATCTAGCTTTATCTGTATTTTAGGTGGCAATGCTATAATGCCCATACAACCTTAATTCTCATACCCAATCATCATCATCGAGACCCGAAGACATTTATCTACATCCAAGAGTACCTAGAACAAAATCAACTTTTTTTATTTAAACCTATGAACAAGCTAATGCAAAATATGATCTATTATTAGGATTCAAGCAATTTCAATAATAATTTTCAAATCTGGCAATTTAACTCTGCTTTATCCTACACATACACTTTATAGAAGAAACCTCCAGATTTTTTTCTGGAAAATAGTTGGTTTTGTTTTTCTTGCAAATTATAAGAATAAAACATCTTAGAAACATCATAAGACTTATAAATCTTTAGTTATAAAGTTATAGTTATAAGTTTCTTTTATAATTTTAATCATCGTCTGCTAGATACCATACTGCACTGAATTATTATTTTTATATGCCAATATAAGTATATATTTTGATAAGTGAACTAACTAGTACTTTCCATCTTATGAAATTTTAGGATACTTGTTCTGTGGCTATTATTCTGTTGCACTTTTTTTAACTCTTTTTGGGAAGGCCTTGCTGAATTTGAAATGCTTTTGTATCAGTAAATTTTTTTTTATTTATTGTATATTTATTATTTAAATGGCTAAATTTGAAAATAATAGAGCAGGTAAACTTTAGTATTTTGTCTTATCTTTGGACTAATCAAGTTCAGATGCTTACAAAACCATGAAAGAGATAGTTCTTGTCCTTTGCACATTCATGCTGGCTAAACAATATGAAAAATAAATATTCCAGACAGAGGAGTAAAGTGACTCTGTAACTTTTAATTTCACAACACTGAAATATTCAGTGAAAAGAAGCATAGACTAACGATATTTCCCTAGATTTTCTCACTAGCTCCCAACTTAAACACTTTCACTTTGGTGTAAGCAGTATACTTTATTGCAAACAGAAGAGAACTCGATGCAGTGGGTTTTGTTGGTAAGAAAAAAAAGGTACCAAAAGCAGAAACAACCATTGAACTAAAAGAAAATTGACATTTTCTGACCAACAGCTATAAAATCAAGTGTAACTTTGTTTTGATATTTTAAATACCTGAGACAAGCTTACCAGCCTGGGCTCTGAATCAACAAGAATATTTAAAAACCATATTTTAGCAGGAGATTACTCAAGGGTATAAAAGCTGTACACATCTTAAAGTACTCTGGCAAAGTGAAGTCTAAGTATATCTCAGATATCCAAACAGTTTTTTTGTGGCAGTCATCAATGCATGACTTAGAGTTTGAAGTATATGATGGGAGGTGATTGAGCTTTATCACTTAATTTGTGGTACACTAAAACAGCTTTTAGGTCTCTCATTTGGCAATACTTTTAAATCAGCATCTGTAACACTTTCATTATGCTCCTGCTTAGAAGATATAGAAAAATCTAGGGTCAAAATTTTCAGAAAGGAAATTCACATAGCAGCCCTCTTTGTGTCTTAATATTATTATACAAAATTTCTGCTTATATTTTTATTTTCATTGTACATAGGCCCCACACAACAAATAGAAGAAACCCTGTGTTTTGTTCTAAATGAAATATAGCACTTTTTGAAGGATTTGCTCGTACCTCTGCTTTTGTCCCAGAGGCATGAACTGTAGAAAAAGCAAACCCACTGCTCCCACCAGAATAAAAATTACTAAATGTTGCCATTATCCAGCAAATACCAATGATCAAATTATTAGTGTTTCTTCATGATCTATTTTTAATTAAACTCAAACTACACTAAACCATTTCTTATTTAAATATTTTTTTTTAAGCCTGGACTGACAGGATCAAACAGTTCTACATATGAAAACTGATTTTCTTTGAATGTCTCGCCATGGGGTGGTTAAAACCCAGTTAGTGACACACTGAGGCTGGACTTAACCTTGCTACAGACCAGTTCTGCAGCCTAAAATAAAAGCAGACAAGTCTGCATAGTAGAAGACAGCTTTGTGCATGAACCACGGTCCTCTAGAGGTGAAGGTAAAGGTTTATATGTAAAATGAATTGTGGGTTTAATTTGTTGCAGAAGTGTGTGTATAGAGCAAATCTTGCACTTGTCCTCCCATAGTGGACTTTGTTTGGTATTAGTAAAAGTCTCCATGCCTTAGGGCTATATTTTCTTCAGATGAAACTAAGTCCAAACTCACAAACTCCAGTCTCATGTGCAATTGACTTTGCATGGTCTTTCAGGTCTCATGATCTGTTCACTCCTATTGTGCTTGCTTGCTACTGAAGACAGAGCCAGGTTTAAAATGTTGAAAGTATTTGCTTTGGACATTGGGATCATGATTAAAAAAGAAAACAGCTTGTTCTCTTCTATAAAAGCCCTAAGGAAAAAGCAACAAAACACACCCTGCTGTGGCACTCTGCAAGGAAAAAGTTCAAGACACTCCTTGCTCTAAGAAGAAAATATTTCTCCATAATTTGCATGTATTTGCTTTGACAGATCACTATTTGTTCTGTTAAGTAGGTGTAGGTTTTTCAAAACCAGAAAGCTGGCAGAGAAAAATGAAGAACAAAATTCTTAGTGAGCAATAGTAAAGTCTTAAAATATTGATAATTTCAAATTATCCACTTTCTTAACTAAAAGTATTTTTTAATAGAATCATAGAATCGGTAAGGTTGGAAAAGACATCCAAGATCATCGAATTCAGTCTTTGACTGAACAGAATCATGGCAACTAAACCACAGCACTAAACACCATTTTCAGTCATTCCTTGAACACTTCCAGGGACGATGACTCCACCATCTCCCTGGGCAGCCTGTTCCAATGTTTAACCACACTTTCAGTGCAAACATTCTTCCTGATATCAAATCTGAAGCTCCCCTGGCACAGCCTGAGGCTGTGTCCTCTTGTCCTCTCTGTACAGGACAATATTGTTTTTATATATAACATTGTCTTTGTTAAGAGCACAGTAACAGGTAAACATAAAATATATTTTCTCTCAAAGGGAGACACAATAATAATATTTGGATCTTAGGGAGTGGTTTTCTAAGAAAAACATTAAAAACATGATTAAAATGCTAGCATTGTAGGACTGCTTTACATTTTACTGAATATTCACCATTCATAGACTGACATTGAACAACGCAAGTTACATCTCAAAGTCAAGATAGCCCGTACTCTGACTCTGTCCATTAACTCTGTTTTAATTTTTTAAGGTTTAAGTTTAAGTTTAAGGTTTTAAGAGTGTTATTTCTTGTGCTCATTTATAAGGAAATATCTAAAAAAGCAGCCTTTCAGCATAAAAGAATTTCTAAGTAGTAAAGAAAGTTGAAAACACCTCCAGCTCCTCTGCTTCCCTGCCAGTTTGATATGGCAGCATTCCCTCTCACCTGCATTTTTCACTAGGGGCTGTCAAAGATGAATTCATTGTTTAAATTACTAAACCTTACACCTTTGAAAAAGTATCAGACTATCTATTCTTCAAATAAACAGTGCCCTATTTTGCTGCTCCTTAACACAGCCTTAGATAAACTGTGAATTTCAGTGGTTTCCCCAGACTCCTGGAAAATGAGGAATGACTTCACACCCAGTGAGAGAGAAAAGGCAGTTCTTACAAATACAGCCACACAGCAATGGATCTTTCAGCACAGCAGTGAGATCAGAGCTGAGCACTGTTACAGTGCTGGGTCCTAGAAGAGCTACCTTTGAAATGCAGGATGAATCCACTGGCTGGAAGAGAGAGAGCCAGGAACAGAGGAGTCCTGTCAATAATATTTATAGGACAGTGGGAGAGCTGATGTGGGAGAAACACACTGATACATAGCCAGATGCACACAATACAGGTATCTGCTAGTTAGTATCAGAGGGATTGAGAGATCTGAAACTATGATGTTATCATTGCAACTATAAAAATCATATGGCTCAGAAATAATAATAATAAGTATTAAAGAGCCACACAAATTTATTTTTGTCCTTTTGGTACAGTGAGTTCAACTGGGGTTAATGTCACTGATGAGGAAAATTTGAATAGTGAGCTAATTAAAAATGCCTCTGCTGAAGTCCTGAACCTCCAGGTATCTGTACCAGCTCAAAATTTAGGCCAACATACAGAAAACCCCAATTTTCATGGAGTTGGATTAGATGAGCTGTTCTATCCTTCACACTCACCAGCCAGTGACAAACTAAATCCTTGTAATGGAGAGAGAGACACTTTTCCTGGTTACTATTACTACTAGATTTCATTATAAAAAACAATTGCTCCCAACTCAGTTTATATATACTGTACCCACTCATAATTACTGAAGCTGTGCTGACAGTGAGGGAATCAACCCTTGCTGAATTAAATTTCTACTTTAAAATGGAGCTCCACCCTTGCATCTGCATTGATGTGACTAGAAGAACCAGCAGTTTGTAGCATAGGTAAGTTTTTATAGAATTTTTATAGAATTTCTTTTTTTTTTTTTAAATTTCTAAAGAAGAAAGCCAAAAATTCTAACTCAGATATAAAGGTTATCCATAATTACAAGATTATTTTTCTGTGTTTTTTTTTTCCTTCAGGCATTTAGTTAAGGGGAATAATGATAGATCCTAACAGTGCAACAGTTTTCTTACAGTGAAATACAGTACTAACACATATTTCAAAAACTTTTTAGCTCTTTGCTGACCACACATTTGCAATAATTATTTTATTATTGCTTTTTACTTCACAAATATCTTAATATTTATTTAATTTTGTCTTTGTTTTAGTAGGCAAAAGAAGAAATAATGTTGGCAAAAATGCTGTCATATCTGAAAATATTAGGAAATTAATAGTTTAGTTTTTGATACATAGGAATAAAGGTGACACTTCATGAATTATCAAAAATTACTCTCTTTTCCAAGTTTTTTTTCTGTCCAGGCATCTATTAATAATTCCATTAGTTTTTAATTAAGAAGTGAGACCACAACGGAAAATGGAGAGGTTAAAAACTAGTAGATTTTTTTTCTCCTTTTTTGCAGTTTTATTAAAAATTCCAAATGCAAATATGGGGGGTTTTTTTTGGGGGGGGGAATCACAAAATTTCATCTCTCTCCTTACTGTAAAATTTCCTTTCAAAAGGAACTTGAACTGCACTGCTATTATAATTTTTCATTGCAGGTTTTCAGCTGAATTTTATGCATTAGGTGGTCTGTCATATACATAATTAGTAATTACAGGACCCACAGGCAATAAATCATGAAAACGTAGTATCTTTGCATCATACTTTACTTGGGTTAGCAACATTCTGATGCACAGTGGAGGTTGTCACCAGCATTTTATGAAGATAGATGATTGAACCGTGCAACTCATAAGCTGAATAGTGATAAATCATTCAGTTCACTCTCGTGAAAGGCCTTGTGACACTGTCAGTTAATCGTGGCTGAGCACACATCTCTCTGCCTGTGACAGGAACACATGCAGCTGCTGGCACCTGCGCCCATGCTGGTGGCCAGGACACTGCTTAGGGACTGCTGGGACACCTTAGAGAGCCTGTCCTCAGTTGGAGGATCCATAATTTCAGTTAGCTGTTTGAGCTCTGCTAATAAACCCCTTCTCTGCCCAAAAACAGGTACAGAAAGAACAATGTTTATATTTTATGTTTTTTTTATATTTGAGCATTTTTATAGAACATACACACATTATAGAAAAATTACCAGAACTGGTTGCTCTGCTGTCATTCTTGAAAGCCAGCATGTCAAGAAATGCCTCTGTGAATGGATGCTACTTTAAAAAAATAGCACACTACAGAACCATCATTTGGTGTTCTAATGAGAAAAGAGGAAAATGAAACTCAAACCCCTAAATTATTGCCTAAAATGAAACTATTTTTAGCATAATTACCACAAGGGATTTGTTACAAAAATTAGTAAATAAAAAGCCAAGTATTTTGAATGTGAAATTAATTCTATTGAGAACTTACTGTGTTTTCCCAAATTCCCTAAAATAGCCCTTTGAAAGATACAGTTTGAGATACATTTATTTTCTGACCTACTAAAATGTGAATGTGATGAATTTATTCCTTAAATTCTACTTGTTCATCACTGATAAAAAGCGACTTCAACAATAAAATACACTCTAAAACAACAATAGGTTTGCAACTGTCCTAAAAATTCACAGTAAATAAATAAGTAAATAAACATATTTACCATAGTAAATATGTTGTTTCATGCATGATTGCCTTCATATCACAGAGACCATCTGGAAATGGATTTTTAAACAAAACTTCTCTGAAAATTTGATGGTGTAACTAATGTTGTTTTGGTTTGAGGAAAAAAAAAACATAATAAAGCCCCATCTCAGATTCCGAAGTATGTAAATAGAAATCAAATACCCTTACTGACAGGAATACTGGTAGAAGTCAAAAACTTTAAATAGCATTTTTACAGAAATAATTTATCTCTACATTGCTTTTAAGTTGTTCAGTGCATGATAATTCAGCCAGCTGTTTATAAAAACTTGACATACTACTTTGTTTAGGATTGGGTTAAACAACACAGAAAATAAGGGTAGCTTGATAAACCTTCTTGTTCTGAATTTGCCAACTTCTTTTTAAACTTCTATGACCTGTCAAGCTGGTAATTAAATGTTGATTTATTACAGAAGGCTGGCAATTATTGTAGCTCATTTGCTAAGGACTTATGATTTACTTTGCACTATAGAAAATCAGGAAACACAAAAAGTCCTTAGTGTTTAACTTCATTCTCTTAGGATATGGTAATGGGGAAACCATTTCAGCTTCACATATTAATATCAGGCTTACAGTTTGGATCATGCTCAGTCCCTCTTGATGTAGTTTATATCTTCCTAATGTTACATTTGTTCTTATTGTTACTGTGCCCTAGAAATCACCAGTTCATTCAGTGCTTCAGAAAAGCACTTCTAAGCCAGAAGGAGGAACTTTCTCCAGGTTTCCATAGAAATGTCATGCTTTGGGAGAAGTTGCTCCTGCTGAATTAATGAGGTTGGTTATGATAAAGCTATTCAGTTCTAGAATTGAGAAAGTGCAATGAGGCTTGCATTTTGATGGAAAATCTGGAAGTTGAATCAAATGAAAAGTAAAAAGAATTTAATCTGGATAATGGTTTGAATTCTGACGCTCTTTTTTTCTGACTGCACTAATATGGAACATACACTGATGGTACCACTGATAGCAAATTAAACATCCTGAGCTATTACACTTCTAAAAATCTGCAAATCCTTAATGTGAATATGGAAGATAATCTCCTGTGAGGAGATTTGAAAATCTTGATTCAACTTCAAACCTTGCTGTCTCACGTGCTTTTGAATCCAAAACAAAATAGTAGATGTTCTGAGTTAAACCCAGAAAATCTGTATTAACAGCAGGCATGATGGTTTTTTTATCAGTTTTGCAAATGTTTTTTCCCCTGTTTTACCAGTTTTTAATGGGTTGAGTATCATACAGCAAATTTAGGGGAATTCTGGATTTTATTTCCCCTATGGTTTTGCACTGACATACTTGGCATCTAAGCGGGGCTGTTCCAGCAGAGAATGAGTACTTGGAGTTATGTTTAAAAATATACAAAATTTACTTTTATAAAACATGGTGGACAAGGCCAGTTCATTATAATGTGTTACAGCTTGTTTCTAAACATTTATGACAGTTGTGACTATAATGCAAATCCTGGATAGCCCTGCTAGCTCTGTAAGCATGCAAAGGGAAAGGCAGGGGAATAGAAAGTATCTAAAATATACACATATTCTACAGGCCCAGAGCTTTCAAGCAAGCATGTTAGCATCTTCCAAAATGATTATATAAGTTTCAGAATTATAAAGCAAAAATATAGAGAAGTCAGACTTCTGGAAATTTTTGGTCTGTATAGTTTTGAAATGACAGACATATAGATATTATTAATGGGTCAAAATAAGAATACCTTAAATAGTAAAAACCATTTTTTTTCCACTTTAAATATCACACTATTAGATATGAGTATAAAAAAGTTAAGAAATTAGAAAATGTGGCAGAAAGTGCAGAGCATATTTTTAACACAAGACCCACTGATATCCATAAAAAGTTTTGAGTGGCTGGGCTCTAGGCATCTGCAGAGCATATACAGTGCAAATAGTTTACTTTTAATCTATTTTTCAGCAGTGGCTAAGTCTTTTAAGTCTACAGCCTGTCCCAATGTTGTCATGAGAAACATGCTGAAATAAAATCTCCAGTGAGACATGTTCTTATTTGTAAATGAAGTGTGATACACACTTACAGCAGAAATTTCCAGCTGCATTACACCCGTGAGCCAGTGGTACATGTTTGTGGGTTTTTTTTGGTTTTCTTAGCATGAATCCAAAGATATTGTGCAAGGAGATTATGTAGACAGTGGGGCAGGCTTCTTCAAGATACTTCTAGGTTAAAGTGCAAGGTATTCAAAGAGTGCAATGTAATGAAACTAAGACCATCGTAAAATGATCAATCACAGTAAGCAGGTTCAAATGATTATTTTGGAATGGTGCTGGTTTGGGCTGAAGTAGAGTTAATTTTCTTCACAATGGCTGGTGTGGGGGCTGTGCTTTGTATTTCTGCTGAACACAGGTTTGATAACACAGAGGTGTTTTTGCTATTGCTGAGCAGGCCCTGCACAGAGCCAAGGCCTTTTCTGCTTTGCTACTGCAGCGCTGGTGAGGAAGCTGGGGGTGCCTGGGAGGAGACACAGCCAGGACAGGTGACCCAAACTGACCAGAGGAACATTCCAGACCATCTGACATCATGCTCAGTGTATAAAGTGGAGGGAAGAAGGAGGAAGAGGGGGATGTTTCAGGTGATGGTGTTTGTCTTCCCAAGTCACTTCTGTGTGTGATAGGGCCCTGCTCTGCTGGGGATGGCTGAACACCTGCCTGCCCATGGGAAGCACTGAATCAATTCCTTGTTATGCTTTGCTTGTGTGCATGTTTTTTTCTTTCCCTATCAAATTTTCTTTATATCAACCCATGAGTTTTCTGGCTTTTACATTTGCAGCTCTCTCCCCAGTCCCACTGGTGGGGAAGAGAGTAAGTGTCTGTGTGGGGCTTGGCTGCTCTCTGGGATTAAACCATGACAGAAACATACACATGATCCATGGAAATTTTCTGACAGTAAAGGCCTAGATTAATGTCAGTGCTGAGATCAGAGTAGCTATTTATTCCATATGATGGGCCTTTTCTCATATTACTTTCTCAGGTTTAATGTCAATTATGAAAAAGAAACTTTTGTTGTATTTTCTCTGCTTTTATCTTTGCTGATTAGACAATGAGCCAAGAGGTTCTGGAGGTTGTTCCTTTCCTAAGCTCCCCTCCAAAGGTGCCCAGAGGTGACACTTGTCTGACACTGGCAGCTATTGCTATCAGCAGTTTAAATAGGCTGCTGAGACCAGTGCAGACTGGAGAAAGAGGCCGTGGAAATGCAGGGAGTGAAGACCAGGAGAAAACTGGTAGACGTAAATCGTATGCATTAATGCTCTGGAAAGTTGGGGACATTCTTTCCTATCCTCTCTCTTCCTCCAAAACATAAATGTAATTTGCTCTGTAGGTGTGACTTGCATGGCAGGTTGTTTAAAAATGAGTGTCTGCATTTCCAGAGGGAGAATATACCAAGCCTTTATCACAGAATTTTTTAAAATAAGGATTTTCTGCTGTAGAAACAAGAGTTCAGAATTTAAGCCAGAACTCAAAGACAGAAGGAGTAATTTTTTATGACTAATGTTTTAATAAACAAGTGCTAGTTATAACTACAGCTCTCCCCCGCCACTTTGCTACAAAATGATAATGCTTAACAAGAATAACAATAAAAACCTGCCAGTTCCCTCTGATTCGTTTTGTTTATATAAAAGGGTTTGAAAATTGCCTTCATTAAAGCATACAGGGTTTTTTTTAGGAGCTTAATTGTATACTGCAATGATATGCAGACATGCATCCATTTACAGATGCATCTTTGTTATAGCCCATGGTACTCTATATCAGGTATCCTAAGTAGGAAATAAAGAGTACTCAGCCTAGCAAGCTTAGTGTTCCTGTTTCCCCCAGCAATTTCTTTCTTTCTTCCTCTCAATAACCACTTTTCATAGCGCATGTTTGTAGAAATATGTATGTTAAGGAAAAAATTATCTTAACCTGTGGAAGAAAAAAAATATTTTCTGATCCTGTGTTCATTCATTAGCCAAGTTAAAAAGAACATTGCCTGACAAAAAAACCAAAACCAACAAACCTAACTTACATTAATTTAGCTGCAGAGCATTTATAGAAACCAATCAAAGTCATGTTCTTTCAAGAGACATTATCCAGCTCTGCATACACTAACTTCTGTGCTCTCAATTTTCCTCTGTCTTCATCTATTTCCTGTCTCTTTTGTTCACATCTGCTGTCAACTTATGATAGAAATTATCATATTTAAATTACTGGAAGTTTGCTTTTTCTCCTCCTCTAAGATCAAGGAAATTGAATTTTTCAATAATTTAAATTGTCACATTCTTCACATTTTCAAAGTCTCCTCCTTCCTTTACCAAAAACTGTTTCACAGCACAAAGCATAAACACGAATCAGCTGCAGGTAGAGTTGTGGAGTTTTAACGTATCTAGAATAAGTTGGGGGATTCAAAATGAACATCAATATTCTTATTCAAATGACTAAACATTGGCAAGTATGACTTAGCTGCTGAGGAGACTTTGCTACCTCCAACCTCCGTGTATTTAGGTCGTGGAGGAGCCACAATTGTCAGTAAGGTCCCCCTCCTCCTTTTGCTAGACTTGGGCATGCATGAGCCTTACAGCATGTTACAATACCAGCTAACCTGCCATCTCAGTAGCAACTCTTGGTAAATGCTGAAAAATTAATTAATTCAATTAGACAGGAAACAAAAGACAATGCAGAGAAGGGTTATATATGTGTACGAGAGCTATCACTAAGCTGACATAAATGAAAGGCAAAGCTCTCATAACAATTCATAGTAATCTTCTTTTCTTCACCTCACATTCACTCCTACAGCTCATCCTAAGCCTCAGTTAATACAAATACTTTATCTTCCAGTAAAACACTTTACTTATTTGAGAAATTTAGTTGGGCTGTAGTATTTATGTGAAAATACATTCCTACTTCAAAAAATAATCAAATCCTTCCTCCACCCAGACCAGGAAGAAAAAATGAGATTTCTAGCTCTTTCGCTGAGGTATTAGAAAAAAATAATAAAGAAACTTTGTGACTGGTTTCTGTAAAACACAATGTTTTGTACCAAATACAAACCTCCCAGAACTAAGCCAGTATCTTTGACAATTCTAGTGCACAAACACAGATGTTGGAACATCAGGTATAACATAAATGAAATTGCTCTTAGTAAAACAAAAGCGGAATTTTTCATCTCAGCTGTACACAAAACTCAGTGAAAGAAAATAATCTTTGTGAAAAATATTTTTTTAGTTTCAAAGGCACCATCTCAGGCAGAAATACAACAAAGAAGGGCAAGGGCTTCTTCTTCAAAACTCCTTTTGTAGGGTGGTATACAACTTTTTAACTTTTATCCCAATGCCTTGTATGTAAAACCTATTCTTCAAGATAATGAATTTGTCTTTGCTTCTCAGTATTGATGTAGGCCTCACCTACCCCAGAAAAAAAAGTCCATTTTTTTTTGTCCATTTCTTAATTTACACATATATAAAAAAGGATAATGATGTCCCAAGGTGTTTGCAATACAAATGTATACAAACAAAAATGTGAGAGAAAAGAATGAAACATTATCTCTATCTTAAAAAGAAGCACTGTGGCACAAGACTAAATAATTTTCTCTGTTTCACTGAAGTGTACAAACAAAAAAAGGTCTAACTAATACCTGTTCTACTAGATTATTTACTTTCCTAATTATTTTAGTTTTCCTACCCTGGTGTTCAAAAACCTTATGAAAAAATGCCAAATAAACAGATCTTTTGAGTATTTAAATTAATTTAAAAAATATTATAAGCAAGTTACTTTAAGCTTGTGATCTATCTTTCTTAACCAGGATAAATTAAAGTCAATGACTTAAATAATTCTTTCGTCATTTTGCAGTTAAATACATAATTTCTGTATATATTGAATAAAAATTATTACTTGGAAAGCAGAAAAGTGAGAACTTTATGTGAGTCTATTTTTCACACTTTTCATGAAACCCACAATCCATTATCAGGAAATATACCATATGTACAGGACTCCAAGATTGATTCACATTTCATAACAATGCAAAGTTTTAAACATTGATTTAGATGACTGAACCTACTGTTGATAACCTGGGGTGAAACATCTTTCTCCAGGTGACTGAAAACAGAATTTCGAAATGGAAAGAGCCTCAAACACAATAAAGGCACACTTGCACTGATGTGAGTTTCTCCAGTAATACCAATGATCCAACAAAACCCTGGTCTTGTGGGCACCCAGAAATATACTCAGCACAAGCCCAGCACTGTACCTTGTGTCCTGAAGCTCCACAAAGTATTATTTGAGATCTAACAGTAATAGAGGTTCTTTTGCAATTGTGTTTCAGACACTGGCAATTTTCAGGCTTTTGCTGTCTTTTAGAGTTAGGCCCAGTCTGTCCACAACCTCTGTATAGCAACTAACTGTACTTCTGCATACTAAATAAAGATGTCCAATGTCAGACATTCAGTATGAACAGCTTCTAACTTCTCCAACTCAGGCTGTTTATGGGCTGTCAGATGAATGAGAATAGCACAGGAGGAATTATCAAGCCAAGGCATTTATCTAATTTTACTGTGGTTTAGATACAGCTGGGCAATTGATGGGCAGGGGAGAAAAGTAGATTGCTAAAATAATGCCAAATATGTGAGAGAGTTAAAACTATTATCCTCAGTTACTGAGGACTGCCCTAACTATTGACACAGCCCGTTTCTATTTCTGTATGCACTGGGCAGAATCATATATTTTCCTGGAAAGAAAAATTAAGTGTTATGCTAATATTATGTCCATAGTAGCTATATTAAAAAGACTAGATTTTTTAAAAGATGAGAAAAAAAAAATTATTATGAAAAATTAAAAAGATTGCAAGATCCCATTAATCTCTTGATCTTTTGCCCTTCTCCTGTATAAACCTCAAGTGAATCCAGAATAACTGCCTATTTCAGTTCTTAAGAGTATGTCAACAGTCGAGTAACTAACCTTAAAGAACATACTGAATACATTATTAGTTCCATTAACATTGCTATAGATAAACAAAGTGCCCTCAAATTTCCCATCTCATGACCTTAGAAATCTCCCAAGGCAGCTGTAAAAGTCTTGTTGCAGGGGTCTTTTAAACTGGAGACTAACAAAGCTCAGAAAAATACACTACAGGGGAACAATGCTGCCATACATAGGGAATTCAGCTAACTGAAAATTAATGGACCTTCTACATCTCTAATTTGTGTGGGTTTATGAAAACATGTCATTTGATATCTTTGCAAGTCTGCTATCCTGTATATTAATGTATCTTTTTCATTGCAATTCTCAAGCCTTTCAAAAAAAATCAAGCCCATAAGCTTTTGTCCTAAAAAAAACCCCAAACTTAAAATAATATTTTGTAATAATAGTTAAGATTATTTTTAAATAAGAAGCAAACATAGACTCTATTAATCTGTTTTAACTTTACAGTAGCCATGAAATAGGCCAATACCAACTGGTCATGTGAGTGATTGACCTTCCAAAACTACCTAACAAAGCTAGGAAAATCAGGAACAGATTGCTTTTTGCTGGGTAAAACTTGAGAAAAATCTCTATTTGTTCTATGTCACAAGAATTCAGCAAAAGGATCATTCCTGCTGTCCTGTCATAACAGCTTTTCTCCAGCATATTAATAGAGCCACTGTTGCTTAACAATTTTGATTCAGGCATCTACCCACCAGCAACTGCATCAGTGATTACAGACAGGCCATATTTGCATATTGACACATACCCTGAGAAGCCAAATTAGATCCTTAGTTATTCCTCTTCATATTCTGCAACACATTTTTGACAACTTTTACAGGTCTTTTTTTTTTAAGGTTTCTTCATTTCATTTAGGTGCCTTAGGTGTTAGCTTAAATAATGAAATATTGATTTACAAGACTGAATTTTGTATTGTCACAGGATTCTCTGGAAAGTACCCAATCAGAGATCCCACTCTACTTGAGGACTAACTTCATCTATGTAATCCTCTTTCACTAAGGATATTGTAAATAAGACATAAATCAGAAGGATCCTCATGCTCTGAGTGCTGTAATCAGAGAGATGACAGTTATTTTATTTTCACAGATTTCAAAAGAATGCAATGGCTCTTCAAAATTTTTGGTATTTTCAATATTTTAAAAGGATAACAGGGCAGCATTTTGGATTTATTCCAGCAGAAAAAAGTATTCATGACTTGTACAGTGTGCAGCGACCTACAAATGCAACAATACCTATACACTGACCTCTTAAGGCTAAATCCAATTAGTCCAATATTATGACACAACAGACATGAATTAATAGAGTACTTTCTGTCTCCAGGCATCATGCAAATATTCTTTTATCAACATAACTCATTCTCAAATGTTACAATGCTTCCTGACTTTTATAATCATGTTGCCTTTTCCTTTTACCTAGTCCTTGTACTTGTGGGAGACTTTAAGCTGCTGTATCTGTTGGAAACTCAGCACAACAGAGAGGAGTCAGTCTAGGACGTTCCTGGAGTGTATGGAAGAGAACTTCCTTCCACAGCTGGGGAGAGAGCCTAGCAAGGGTTGGTGCCCTGTTGGAGCTTCTGTTTACAAAAAAAGGCTGGTGTGAGGTGTGGTGGTCAGAGGCTGTCTGGGGGGCAGTGTTCATGGCAGGGTAGCATTTTCAATTTCAGTTTCAACTGGTGAAATAAGGAAGGGGACAACCAAACCTCTACTTTGGACTTCTGTAGGATGGACTTTGGCCTTAATAGATATTTACAGAGAACTCTGGACACTGAGTTAGAGGGTTCAGGACACTGATTCAGAAAGTCACCTGGGAAACAGTCCTTAACAACAAAGGGGACAGCCGAACACAATTTAAGAAGGATACCTTAAAGGTGGAGGAACAGGCTGTCCCTATGTGCTGAAAGACAAACTGACAGAGTTGAAGACCAGCCTGGCTGAACAGGGAGCTTTTGCAATAATTTAGAGAAAAAAAGAGTTTATGACCTCTGGAGCAAGGGACTGGCAACTTTGGAAGAGTACAAAAATGTCCTTAGGTCATGTAGAGAGAAAATTAGAAAGGCAAAAGCTCAGCTAAAATCTGGCCACTGCTGTGAAAGATAATAAAAAGTATTTTTATAAATACATTAACAACAAAAGGAGGGCCAAGGAAAATCTCCATCTTTAATGGATGCAGAGGGGAACATTTTCATCAAGAATGAAGAGAGGTCTGAGTGTTAAATTTGGTAAATCAGAGACCTTCAACCTTTCAATCTCCATATACTGCAAGAAAGAAAAGAAAATTCTGTCATGCCTTACAATTATTCTAGGGAATATTATTAAGTTGGAAGTGTCAGTCTAAAAGTACCTATTCCTCAGGCACAACTCGGGATTTTAACTATGGATGTATTTGTCTCACCCTACCCTATATGTTCCATGACATGGGAAATCTTCCATGCATTGAATTATCTTAAATCAGAGTTCTCTGTAAGCATCTATTAAGTTGAAGCCAAAATAGTGCATCACCCATGAGGTTCTATATGGCTTAAGCAGCTATTGTCCTAGAAATAGCTTATTTCTTTGTGTTATACTCTAGCATTACAAATCAGATTATTAAAGTAGGAGGGCATATTCACAGTTACTAAGGAGAAAAAGAGAGATTGATTTCCCAGCATACTTCTATCCCAGTTCAGAGATATTTGTATATGCTGGCCTCACAGGCAGACTGCAGAAGGCTACACAGAAGTATGCCAGGTTTTCCTGTTTTTCCAAAAGAAATATTGGCTGAGCTGTGTTTGAGGATTCTCTGTGTTTACCAAAGATTTATAGCTGCCTTGGTAGCCCAGCTGGTAGCTTAGGCTACAGGAATATTTGCAAGTATTTTTGTATCATCTGAAGAATGAGATCAGAACCAAGAGATTTTGCAGCAGGTGAAATTAGTCACCTAACATGTTAAACACCACAGAAAGAGTTTATACTCTTAAAAAAAAAAATAATTTTTTTTAATTAAACATGGCATTAAAGGACTGGGCAGTAAAACGTAAGTCAGACATTGATGTACTCTTCCTTACTTTTCCTCCAATCAATTTCTATTTCTTGACTGGTTTTGACTCCATATAACTGTAAACAAATTTCTTTTTAAAACATTAACTGAAATCTTGAAAATAAAGAAAAATACCACTTAATATGATCAATGAGTGAAGAACTGTCCTCTTAAATAATAGATGTCTATGAAAAAGTTTATGAAAGATAGCAGATTCTTGCTGATATTGACTATATTTATCTATTAAATTAAATACAGGGAGATAAATATCAACACTGTTCAAAGTCCATTTTAATCATTTGCTACATGAACAAGTAAATCAATGAAATAATTTGTCTGAAGCTCACCAATGTTTGAAAATTCCTTTCTCCTCCTGTTCAAACCCCTTTACAGGAATCATGCATAAACATGAAAGCTTTGTAAATGTGTCGTGAAAGACAGAGTTATGGATTGCCTTGATCATTTGTGCAAAAATTATGTTTAGTATTCAGAAAAATGTTTTTGAACTACAAGATGAAACAAATTTTAAAAAAACCCCAACCTTGAGTCCAATATTAGAATGTGCATGAATTTACCTTTTATCTTTAATAGCATTTATCTTAATTTCTTTTTCAAATCACATTTTCAAAGGCAGCTCAGTGTTACACCTTTAGATCAGCCTCTGTATTCATACGGACTTGTTAGGGACTACAGATATATGAAAAGAGTGCAGAGACTGTACATTTCAAAAATCAGTCACTAACCTTGAAGTAAAGCAAAGTGATCCCATTTAAGAGCCAGGTTTCCAATGCTCTGACACCAAGGCACTAAGGAATGAAGTCTCTACTGAGTAACTTACACACATTTCAGAGTCCCCTAGTACCTTTGATTAACAAGTCCCGTGTTTTACTAGTGCGCACCAACGTACATACACATAGGCTAGCAATACATATTTGAGTATTTCTTTATTTATTATGTATTTATTGATTTATCATTGATGTACATGTTTGGGGTTTTATTGGTTTGATAGTACTGGTGGACCTTACACCACAGCAATTTCACAGGTTTCATTTAGTTTGGGCAGCTTCTTTGCTCGCTGAAAATTTTCAGCTGTTGTAAATACCATTAGGACTTGCTCTAAGTCAATTTTCATTGATCTGGGAATTTTTTGTTAAACACACATTTCACTATCCACAAACATCACTAGCTGTTTCTTTGCATGTTAGTCTTCGTTTGTATATTGCCACCTACTCACCAAAAATTCAGTCAAACTTTTGAGGCAGTTGCTCTGCCTTGCTAGACAGATGCAACACATATGAAACTTGCAAAGAAAAATGTATCTAGACCAGAGAAATATTATCTCATGTAAAGACCAAACTTATTATTGCTAATTGTGTATCTAGTAGAAGTAGACATTTATGTGTGGTATATTACTGACCATGATTCAATAATGCAATCAAAAATACCACCTTTGCCTAGGCAAATTTTATTAACAATATTCTTCTACTTTTTGGTTAGATACCACCATGGTGGTGGCGTAGGCCAGACTCCTATAAATAAGAAAAAAACCCAAATTTATGCGTGCTTTTTATTACTATGTAAGGATGGGAAAATAGGATTTAAATCTTCTTGGAGAGATAAAGACTTTCAAAAAGACATGACAACTTCAATATGAATTTAGTAACAATGTGTGCTTTCAACTTTACAGTAAAATGATGCTCTAAATAATTCAGGGGGAAAAAAGTTTTTCTTCAAAAAAAGAGGAAGTTTCAGACGAGATAATGATTGTAGAAGAAACAAGGTGTGAAATTGAAGGCACTTACTGTAAAAAGCTGGAGAAAAAGGTTTTGAAATGAATGAAATTAAATAGATTTCTGAACCATGTTCAGTTTATTAGATGATAGTTAAGTTTCTAAAAAGCAAACACTGAATTTTGTAATAGATTTTGGCACTGAATTCAGAACACTTATCTGCTTCAGGACATATCATCTAGAACAGCCCAAATCATCTTCATTGCTAGATAATACTACTACAGTAACATATGACCATGGCCTTAATTTAATGGAAATATACAGCACTTTTATTATCAAAATTAAATAAAAAATATTGAGGAAGGACCACAAATCACCCATAATGATCAATATTAGACCTGAAGAGTAATGGATGGAGCTGGGTAACACTAGAGATTTGTTCAAAACTGAAGACAATTTCTCTTCACAATACAAATAAAGATAGGATCTTACTAATTCTTAACAGAAAACCTCATTGAAGGAAAACAGACAGCTCTGAAATAATTTCATAATGTTGACAAGTAGCCAATAAGAAGATTAATTCTGAGTTGCCAGTAAAGATTGAAATATACAATGGATCAAAATAATGACAATACATCTGTACTGTGGAGACATGGAGAGAAAGAAAGGTTTATGGGGGGAAAAAGCCTTTAAGGAAGAATTCATAGTAAAGAGTTCTAAGGAAAAAAGGATTTCTGACTTTTTAAAATATTCAAAATAAAACTCTAGCAATGGAATAGCACATAAGCCAAAAGATCTCTACCATATTGTGGTGATTTAAGCCCAGACAGAAATCAAGCAGCATGCAGCCACTTGCTTCACCCAGCCCTTTCTTCCCCACCTACCTCAGTGGAATGAGGAGGAGAATTGAAGTGAAACTTGTATGTTGAGATAAGAGCAATTTAATAATTAAATACAATAATAATGGTTAATAATAGTTATAACAATAATAATAATGATAATGAACAGGAAATAAGTGATGCACAATGCTATTGCTCACCAGCTGCTGACCAATGCCATACTTCCCCTCCCCAAACCCAAAATAGTTTTCCTGACAGGAAACTTCCCCTGTTTTCTATGCTGGGGCTGGTGTTCTCTGGTGTGGAATATCTATTTGGACAGTTCAGGTCACCTATCCCAGCTATGCTCTCTCCCACTTTCTTTTGTTCACCTCCTCACTGGCAGAGCATGACACAAGGAAAAAAAGTCCTTGACTTGGGATAAACACAACTTAGCCAAAGCCAAAAGATCAGCATGTTATCAACACTATTCTTATGCTGAATCAAGAACACAGCACTGTAATAGCTATTGAGAAGAAATTAGCTCTATCCTAGCTAAAATCAGGACACATATACACTTTGGGCTATTGAATAACACAAATTACATGGAATCATAGAATGGCTTGGGTTGGAAGGAACCTTAAAGATCATCTAGTTTCACCTCCCTTTCATAAGCAGGGACTCCTTCCATTAGACCAGGTTACTCTGAGCCCCATTCGGCCTGGCCTTGAATGCTTCCAGGGATGAGGAGTCCATGGTGTCTCTGTGCTACCTGTACCAGTTTCTTACCCCCCTCACTGCAAAGAATTTCATCCTAGTGTCTAATCTAAATCTAACCTCCTTCAGCTTAAGGCCTTCTCCCTTGTCCTAGCACAACATGCCCTTGTGAGAAGTCCTTCTCCAGTTTTCTTGCAGGCTCCCTTTGTGTCCTGGAAGGCCACAATGTGGTCTCCTTGGAGCCTTCTCCTCTCTAGGGTGCACAGCCCCAGGTCTCTCAACCTCTCTTTGTGACAGGTACTCCAAGCCTCTGACCATCTTAGTGGCTCTCCTCTGGACTTGCTGCAGTAGGTTAATGCCTGCCTTGTGCTGAGGGCCCCAGAGGTGCACACAGTGCTCCAGCTGGAGTCTCACCAGGGCAGACCAGAGAGGGAGAATTATCTCCTGTAAGAAAAGTCACGTCACATAACACCACAATATCAATTCAATATCAATACACTGCCTTTAAAATTAACACTGATTTGCTTTTAATCACATAATCCTCAATTTAAAAATATAATTATCGATTGAAAAGGAAGAACATCTTCAAAGTAAGAACAGGAAGACCGGAAAATGGATGCTGATTATCAAGTAGACAGCTTGATCACAGCAGTAAGCTGCTATCAAAAGTACCTTTAAGATAAAAGAAGCACTGATAAGACATTGTGAGTGCCTTGAAGGATAACCTCTAATTAAGGTACTGTTTCCTAAGGATGCTATAACCTTGCTTTGGATTTATTACAAAAACTAAGAGATATCTTAGTCTAATATTAGTCTTAGTCAATGACCTGTCCATGTACATCATCTTTCAAGATTTTAAAGCCCTGCTATGGACAGGTTTATCCTTTCAGTGGAAGGTTCTCCTCATTTTAAAAGTTAATTGCACTGAAAAGATAAGATTTTATCATCTATTACTTGGCTTCACTGAGTTTAGTGTCCGTGTCCCAGCCTAAGACATGCATTTATCAGAGGCACGTATTACATATTTACTTCAATTGAAGTAGCCACTGAAGTGTGTTTTAAGATGCCAGGCACATAAGTTCCTAAACCTCTCCAGTTTAAGACTTCTTGATAATCCACTATTAGTGCACATTAAAGCTGACATTCTAATACATTGTGTAGGAGCTACCCTGTCTACCACTGCTGACACGGACACATAGAAAGGTTCAAACTGAACCTTTTTAACTAAAGCTATATTCACCTATTTGTGATTTATTTTTTTTAATCTAGTACACCAGGGTACAGGTTTAGTTCAGCTGAGAGCACACTGCCTGTTTCAGTATTGAGCACCAAGGCTTTGGTTATCAGAAGGTGATATCTGTTATTCCCTTAAGGAACTTGGGCTCTGCTGTGATATTGAAAAAAATCCATAACTTGTAGATAGGCACTGCAAAAACACCAGGTGATAATGAAGGTCAAACCATCTGAACAGACCAGACACTAACATTAAACAGCCAGCTGTGAAAAGAGGAATAACTTTTTTTTAGTTATTATGAAGAAACAAAACTAAAAGCCAATGAAAAATAAACAATGTGGAAATAATTCACAAGAATTTATATGAGTATATGATTAAATTGCTAATGTCACCTTAGAAAAATGAATCCTAAGAAAACACTAGAGGCATGAATGGAGGGGAATACCTTATCAACACATGAAATTCCTTGCTTTACACACCTTACTAGCTTTATTGTTTCTTGAAACACTTCACTGCAGCTTTAGCTTCTGAGGCTTTTGCTACCCCTCAAAGTTTAAAACTGCAGAGCCTGGAACTGTGATGGGCCCTCAATCAGCTCTGAGAAGCGGTTAAGCAAGTTCTGAGTACACATATTTCATGAGGTCTTACTTCAGAAAGACCACATTCTTCCATAGGAGTGATAAGGGATAATATATAGCAAAGGAAAAACAAGTGGCAGGAGATCCATCTTGACTAGAGGAAGTATTGAAGTCCTCAGCAGAACAGGTAGCAGACTAGATTTAGGCAACCTTATATAGGGGAAAAAGCATGCATAGGTACAGGAATATGCTAAAAGTCTAATTAATTTTCATCATCATATTTGAGTAAATCAGATGGACATGAATCTAGTTTTAATAAATTGGTCTATGAGAGAACTAAACTGGGAAGATGAATGTATCTATTGAGAGATACAATGAGTTCCTATTATTCTTCCTAACTGGTTTTCTTTTTTTTGCACCAAGGTGCACAGTTGCTGTCCTGAACTAAAAAGGAGTATGCAAGACATGGCTGGAGACTGCAGGCTCTTCTTCCCTGACAAATAGGCTGCATGTGTGTTAATCCTTGTCCACACAAATTTGATATTGTAAGATAATGCATCCTGTTAATACATAAGGTTACATTAAAAAAAATAAATTTTACCTGTTAAAAGGAAAATGAAAGAGAAAAATACTAGAATTGAAAAATCCACACTTCCTATACCAGTGCATTATCTACGGATTTAAACAAAATCTCTTTATGATATATATCATTAATCGGAATTGAATTTGTCCAGGGAGGTTTATTCTCTAATTCTACCTCAAGCTCCTTTTCTACATTTGAATTTAGTCTTTTAGTTACTGTAATACATTTAGGTAGCTAAATAAAAGTAGAAATAGCCATCACAGACACACCATCATATTCATTGCTCTGATCCTTTGAGACTGGTGCAGTTAACATTTTTCAAATCTCATTCACAAAGAGCTTTATGTGATCATAATGTTACTGTATGTTAAATCCAGCTAAGACAGACATAGTTTAATGCTTCATAAATTCTTCAATTTGCCAGACAGCCACACATAGGAAGCATATCTGACAAGGTGATCTGTACATCATTGCTCCGGGTGATTTATGTTGAAGGTTTGTAATTAAATTCCTTTCTTTTAGTATGCTCCATGATTATCATGCATACCAACATGCTATCAGCCCTCAAGCTTCAGAGTGATACTAATTTTGTTTTATCTTTTTACTGACACAGTAACCAGCAACACACAGTAGGTGTTGATAGTCCAAAGAAGAAAACAAATACTGCTTTACAGTGTGGCTCAGAATGCATACATCCAGTCTTGTTATGTTAACTTTTAGGGACCTGGAATTCTTGTGAAGGTATCAAAAGAATGGAAAAGTAAAAAGGGGATGTGCCTTGAACAAAAGCTTCATATTCAAAGTACATATTGTCTGCTTGTTGCCACCAGTGATTAGGGATTTGCTGCCCCAGGATGCCTGTCTTTGACCTGGTGCATGGTGGTGTCCTGATTTTCTGTCTCTGTGAGCAGGCTCTGCTCATGTTGCCTGTTCTGTAACAATAACAGGAGTTTTACTTCACTGAAAAAAAGAAATAGGTGGAAAAAAAAAGGAAGATTCATGTCTAAAAGAGAGAGGTGTAGATGCTGGAATAATAAAATCAAAAATTCCACCGCCAAAAAGTAAAAAGAACCCCCATCATGAATTTAGTTTAGGACAAAGAAAATTTTGTTAATATAAATTTTAAGATTAAAATAATATTATTAAGCAGGCTGCTTAATATATTAATATGTAAACAAATATGTATTTGTTCATATATGAAAACTATTTTAATTATACAGATACCAATTTATTAATATTTTGGAGAAAATGTATGAATTCATACATTGAATTGTCTGTTTGACAGAGACATTAAGAAATACTCATTAAGTATCACAGTTAATTATAGATTTAAGTTGAAAGGTGGTTATTCCAATCATAGAGATCTTAATGTCTGATATTTTCCTGAGACATGCAATATGCTACCACATTCACGAATCTTTTACATCACTTTTGCAAGTTGCAATTTAGAAACTAAGTATATCTACTATATGTTGTCTGCTATTTAAACCCAAGTAAAAGTATTGAAAATTTATAGGAATTAAATTTGGAGTTGAGGCCAGTTTCCTTGATATTTTAGATCAATACTTTTCATTGCAAAACATTTATGTTAGAGATGAGTTTGAAACTTAAAGCTTCTCATCTGAACACGTCATCTTCCAGATGTCTTGTTATAACTTCTAGCTGAGGCACTTGTAAGAAAATCATATAAAAGGGTATTTTAAAATCAGGGCTTGAATTTCTTTTTGCTCAAACAGACCTTTGGTGACAGAGGTTTCCATCTTATTGACCAAGTTTTCTTACTTTGATAGAAAGTTGCTTCTTGCTGTCACTCAGCTGAAATTTGAAGCACTATATAAAGACACTATGCTGTACTCAACTATCTCTACTGAAATTTTTCTGTTGATACAGAGAGGCTGAAGAAAAAAAAAAAAGGAAATGTTCCTGTTGCTAGATTTTAAGACAAATGTTAAAAAGAAGAAAGAAAACTCCAAGGGATGTAAGATTTAATCAGCTTTCTTCACCTTGCCCAACCCTCAATATAATGAAGCTGTGCAATCCATGTGTATAACTTCAAAATTTGATATGAGTTAGAAACCTCATGTTGTTAAGTGATAACTTCATAAATATTTGAACAGTTTATTAATATGAGAACCTTTGTGTTATGGAACACTAAGTCCCTGATTAGGCTTCTTTTCCTGCCCTAATACGGTGTTGAGAATGACATATGAGCAGTTCTCAAGGTCAAATCATGGTATCAAATACAGTAAGAGAATCCAATGGCCATAATGCACACCACCAGTGGTTAAGGAAGCTACAAGGAAACACTAAAGGGGTGGATTTGCAAGAACTCCTCACCTGTCCAGAGCCTAAGTTTTGAATAAAACCTTCTGTGATTTGCATGAATAAAAATCCCCGCTGTATTTTTATTAAATTAGATTAAATAGGGGAGCAAACAAACCCAGTACCATTTTATGTGACTTTGCTTGCCCATAGGATTATTTTATTTCTCCTGGCAAGTTTCTAAGAAGATTTTCTTAGCAGTTGACAGTTTTTAGCATATGAAATGAAACAAGATGCTATGTAAAGTACATTGAAAGACAGATAAATACATAAGTGGAATGAATAGTTATGACCTGAGAAACACTGAGAATGGAACCACTTTTAGAGAGCTTCAATATGAGCTGTATTTTAGAGATGACAGAAGTGTTAGGGTATCACACTTTCATTTGTGTAAGTAGGAAGAGAATTGCTCAGAAGTTTTAGAGATGACAGAAGTGTTAGGGTATCACACTTTCATTTGTGTAAGTAGGAAGAGAATTGCTCAGAAGTGTCAGTTCATATTTCTACCTGTATCTATTTTTGCATATGTTGGTACAGTTAATAACAAATCTGAAAGATGTAGAAGTTTGGTTTTTTTTCTCTTTCCCTTAGAAAAAGATATGAAAAATCCATGCTGTTGTCAAAACTCTGTCCCACTATGGACCAAATAACATTTGTTTGGAAGCATATATCACTCACAAATGCTACAAAAAGCATTGCAAAATATTCTCAGCCATGAGTATATCACTTTCAGGATGTAATTCTGTAGGGATTTTAAGAAAGAATGGCAGAATAAAAGTTTTTTTTTCTGATTTTTTTGTTTGTTTTTGGTTTCTAGCAAATCATAGGAGGGATTTTAATTAGCTCAGAACATGTAAAACAAATGCAATCCATACCTCCCCTAAACAATAACCCACCATACACAGAAACCAAGTGCCCACGTGCCTGTTTTTCCACAATAAGACCAGATAACTACAAATGAATTTTTAATATTAGATTTCTCTTTTGGAAATAAAACAAATAACCACCAAAACATTCACAGAGCAGCATGTCCTGATAAATTTAGTCCTCATTTAGGTTAAAGGGGAATTACTAAATGAGTTCTGCTCTTTACCACCCTTAGACTCCTTCATCTCTTCTTCAAAGTGGTTGTTATTCCACTTTCAGACTGATATTGGCATATCAATTTCATTAGTAGCTTTTGTTTTTTGTTTTTTGTTTACCTGTGAGACCCCATTTCTGACTATCAGATATTTTGAAGGCCTAACATAGTTCACATTCAAGGGTTAAGAAAAAGAAAGGATAAAGATTGTTCCTCTGCCCTTCTAAAATTATTAGCTCAGCTGAATCTTCTAAATATTAAAAAAGCATAGCAACAGCAAAACCTCAGTTATGAGCAAGGTTGCTGGATATCTCAAACATCTCTAATGTCATGAAGCCTGGTTATATCTGTCCCAAAATCCTGTTTATTCTGCAAGCCAAGGACTTAGTATGACTGAAAAAATATCTCTATAAATACTGCGAGAGTCTCCCTTCCACAGGATTTGATGGGATACAAATCCAAAGATCTGACTGCTATCATTTAGTTCCCTAGCTGGAGCCCAGTTCAACCAACTTAATCCAATCCTATAATTGTACTCTGAGGCTGGGGTTTGTAAATTACATTTCAGAGGATTTTTCGACAAGCATAAAGCATTAACAGTTAAAAAGTCAAAGCTTATTGAACACATATATGCCATATGTCACAGATTCATGCAGACTCATTTTTAGGGAACTTTGGATACAATTTTCTGTATTCCATTATGATCTTCAAAAGCAGAAAATTAAACATCAGTAATTCTTACCAAATTAGAAGTCCTCATGGAAAGCAAGAGTCTGTATGATTTTTATAAGTACTGGCCCAAGATTAAAAATCAGGCATGAAATTTGATATGCCCCTGGGACATGGTTGGACTCCAAAGTGACTTTTTAGTCAGAAGAACAGTGAACTGATGGATTGCAACAATTGTGTGGCCTGTGTTTATTGATGCACATCACCATGCATGGCAGTGAGCCTGGTATTTATAAAAACAATTGCTTATAAAATGAAAGACCAATCTTTCCACTCTTGGCTCTGAAATTGTCTCTTTGACAAAACAAAGAAATAAACACAGTCTCTATTTCTTTCACTGAACTAAAGCAAAAAACCTTCTGAAGACTGACCATATTGATAGGACTTAGAAGTAAGCTCTCATGTTACCTGCACAATTGCAGAATCAGGCATCTCCAGCCACACTGTCCCACAGAAATCTGTTTTGTTATGGAAGAATGTGTGCTTTCAGGTATCTTTTAATCCCTGCTGATGATAACATAATTTATGGGTTCATACAGAGAAAAGAACCACCATTCTCCCTGACTGTGCCTTGGCATATGCATACTGGCTGCATATACAACAAAATATTAATACTGTTTTCTTATAGGCTTTTAAACATTTAAGTATTAAATGAACACTGAAACCAGAAGAAAAGCATTATTTTCAAGGAAGGGAATTAAAACAGACAACAAGCACCAAATTAATTCTTTACTTGGAGGCTCTAATTTAATCCTGACTACATTTACATGTAAATTCCCCAAGATATAAGAACACAGCTTCTTGGCCTCAGGGTTGAATAGTACCCTCCAGAGAATTAATCTTTATTACATGTAAAGGGAAAAAAAGAATACAAAGTGACGGAAATGCTATAGAGCATGCTTCTCCAGCTGAAAGCCAGTAAAAGAAGGTTCAAAAGAGTGTAGTATTCTGTATTACCAGGAGAAAAAGCATTTCCCTCTGCGTCTATACTTCTACAGAGCACATATACATCAGGGATGCAGGAAAGTTCTGCTCTGCAGAAATAATCCAAAGAATGGGAAATCTGCAGAGACACTGCCTGTCTCTAGCTTACCTCATCACTCTTTTCCTTGGAGAATCCTGTTTCCAGAAACTACATGTCATCTTGAGGAAGCATGCAGAATCCATCTCCCTCCTAAATACTGTCATCTGTGCTATAATCAGGTGCAACCACTAAGAACTTCTGCAGTGCTGGAGGAGGATTTTTTTAACCTTTTATTACTGCTATCAACAGCAGAGATCTCAAGAGATCTATGGCTCACTCATATTCTAGATTTTTCAGGTGTATGATTGACTGTTATGATCACCTTAGAACAGTACAAAAAAAAAATTCCCCTTCCAACAGATCAGAAAACAAATTTTAGCTTCAGAAATTGGAACTCATAAATGGGATTAACTGCAAAAGATGTACAAATGTCTTCTGTGACCTCCACAGGCTTTAGTTTCCTTCTGAGTTCAAAGTTCTACTCTTAACTAATTAAAGGTTAATGGGTGATGATAGCAGGCTTTCAATTTGCAGTTATTCCAGATGACTTAAAATCAACGGAGGAATGTAAATTAAATATATGTACAAAGCAAATCTTTTGGAAACAGATTATAAATCCTCATTTGCCTGACATAACCTTAAGGGAGATCATATCCCAAAGGAAAAAGCAATTTTGAAAATACACCTGGTTACAAGTTATTAAAAAGCTAAAAGAAACCACTTTTTTAAGATTCAAAACCAGTTTTGAATCTTAACAACATGAAGAACAGGGGCTTCTTTTTCCTATAGTTTTCCTGCTACATTGAATTTGCACAATTCTTATTTGCAGCCTTCAGGATTCTGAACTCTTCAGAAGACTGAAAGAAGCCACAGTTGAAACATACAGCCTCAAGAACTGTATTTTTTTTACTTGGACTTATGCCATTCAGCTCTGGGTCTTCCAGAATAAGATATGGACATGCTTGGGGGTGGTCCAGAGTGGGGCCATGAGAATGACTGGGGGCAGGAGAACCTCTGCTCTGGAAACAGGCTGGGAGAATATACTTTCCTCACAATGAGACCTTAAAAACAACTGTATACTGATAGCTTAATTCAAGAGGTAAAAGACTGAATTGCATGCTAAATTTCCATGTATGCAATTGCCAGACATTGGCAGATAAATTGAAATATCTATCATATCAACAGAGCAAATTATGGGAGTTTTAAGACTCCTGTCTTAAAAGACAAACTGTCTTTGCCTATGTTCCCTAATTCTTAAGCTATAGTAAGGCAGAAGGGCAGAGCAAAACAGGAATGAGTAATATGGTTATCTATACAAATTTTTAAATGTGTCTTTGGAGCAGTAACATGACATACCAAGTAACACAAAAAGTCTCATTTATGTTTCCCACTAGATTTCATGGGGGTGTTTCCCCAGTCATTTTCACAAAAGCTTTTTAAAATTCCTAGTTCTTTCCACTCCCCATGAAGATGAAAATCTCAGGTAAATGTAACAAAGACATGAAAACAAATGAAAAAGGTGACTAGGTAACCCAGAACAGCAAAAAAACACATTTCTTAAAAAAATTTGTTACAGTATTTTTTTTATATTCTGTTAAAAAAATAAGTGAATAATAAGGGTGTACAGTGTACATTGCATACGATCCATATATACATATTCATTAAAAAGCCTTTCTTGAAGAATACTAAAGGATTTCAAGATTCATAGAAAGACTAATCTGAGACAGACATTTTGAACATTGGTTTTCAGTAGTTAAACAATCAGTCAGGACAATCAAATATTTCAGTCTTCAAAGCACAGTCAAAATAGGCAAAGTTTTTTCATGTTAACATTCCCACTCCAGTTCTCTTGGATGTGATAGATACACTTTTTCTGTTTCAAAAAGGGATAACATAATTTTCATCTACACGTGCAGCAGTAAAGATTTTTTCAAACATGACTGCATCTGTGTAACACAGAAATCTCCCCTTTTTTGGAGATGGTCCTTTCAAGATTTTCAAAACTTCAGAGAAAAATTAAATGAGAATTATTTTTAGGTCTGTGTGGCCTAGATTGTAATGCTCGAGTGTTTTTGAGTTTCATTCATAAAGAAAAATATTCTGTGAGAAGGAAATTACAGGAATGGCTAGCAAGGTTTTTATATTTTTTCTCTCCTTTGATAACAATAGTCTTCAGTTATTTTTAAAAGAGTAATATGTTTAGAGGAAGCAGTTGGCAATTAATTTACAGATGTAGTGAGGATTAATATTCAGCCTACTGTATACTTTATGAAAGAGACAGGGAAAGAATGAAAATTATTTTTCAAAGCAAAACTGCATGTTTGTGACTCAATAGGAATTGACTTTTTATATGAATTGCTAATGACACTCTCAGGAGCATAAAATCCATTGTATGAATTTAGAATAAGTCTATTTTTTATCTTTGAAAAATGTAAACTTGTATTTACTTTTCCCATTTCATGAATGAAAAATATATGTGGATAATCATTATTTCTACATGAAGCATTACATGAATTCCAGAGTGAGATTATGAACCTACCAAACCACAAATGGTTAAATGTCATGTGCCTGTATTCTCACTTCCACAAGCTCACAAGTTTTTGATGGCAAACCTTGTCTTTTTTTTTGGTAAATGTTGAAGACAGTTCTAGGTTAACACACAAAAGCAGAAGGTACTGAAGGAAAACAGATTTGTAGATGCTCCTCTTTACTGAAAACATTCTACAAAATAAACTTCTATTTATAAATGTAGACTATGTATTTTATTTCAGGGTATGCCTTCTGTTTCAGTATGGATGACAACATCATAACCTGTAGTACAGGAGCAACTGCAATATTCTAAACAGGAGTGAAAGGAATCTCCCACAGTATTAAGTCCAGAGAACTATTTCATGCATTACAATCTCTGGCTACCTCAGATCATATCATTATAAACCTAAAATCGACATCTATGCATCCATCCATCTTAGTTAACTTCCAGCACTGAATCCATTTCCTAAGCATTCTTCTCCTATGCTGTCCTTTCCATTATAGTTTTTCTGTTTTAAAAAGATCCTAGGGTCTGTCTGTTTTTTCTCTAAGTCAAGACAAATACTCTTTGGATTCTCTAAATAGTCTCCCTTTACGCTTTTTTATTTTTTTCCTTCTCTTTTCCTTTTCTTCCTTCTCTCTTATCTCCAGGTTCTGATAAAAGGCTGACTCCAAACAAGGAAATAGAATAGAAATAGTTTTAGCTTCATGAAACCAGCAGGAAATAGGGTTTAACTATCTCTGAAATACCAAAGATTCCACTTGAGCCTTAGAATTCAGTTTTCTTTCAAGTTTTTAATTTGTATAAAGCTGGTGGGCTCTATTTCTAATGTTAGAAAGATAAATTTAAATCTACATTACCTACCTTTTTATGTATAAATTTTCAACTCACTGCTGGCTTGCTATGTACATTGTATTCCTTGTCATATGATTTTTCAGATGAAAACATCTCTGTGAAACCTGAGTAACTAGAAGGATCCAGCACCCATTGCCATCTAGGCATACATCAGAAGTACAGCAGGTGAGCAATTCAGGAAAGTGTTCTGTATTGAGATACTGTTTTTATGCAGCTTAATATCAGATCACTGATCACACCCACATAACTGAACCAAAATAATCCATCATGATTGTGTTGCAATTTCAAATGAATGACAGAATTTCTAAGGTATGAGCCACAGAGCATTAACAACAACATTGACTCATTCTTGTGCATTGAGAAGTATGGTTAACATAGATTTGCAGAAATTAAAGGAAGTTTATCTGAGAAAATAACCAACCCCCCCAATTCTGATTACTTCATTAAGAAAGAAAATAATAAGAAAGTAGTTTGCCAGTTAAAATGACACAAAGAAAATTATGAGAAAAGAGGCCTTCTAAGCTAAACTTTCCTGGGTAAAAAAAGATATATACAAATATTTTATTTTCTACTTAGGTTTCTGAGACATTCTTGTAGTTACTATTATATGCACAATGTTAACCCAAGAAACTGAAGCTCAAACAAAAGGACATGTTGAAACTATTTTTCTTATATAATTTCAAAATACTTCACCTTTCAGACCATCATGACCTGTATGTACCTTTCTTGAAGTTTTTTTTTCTCTGTGTTAGGATTACCTTTCCTCGGCTTTCAGAAGTGTGCGGGGAGGAACTTGCTCTGTCTCCTGAGTGCTCTAGTGTTTGCCTACTTTGGTTTGACCTTTTACATTCATTACTGAAGAAGTAAGATTCAGGAGATGCCATTCTTCCCCCAGAGCAACTACTAAAACTTTGTATTTCACAAAAATATAAAGGAACTGTTTTAAGAAATAGAGAACAGGTTTAAATCCCTCGTCATCATTACAAAATCCTACTGCAATTTTCACAAGACTATAAACCAGTATAAATTCTCTTTGAGCACTTTAAAGTTCTCTTGTATCCTCTGAATGCAATGCATTCTGCATTTCTATATCAAAACTTACAATATTGGACTACATTTTTTGCATCTATTCAGTTTTATCTGAAATAAGTGTTCAATATGCTGAATCAAGAATATGATAATCAAGGTATTTTATCATTGTTCACAACATGCTGTTCAATATTAATAGTTGCTAAATAATTTTAAATTCTGTCTCTGCCAGGCACAATCCTTGTGTTAAATTTTAAATGAAAAATATAAACCACACAGCTGAGTAGCAGCATCAAAGAGAAGTTTTAGATTTATTGGTATGTCTCCTTTTGCAGTTCATATTTTAGTGTCTATTCAGGGAACTTAGAATACCTTTTAGCTTTCAAAAAATCCCTCAGACTTGATTGCACCTCTGTGCTGTTAAAGGTGTAAGAAAATTAAAAGACAAATTTGGTACTCACTGAGGTTAAGCTAACTGGATAGGACATAGAAAAGTGCTGGGTATGACATAAGAAATTGTCAGACATGTTAGGTAAGGAAATGAGAAGCTGACAAAAGCTACAGATAGTGTCATGAGGGATGGCAGAATTCCATCAGTGCACAGGCAGAGTAAAATGAGAAATGGTGAGGTCTCACAGACCACCAATGGGAAGCACTGTGTGCCTTTGGGGAGTGAAGTCCTGCAAGGCCAGCAGAATCTTGGTAACTCTTTCAGTAATACTACATAAGCAAAATCACCTAGGCAACAATATCAGAAATATCAAATATGGGTGTAGATGTAGCAAAAAGGGAAAAAAATGGGGAGAAAGTAGTTACTAAAACATTGTTTACCTGACAGGAGAGCAGAGGAGAAAATGGCAGGTACAAAGGTGGAAAAAAGAGAGAGTCAGGAAAAGGAGTAATTAGAAATACAAACAATGTGATTAGTGCTGTTTAGGGATACTTGCTGGAGAACTCTGTGCAGTCTAAATCAGGACAATAAAGCTACCCATGTTTTGAGCTAATTGCACAGGTCAAACCTGCTTCCCTGTCCAGCAGGGGAAGCAAATTGCTGAGAAGGGTCCACATTTAGCAGGAAGGCTCACAGACAAACAGATTGAACACACTGGTATTGCTGTTGGTGCCTGTGGCAGGCTTGATAGCAGCAGCATGTGAGCCACCACATCCTAAAATCTGTGGATTCACAAAATTTCAGGCATCAGAAATCATTCATCATCACAGAGCTACTCAGCTCTGTGGCTTTCAAGGACTGTATTATGAGGTTTGGTAGCCAACAGGATCCCGACACTTCATTCCTACAGATAATGTCATAGAGCAGCATTCTTTTCTCAGGATATTATGTTTCATGAGACTTACTGAGGTACTTCCCCATTTGAACCTTTTGTACATTTCCCAACTCCAGGAAGTGTAAGTTTGAGATACTTATCCTTTAGGGATATCTTTAAGGAGCCCAACTGTTTGCCAGGAAATGGAAGTACAGTAAGCTTCTGAAGTATAGGGAAATCTTTGTCCTTATTAAAAAATCCAAACCACCTCATTATCACAACATTTTTCAGCAAGACAAAGGCAGAACTGACCATTTCTTTCCAAGTTAGTAGGAAGCCAAATGTAGCAGCCTTAACCAGTCCAGACACATAGAGTGAAGTGACATGCTTTTCTTCCTTACTATCTGTTCCCTAATGTGCCTTAAAAGCACAGACCATCTCCAAAATCTGCAAGTCACTGAGAGAAAAAGGTACATCACCACCCATGGCTAGATGCTATTCCTACCAGCCATTCTTACACACACCCTTTAATGTCTGTGATGAGTGTAGGAGGTCTCATCGGGATGTTTTTTGTTGCTCATCTGTGGCAAATTCTGTGTTTGGTAACACCACTGAAGAAAATGAGAAAGCATGTAGCAGAGGTGCAAAACAGGAGAGATAAATAGAGATTAAGCATCTAGTCATGAATACAAGTGTACAGCTATTTTAACTACATTGCATTTATATTCAGCTTCCACTGAATTACACTGACTAGTGCCTTATAATGAGACACGGTGAATTTCAATATACAGTCTGTATTTTGAGTGTAAGACAAATGCCATCTAAGGAACTAAAATACATATAGCTCTACACTGCAGCAGGAGAGAACTCCAACCCCAACCGCAAAAAATCCCCCCTAAAACAAATAAACAAACAAACAAATAAATACTGATTTTTTAAAAATAGCGCAAATGCAGACTAATTTCAAAGTAAAGAGCAGGCAACAGCCTGATAAATGGAAGTATAATAGCCTTCTTCAAAGTCTTCTGTTTCAAAGTCATATTAATTGCCAATGAGACCATAATGGGATAAAGACTATAGCAGAAGCAGGCAGTGTGATGCTAATATTACTTATCACATAGATAATTTTCAAGTAAAAGAGAGACACATAAATAGAATCACTTGCTAATTTTTAAAATTAATTTATGCCTTTATGAAACAGCAACACACTACAGACAAAACTGAGACCATGTAAATGAAAATTAGTTTTGGCATGAAGTAGTATAAAGGCAGGGTTAAGTCTTGGGGATGACTGTCAATGAAAACATAACTCAAATCAGCATATAAATATATAAAAAGGTGACCTAACTAGATACACATTTAATTTACACAAATAATTCTAAAATGAGTGCATAACTAATGTAATTCCAGAGGTCATTCATGCAAAATCTATTACTCCTTCTTTGTCAACACCTCAATAATGTCATTATTCAGAAGACGGATACTGTTTTAAATGGTGTTTTCTCCTGAAAATAGATTCTACCTTAACAAAGGTATCACATTGGTTTTAAAAAAGACAACTTCTCTTTCATTGTCTGCATGTACAATGTGCATAAAATCCCCTTAGCAACCAGATCATAGAAACTACATTAAAAAAGTAAGTATATGTTTTATTTTCTTTTATTTACAGCTAGTAAGGAGGGCTTGTATCCTGTAAACATTTATATTTCCACAGAATTAATGGATAACATTTTTGGAAAGCATTAGAATAAATACTTTTAAACAGCTTCCAGTTTTTTATAGTCTTACACTCTTTCACCATTTAGCAGAAAAAGATTAAATATATAATTGATGTTCATGTCATTCATTAAATCTGTACCCTATAAGAGCATTTGTTACTGTAATTAGGACACATAGAAAAGTTTAGACTTCTTAAATGTTGAACTGCTCCTGTGCCAAGGTAGGGAATAGGAGAGCTGGTCAGAGGCTGGTTAGTGGAGCAACTGTAACTACAGCTGACACTGTTTTCTCCTTTCTGGAGAATATTAAAAACAAGAATGGTTATTTATCGGTACAGTGATAGCTGGGGATACACTGGGATACTGAAACATGTCTCTTGCCATTCACTAATCATGTGTCTGGAGAAAGGCAAAAACTGGTTGCTGTGAGACTGCAGGTACTAACTTTACTTTTCACACTCAGATACAGCATATTCTTATGGTCTGCATTCTCCAAGTTTCTCATTTGTGCAGCTGTGCAAGTCCAGTCCAAAAGCTTTTTTTATCAGAAGTAGGAAAACAACTGCATTTTCCCCATGTTATTCATTTCTTGCACACTAGCATACTAACTGTGGAAAAAGAACAATTCTGACCAGTTTGTATTTAAAGAGCTCAAATATTTATGGAAAGTAGTTTCACTGTAGGCTTTCTGCAGGAAGAGAGTCTGCCCTTTCCCTTAAGATTGCCTATTAAAATGTTGCCTGTTCTCATTTCTGAAAGTTAGCATGCCCTAAGGACTACAGCTGTTTGGTATTCTGCAGGAGGGCTACACTGGCACATTTGGAATGCACACTGGGTTTTTCACTGAAAATAGTATTTGCTTTCATTTTTAGGTATATGATAAGGACACAAGTTCCTTATCAGCTATTCCTTCAGTAAGATCCAAATATAAGGAACACTTATAAGGATTTTGAATAGAAAGGCAATTAAATTATTTCTTATTATAAAATCCTTGAAATAATACAATTTCATTTCCAATTCTTAGGCCATTACAAATTTATAATTATTATCTCAAAAAACACTTTGTGATAATTGTTTACTCCAATTTAATATTTTTCTCTTATACAGGTTTCAGGGCAAACTATGAAGATTTTTAGAGGGAAGGACAAAAATAAGTACAAAACTTGTCTGCTACAATAGGGGAGAGAGGGGTTGTAGTGATTCAAAACCTTCTGAATAAAATTTAAGTTAGGTAGGAAGTTAATAATATCTATATACAATTTGTTCCTTAATTTTAAATATTTTTCCTATTTTTACCTGTATTGTCTTCATAAAAAAAACCCCAGAATTTGGGCATGTCCAACAAGACTTGATCAATATTAATGCTAAGATTTCAGGAAAAATTGTGCTAGTATACCTGATAAACCTAGAACCCACTATATACTATAATTAGAAAGAATGAAGACATTCCTAGAAGGCAAATTGATGATCACACTTATGAGAATGAAGACTTTTTTTTTTTTTTAATTTTGGTTGCTGCAAGAAGACAAGGAATCCATCACTCCTCTGCTGTCTACTTTTTCCAAAAAAGCAAACTGACTTATTAATGTACAAAAGGGAAGGAATTGGATAAACACTTTGGAAGGAGAATGGAAAAAATAACATGAAATTAAACAATGACTATATTGAACTTGTTGATGGCAAGAGCAAAAGTGTGAATGTGAAGGAAAGATAGAACTGACTAGAAAGGACTAAAAGTGAGAGTTATCAGGGGAGGCCAAGAAGCAATGGGTGTTGGAGAAGGGAAAAGTCTCTTAACTACACATTCAGCCAAGACTGAAATTTTGTAAGGGTTATCTTGATGAAGTCATACCAGGACTAAAGGTGAAAGAGATTAATACAGGACAAATAGGAAAAGAATCTGTAGTGCCAGGAGAATGACATCAACTAAATAAAACCAAAAAGGTAAAATCCTGGGGGAGAAGAATTGACTGAGAGTCAATAATAGTAGCAGATGTAGGATGGAACTGTAAAGTCATGGAGAGGAACAAGTGGAAGGCAGTTAATGTGCCCAGGAAGAGTCAAGAAGAAACACAGACCTATCTGGAGAAACAGCAACCTAGGAAAGAACTCAGCCTGGCTAGGCAGGAGGCTACAGTAAAATGGGAAAAAATCAGAATTAAAGATCTGTTTAGCAGATGGGATAGCAGACAACTAACACAGGCAGCAACAGAAACAGAAGTAAAATAGCTGGACAAGTCAAAGAATGGAACAACTAAAATGATTAGCTAAAATAGGATATACCACCAGAATCCCAGAACAAACAATGACTTCTGATTTCTCTTTGAGCTTTGCCTGTACACAGATTTAATATGTATAGGATTTGCTCAGTTTTGCTCTGTAGGTTGGATGCAAAATTTCTAATTCTGTTTATTGACCCTTCTGAAATGTAGAATCACAGTGATTCCATTTCATTGTTTTTCCCATGTGTGTCCAGAATGATGTCATAGCACAGCGTCAGATTATGTAGCTGTAGCACACGGAATTTTCTACTTCATTTTTTACAGAAGTGGGAAGGCATGTGTAGGAAAATGGCAAACAGGAAAGTTTGCATAGCTCTGGAAGTGAAAAAATCCTGCCTTAGAAAAATGGATACCCTTTCTCATACTTCTACCAGAGATTTTTTTTATTTGATGATACCTAGTAACAGAAAACAAACGTATTCCAATCCTTATTTTCAGAGTGGCTTGATATGTCAGGGTTTTAATATACAGGAGATGCAAATCAAGACACAAAATGCTACATCACAACAAAGGCAGCTCACATTACTGGACATTTTTACCTTTTACTTATGTTTACTTACTTTACTTAGCATAGCATGTATGGAAGAAGATGAAGGGGACTGCAGATGTGAAAAGAAAGGCAGAAATCCTCCTAAGGCAGTCTCACAGTCACCATAAGGATGGCCACATGTAAATGGATAATTCTGTACTTACAGCAATCAATTAAGCTTATGGCTACATTTTTGAGTGACAAGGAAAAAAAACCAAATCATTGAGTAAACACATTTTAAGTATGCACAGACCATTTTGTGCACTAAACGAATTCTTGCAGAGTGTATAGGGAAAATCATTATTTAATTAGAGAGCTTCTTAGTGCATATATTAAATGGTGCCAAACTAAAGTTGCAAATGCCTTAAATGCCTTAGATTTCTGAATGTTTAACTTTGCAGTCATAGCAGGGTTTAAAATGCCTAATAAAAGCATAAAAGCATAAAGTGTGATCACAACTGGAAAAGTAACAGTGGTAGTTCATTGTGCTGATAGCCTTATTGGACAGAGACTGCAGCCTCAGTGGGTTTTTTCCTAGACTGAACTCTTCTATCACTTCTTGAGAAAGCCATTTGAAATCTCTCATCTGTTCAAGACACACAAACAATTTCAACAGTTAATGGGTTAAAAAGGAACAAAGATTCCTCCAGACAGACTTCAGCCAAAACACAGCAAATTCTTAACTGAAAAAAATAGGTCCCTTTAAAACAAAAATAATAAAAATACATATAGTGTACTGACTTGAAATCGTTGTAAAGGAGAGAATATTGTTCTGCAAAATGCCAGCTGCTCAGTAACACCCTAAGGACTACTATTTTGACCAAAAAGTGTATGATATTTCAGAGCAGGGGCAGGTTAAACTTTGGTGAATATCCTGAAAAGAACAGTACGTAGCAGGAAGTCAAAGAACACACACACATATAAAAAGACTGTGGCCTAGAAAATATTTATATTGCAATATTGACACATAAGACAATAATGGATCTTTTGTCGTGAAATGAGATTTTTTTTAAAAAAGGTTTTTGTTGCTTTTTTGCAATCTTAATCTTATTTTTCCTGCGAATGGAATCCCTCCCAGTCACCTGATCTGAAAGACAGCAGAAATGAAGCATTTTTTTTATTTTTAACAGTAGGAATCAGTGTTTTAGCTAAGGAAAATTGTCTTTCTCGAAACATACTCAGGGCACTGGAAAGAAATTGGCCTTTTGCAATATTCAGTGAACAGTGGACTAAGCTCTTAAGATTCACTTCAGTTTTTGTTTTATTTATACAAGTAAATATTTAGATGTAATTATTGAGGTATGACTTTTTCCTAGCTCATTATAATGACCTTCTAAGCCATGATTCAATGACAAATTCTTTTAATCTGTATCAATTAAGGCTATTATTTTAGTATTTTTTCTTGCCTCTCAATTCTTTTTCTCCTGTGCAGTAAAATACTAACTCATCCATTGGACTGAAACATTTGCTTCATAAACCACAGCTGAGAACCTGACTATAGAGGAGTTTCAGAATAAAAGAATATTTTTGTAGGTCTCTTTCTGAATCTGCAACTTGAATACAACAGAAGTGCTAAAGAATATTTTTGCAATATGAAATCATGGACTGAATCTTTCTGCCACAATAATGATGATAAAAATGCAGATGCTCTTTCTCTAACAAGCCACAAAATTGTTCAGTCTCATGGAGAGCTCTTCACACAGGAATCATAGATTACTCTTTTTCCATAAACACACCTGGCTGACCTTCTAGGGTAGCCTTTACCCCTCTTCTTTGTATTTGCTATTCTGGCTAATGCACTTTCAGTCAGGTCCTTGAAACCACTCATGAGTCTGTGCTCTAAATCAGATGAACAATAGCAGGCGAAAAAATCCAGATTTTTGTTCATATCTGAGAGCCCACACAGAAGATGGTTCCACAAACAACTCCACTGTTAAAATCCTGAATGTGACCTGGAACTGAGTGGAGACATCTGCCTTTTCCATCATAAAAACTGCAAGACTTAAAATAATATAAGAAAGCACACATGTATTCACTAATTTAATGACTATTATGCCAATGGAAAATCAGGCAGTGTGCAAGCCTGGACAATGCATGATGCCTGTAGTCTACTTTTTTCCATCCATGAGCTTAAGCCTAGCAGAGATAGACAGAGGTTCAGTTGCACAAATATGCTTTCCTGTGCCTGGGAAAAGTGGTAAAAATACACTAAAAAGGCAGGGAGGAGCACATTGAGGCAGTCAGAAAACACTTTTAAGATGACAGTGATAAAAAGTCAAAGGAAAGTGTGCTTTTGTTACAATTTTGATTGAAAGAAACTTGAAAACATAAGAAAAGAAACCGTCTCTCCTGCCTGGTTCCCACTGGGCCAGGGCAATGGGACTCTGGCCATTCAGAACACACAAAAAGACTGCACTGGAGGAACACCAGACAGAATCAGCAAACTGCAGCAACCATCTCTGCTTTGAATGGAAACGTACTGTAAGCCTCCAAATTTCAGCCAAGCATCAGGACAATCACCAGGGTGAGGCTTTTTCATATTTTTAACACCAATATCAGCCATTTTTACACAACAGACAATAATTAAGCATATTTGAAAAAATGTGTGGGATCTGTAAGCAAAATTTAATGATTCTTTTTTATTGCAGAGGCATATTCCATGAGCTGCTTCTAATTTAACATCTGACTGAAAATCTTTCTTCAGTTTTAATTTCATTTATTGATTATCCTTTTTTAATAAAACACAGAAAAATAAGATGCTGTAGTCCTTCATACAGCATTTAAAAGACCCAGTATAATATTTCAAGTTCACACATCACTAAGATAATGAGGTGACTTTGTTACTGCTGCTTTGATTTAGGTGAATTGAAACATTTAATTTCTCAAGTATAGAAAGTATTCCTTTTTCTTTCAAACACACATAATGCAATTTTTATGTCAAAAGGAAATTTAAACAAGCAAAAAGTTCGTGAATGTTAAACCTTTATCACACAAAAAACCAGTTAAGATGACTTTGGTTGGCTCATGATAGGCATAATGAAATGGTTACTGAACTTAAAAAAGCTAATAATTTATAGATTATCAAATTTCACATCTGCATAGTATTGAATAAAATTAATGCATCCAAATCAAAATATCTGTTCAAAGTAAACTCATGGAATTTTTTCTAGGCTTAAACAGTAGTCTTTAAGGGCACAGCACAGAATGCAAAATAAAGATATTAGAGAGTATGGCTAGATTAGCAAAAGCTGATTCACCTCTTCAGTTACAATGATTTCACAGTACAGCAATGGGGGAAGCAAAGCAGCCCTACACTGATATGCAACACAATCATATTAACATCTGTCCTTCCCATTAGATCAACATGGTTTAGATATCACAGAATATTCTGAGTTGGAAGGGATCCATGAGGATCATTAAGTCTGACTCCTGGCCCTGCACAGGACACCCCAAGAATCACACCATGTGCCTGAGAGCACTGTCCAAACACTTCTTGAGTTCTGTCAGGCTGGTGCTGTGACCACTTCCCTGGGGAGCCTGTTCCAGTGCCCAGCCACCATTTGGGGAAGAACCTTTTCATGATATCCAACCTAAACTGCTCCTAGCCCAACTTCAGGCCATTCCCTCAGGTCCTGTAGCTGTTCACCACAGAGCAGAGATCAGTGCCTGCCCCTCCTCTTTCCTCACAAGGAAGTTGTAACTGCAGTGAGGTCTCCCCTCAGTCTCCTCCGGGCTGAACAGACCCTGTGACCTCAGCTGCTCTTCAGTCACTTCCTCTCAAGGCCCTTCACCATCTTTGTTGCCCTTTGGATGCTCTCTAATTGTTTAATCTATTTTTCATATTGAAATGACCAAATATGCTCTTCTTTAAACCACTAGTGGTATTTTCCTTCTATTTTTCATATTGAAATGACCAAATATGGTCTTCTTTAAACCACTAGTGGTATTTTCCTATTTCCATCCTAGGAATGCAGAATGGGAAGATTAATCTATGATAACAGCACATGATGAAAAAACTCTGATGTCTCTCTCAAATAATATGATAACACTACAGCCTCTTTTCAAAGTTTCTATCTTTTTCCCCTAAGAGCAATTAAATCCTGGTTTCTGGGTTCAGTTCTTCAAATATCACCTTTGCATCTCTTCTTCCTCTAAGTATAAACCTTAGTGATATTAGGGTTTAGGATACTTTTCCTTTTTTTTTTTTAAAACCTTAGCTTGTTGTTCAAGAGTAAGTTGGCCAATCTTAGCCCAAAGGGACTCTCAAAAGCTGTTACTTATTTTCAAGACTACAGGGTTGGAATAGAACTGCTGATATACTGGTATAATCACCAGTAAAGCATTTAGAGATGCATTTAGAGATGTGCTTCTTTTCTGGCAGGGGAATTGCTTACTGCTTTTGACACTGCTTAATCTTCTAATAATCATATGGTAACAATTGTAGGTATTGTCTATCTTTCTGAAAAGCAAATATGCACCAAAAATAGAATTTAATCTTCTAGATTCAAGAAAAACAAAAGGACAGAGCTAATTAAAAGCAAAGACAGTCATACTGAACAGTTTTTAGTCATGCAAACTCTGGAAGAGAATCCTCATTGTTGTAGCGCAGTCTGCAAATGACAATATTTTTCCTACTGCAAAAGATATCAGCAAAACACAGGAGGAATACACCCTGCAAGGAAACATCTGTGCATAGATCACTTGCACAGGGAAAATTTTTTCCCATTCTGGCAGTGACATTGTAACACATCTGCTCTGATGGAAGTAGAACAAAACTGAAGGATAGGAATGCACCATGAAGAAATATGTGAATATACACTGTACCTGGTAAGCACATAAGTATAAGCATCAGTGATTGTTAAAAAACTTGTTTTCCTTCAGCATTTGCAGTATTGGAACAGCTGTGGTGAGGAAAGGATGTAAGGACAACAAAATCCATATGCAACGATAATAATTTTCATAAAGTGATAAAATTAGAGAATTGGACACAGTTTGAGGCTTGGAGCTTGAAGAATGAACACATCTTGAATTTTTGCATGTTTTGTTTGTTTGTTTTTCCCAAATTAACCAGATGTTCTAATTTGAAATATGAACATATAATCAAGTAAAGGGAGGGATGCTCCTGCTTTCTCAAGCAGCCTCTTTCTGGGATTATCACAGCAAGTCCCTGGTACTGACACTAAAGTTCCTATTCCTGATGATTCTGATGAAGGAGAGAACAGCAGATCATCCAAGCAATCTCTGATCTCATCTCTGTCACCAGCTGAGCTGGATTTCTCTTGTGGCAAACCTCTCTTTGCCTAATGTGATGGGATAGCTAATTAAATAGGACTATTAGCTGATGCAGTGAAGTTTCCACACAGAATTTCCTCAAATCTAGAATATAGTTCTGTTCAAAGTTCTGTTTAAAGTTCATTCAGACCTCATTATTTTATAAAGGAACATATAGAAGTGTGGAGTTCAAAATGGAAGTTTATAGAAACTACAGTTATTTCTATCACTTCAATAAAAAGTCTTTTGCTTACTAATGTATCATTATTAGCATATTCAACATAAATTTTAGTCAAAGCCACAATTCATTCAGATGATAAATATTGTTTGATTTTCCCAGAAGTTTGATGAAATTGTTGGCTATTTGGCTGCAGGTTTCTAATTTTGCTTTACATGTGTAATTGGACTTCAGCAGAAAACAGGAGTTAAATATTATATGGACAATGTAACCCTTTCTATGCTAAAAGAATAATATCTGTTCTTAAAAATAAAATAAAAAAAAAAAACATTGGTGAAAACTGACTAAAAATTTTGTTCTAGCTCTAAATAATGCTAAGAAATGCAAATTATAATTTGTGTTTAGCCAAAATATGAACACCTAATTTTACCCAGCACTGGATTTACATTTCCTTTGCTTAAACTTTTCTTTTAAGAGTATATAAATAATTTATACTGTAAAGATGTATGTAAAAATATGTTAATGGATTAGTTTTTAATGAGCTGTTGAGAACTAGTATGCTTGTCTATTTGAGATGTTTACTCTTAGGAATATGTTGAGTGAGACAGTAATCCCCAGCATACAACTATTTTGTAGTTAAAAAGAAGTGAAACAAGTCTGAGGTAATAGAAAGATTTCCATTTAATTTTTCTAAACCTCTTAGGAGTTTGTGCAAGTCCATGCTTGTTCACACCAGCTCTTTTCAGACAGGACATATGAGATTATATGCTGTATTGTGCCTGTAAGTGAAATCCAATCTAATGAATCAGTCTACTGTGCAAGCAGGAATATTTTTCAGAAACAGTAAAAACCAAATTAAAAGGTAATTACAAAGAGTTTCTAATGGGAAACCATGTTTTGAGATGCAAAAAGACACTTGAACATTAATGTTAAATAAAGTTGCCTACGACACAGTAAGTACTGGAACATTTAGAAGTGATACGAGTCATGATCTACCTCTCCATGATAACAGTGGTATCTAGCAGCTGGCTGCACTGTGCAGTGCCATGTGGAATGGATCTGCTGCTCCCTAAGGAAAAACTGCCTCTTACTTTTGTTATCATGACCTGACACATAAATTATGTGATGGTAACAACATTAAAAATATACCACTACTTATGGGAACATGATCTATCAATTACTGGTTAATAACATTTAATGGACACTACCATTTATAGAAACATGATCTATTACAGTTTATTTGCAAACCAGTAGAGGTTAACCTATGTAGCTGTTCTTCAGCTACCTGTACAATTAAAGAGAATTTCAGTCCCACCTTCACCCATCACGACATTCCAGAAAATAAATGTGTAAATCAATGTAGCAAATATGGGTGAAAAGGTCCGCTGTTTTATTTCTTACCTTGAAAAAGAGAATAATTTGTAGTGCTGAGTTATTACAAAGAAATCCTGTTAAACTTTATCTCATTGCTAAAAACTCAAGAAAATGCATGTAAAAACTTGACAAACATCAATTTTAGTATTTTCAATATTCTTCTTAGAAATAAAAAGGAAATTAAAAGGAGCAAAGAACCAGAAACACGCTGTAGATTCCAGACAGAGGAGAACTACATTTTCTGGGCAGAAAATAAAAGTAATGGTAAAAAAACTTAAATATATAGAGTAGATAAAAATATGGATTTTAATGACCCGTATGCCCACAGAGGCGAAAAGATACAGTATGTGACAAAAGATCAATGGATGTTCATATTTTAAGACCTTGCTAACTGGACTGGGTAGAAGAGATAAAAGAATTTATGCAAGGGAAGGAAAATCTGGCCCAAAAGATAGGAAGCCCAGTCTGGCAAGAAAATTGAGGCTAGTGAAAAGGTCTGTAAGCAGCACATAGCACATATTGCTTGCTGAGCTGCAAATAGTATTTCTGAGGAAATGTGCTTAAGTAATTATAGTAGTCTTTGTTTGGGTTTGGGGCTGTTTTGTTGTTATGATTTTTTTTTTCCACAAGTACTAATCATCAGTGAATAAAAGTAAGACACTAATGCACTACGAGCAAGTGGGCAAACTTGACAGAATTTGACTCTAAGTTTAACTCAGCATTGTAAAAATAAATCCAAACAGTTATGCTGCAAGATGAGTTTGCCAACTAGAGAAAGGATACTAAGGACCAGCATAATTTTTCTTTTTGTATTACAGCTGTGAATTCAGTTCTGCAGGAACACACATTTTTACATTCAGCACTTGATGGGACCCCTTGTAGCTGCTACAATCTGGACCCACTAGAGCATTAATGTTGTACCTGTTCTGCTCTATTCTTCTGAATTATAGTCTAAAGTGATCCATGGCCAGTTTATATCTCCTTATTACTATCCCAACAATTATCTTTACTCTTAAAATTATGTTATACCCCCCTGATAGCTACACTACTGAAGTCCTTCCAGAAAATTAATACTTTTCCAAAGTTATTTATGCTTGTGAAATCACCCGTTGTTAAAATTAGTATGTGTCTTTGCATTTTCAGATCTCTTCTCTTTAGTTCCCATGACACTGTTTTGGTTGGTTTTACTCTACATATATAAAATGAAGAAGATGAAAAGCAAAATACTATGAATGGAAAAAAATATGGAGAATTGCATGTTAGACTAAGGTGTGGTCCACAAATGAATTAAAAAATAGATCTGAGTAAGTAAGAAATTAGATACAATTAATGATTAGAGAGATTTTGAGGGGAAAGTGGGCAATCAAGAGTCATCAAAATGACACCATTAAGGATAAAATGCTTAAGAGGTTTATTTTTTTATGGCTTGGAAATTAAAAAAAAATATAAATTTACTCACTATTGGTGATGTATTAAAACCACTGCACTATGTATTGTCCATAAAAATGCTGAATGTTGTATCCCCAGCCTGAGTAGCCACACTAAAGAAAGACTACCAAAAAATTCAAGAATATATTACTGCCTGACATCCTGAACCAAACACGTTCCAGCTATTCTAGCATCTGAGTCTGCAAGAAGTATGACACAGAAAACTGTGATGAAGAGAAAAGTGCATCAAGACTGTAAGTTTGAGGAGTGTTAGCCATAACTTCATGCATGTTTTTAGAAGAACGGGTTTCTTACAATTGCCTGAAACCAATTTATCTTTTCAATCTTTGGACAACTCTGTCTGACAATTGTAAGTTCTTTCCCTCCTCATAGCTTATATATAAAAAAAAATATTTAAAATACAACTTGCTGTTCTGTAATACATTTGAGTCAAACACAGAACACCTATCAGTTTTGGACCAGTGCATCCTTACTTTAGACACTGAAGGCATGGCTGCTCTTCAGCCAAAGGTACTTTTGTATGTCATATATTCATCCATAAAAGACATGAGTCTGCTAGAGCACTACCCATCAGTGTAACACATCATGAAGCTCAGTGTGGAATACAAAAAATTATCCCTCAGCTTTGGTAGGGAATACAGTCAGGACATTTGCTTATACTTAATCTATCATTCCTGTATCATTCCAGTATTCCCATAAGACACTGATAGAAACACACAAGTAATAATATAATGTACTCCTTACTTTGGATAAGGAAAGCTTCTGCTATCAAGCAGCAGAAACAGAAATAAAACATTCCACATCAGCCTTTTTGTAAGGACACACAACTTCACTGTTTCCTACAAAGAGAAACTCTGATTCTCTTCATTCCATCTCCCTCCACTGTTCTCCACAAACATTTTCTCATGCTGTTCCCTGCTGCTGAAGGAAATAGGCTTCCTTTCAGCTTTGCCTTCCAAAGGAAACTCCTTCCTCATGTTAGGTCTGTAATATACAGCTCTTGCAGAATGCTGGAAGTGGTTGGGTACATTATCTGGCCTCTCTTACCCACAGCTAGTTGCCTGAATAACCCTTTTCTTTGTGTTTTCTGAGGCATAATCTTCTTCTCACTTACTTTGCCTTTTGAAGAATAAGGAACCAGCAGTGGAAAAGGTAAGTTTCTCTGGAAACAGTAGCAGAGACATGGTGCTTATTCCTCCCAGTTCTCACAGCAGACAACAATTCATGCCACTAACTTGTGCTTTTATAGCACCTTAGTGTATCTTAGGCATTACTGAGGGACACAAGTCCTGGAGAAAAGTGATTACAAGATGATCTCATCTACTACTAAAACAAAATTCACTGGAAAAAAAAAACCATCATAAGCTGTTGAGTTCTCAGAAGCTCAAAGGACATGAAAAGTCTTAAAACCAGTTTCAACCTAAAAGGCCATTTCACAATGTGCAAGGACTGGGCTCATGATTTTTTAAAACTTATCCTTTTGTGATCTTAATATTGTTTCATAGGATGCTCAGTTACAGGCACAGATTTTTATCATTGAAGAATGTATTCTCTTAATGTCATTACATTCATAAGGTTTGCACAGAAACATTCTGTGACTTTTCCTTCCTGTCAGCCTCATAAAAATTCTGAGAATCTAGATAATTTCTCTACCACACAGGCAGCTGGAATATTGAGCCTGAAGGGTTACCAGCTTGTGGATAAACTCATCTAGTACCTTCACAACCAAACTAGGAAGGAGCTGAAGTTTTAAATATAATTTATTACACTTCGCTTTGGCTCCTTTCATATTCCCCCACCATCTCCATATGCTTTGCTTGAGTAATCGCTTGGGTTTTCCTGATTTGTTGCCAAACTGACTCAGAAGAATGACATTATGTCAGGCTTCAGATGATGGATGAAGTAGAAATGCAAAAAAAGGTGCTAAACAGTAAATATTTTGTTAAAGCCCACTAAAAACCAAAAGGTTTCTCAGATATTCACATTCATAAGACAGGTTTTCAATTTATGTATTTCCCATTTGTCTGCATGTTTGTACATTGCAAGAGTCTGCATGTCAAAATAAGAATCATTTGATTATGCTGGTGCTTTTTGATATATTAGTTAATTACAACACAATAACATATAACAATGATCAGTTTATGAAAAGCAAATTAATTATTCTCTTAGGATTATTTTTCAAAGTGCAATATGTTTCACATAATGATAAATAGTAATGATGAACCTCTGCATTTATTTTATTTATTTATACTAAATATTTGATTCTAAGGGATAAAATTTAGTAAAATCAAAAAAATATTCTGTCTGCTTGAGGAGATAGATATAGTAAACCCATCAGATTTGGCTACATTATGCATATGGTATGTGGCTTTTTCCATCATAGTTACTATTCCAAAAATAATTTTAAAGACTGATTATGGTGGCATGGGACAAGAAATGTAACTCAGCATATTTTCAATGAGAAAACAACTTAATGTTTGCTTTTACAACATTAAAATTTGATTAAGGTCATTCCTAATTTAAAAAAAAAATCCAACAAACTCAGCACATCTTTTTAATGTCCTTCGACAGCACAAAACATTTTACCAATGCTGAAATACATAATGATGAGCTAAACACTTACCCAGAACCATGTCCCATTTCTAAGTAGGATGGTGTATCATGCATTATTCCCACAGTAATTTTATTAGTACCACAGAATTTGAAGTCATCCATTCATTGAGCCATAAGGAATAAAATTGCCAGACCTCTGGAATTTTTTTTCACTTTCCTCAAACAAGAGGAGAAAGGAAAAGAATGAATTCTTATAAACCTTCTGCAGAGCTACACTCTCCCACACTTTTTGTTTCAGGAGCTTGAATGACGAAGAAAGGTATCAAGGGATCCTGCTTGCTTTGATATTGATTTTAAAGTAAATGGGGTGCACATGGTAAAGGCTGTGTCCATATACATATAGGAGGTCTTGGGTGCCCTTAAGGTGATTTAACTCTTGGAGGAATTGAACAGATTAAGAACAAGAGAAAACTGCAGAGTTTTCTTTTAACATAAGAGCATTTATATCTATAGAAACCAAGAGATTTATTACAGTATATTGTTATCTTGTATAATGTCCTCAATGGCCCTTGCAGGCTTGACAGTTTAGTGCCAATGATATCTTTTCCTACAAGTACTAAAATACTGCCGCTCCTCCTTTTGGAGTGGGACAGGTGAGAGTCCTGACTCATGAGTGACATGGGGCATTTCCTTGTAACCTGCCAGACAGTCTCTCAAGACTACAGGTGGTAGAACTCTGCTGGATTTCATCTACTAGTCATCTACCCTGGACAATGACCACCTTTAAAAATGTACTATTAGAAGAATTCCTGGCACAAAAAAACCATAAAAATATTAGTTTAATGAATCTGTGACACTTTAAATAAAAAGACACAATATTTCAAACTCCTGTTTAATCTGAAATGAATAACAGCTTCTATTTTTGCTGCTTGGCTACAGGAACATCAGTAAGACTCAACCAGTCAGAGCATGTACATATTTTTCTATTGAATATCACTAATTTACATGCAGAAATATATATATATATATATATAATCAGATATATAATCAGATTGTAGAGAGACTAGAACTGCAGATCTTAGATTTTATACCCCCAACCAGCTCTTTGCAATGCAAAAACTTCAAATACTGTGAAATAAAGTTTTTAAGTTGACAGGCTAAATCTCAAAGGATCAAATGATAACAAGTAAGGTTCTGGAGAAGGGCTTTCTGATCCCTCTTGTCACTCCCCCTCACCTGCCTTTTACATTAAATGAATATGGAATGAACTGAAAATAGAACTTCCAGAGGCAGGCAGTGAGTCCTGACAGTGCTGACAAGCACCAGACAGGCATCATTGACATGGTGTGAGCTGCTGTGAATACTCAGAGGAAAGGACCTTGCACTTTCTTGGACCTTTTGCTGCTGTGCTTAGATAATCTGAAGAGTAACTTTCAAATAACTGGGTTTAAAAAAAAAAAAAAAGTGCATTGCAAAGCCTTTTGTCAAATTCAAATTCTCATTTGATTTAATTCGGCCTGGGATTTTGACTGATTTTGGCTTCAGGACTGGAAGTGTCAGCACAACAGCCTTTCTGGGCTCTTAACTACAATGCACAAATTTCTACTGTTTCCAGTGTGAACAGAGGTTACATGGAACCTATCAAATACCTCAAGAACTCAAAATAATATAAATACCAGTTTTCCTATGAGACTGTACTGGTTTGGAGTGGAGACAAGATGTTATTTTGGGCTTTTGTATATGCTAAGTGTATAAACCATTACACACAATGGTCAAAAAATTGATCTACTGCAATGTTTCATACCCCATTGCTAATTCAGGGTGTCAGTGTAATCAGAATTTAAAGTCAATAAATTTTCATGTTTGCTTATGATTATGGATATTTAAATTCCAGGATAAACTTAATGAATGACAAAACCAGATCTGAGTTACAAGTTTTGATCCAAACTAAACTTGAACTATTGAATATGATTTCTTTCTACTCAGCTCTGTTATAGCAATGTCAATGAGACCCAGAAAATTAAGAATGTTATTTAAGAATACAATTTCTTTTAAATTATGAATAATGCAAGGGTACGTTCTTAATTTTACACCTACTACAGTTTGCTCATCACTTTTATGACAATGCATATCCATTTAATGCAATCAATATCAAAAGAAAATTAATTTCACAGAAATTATTAATAGTATTAAATAATTCTTCTTTACAACACTTGGGTGAAATAGCTGAACATACAAATGTCTTTTCCACAGATAATTAAAATGAAAGGAAAAGTTCCTCTTGTGAATGTAAAATATGATACAAGAAAGAGCTATTAAAGGTACTATTTATATAAAAGCAACATCAGTACTGAATGTTATTATGTTTATGATTTAAAAGAGATTTCCGAAATGTTACTGAATTCTTTCAAGATTTTTAAAATTGTCTTTCATTAGAATTTGATGAGGGCATATCCTTATGGTTTATAAAATTCTGTAGAATTTGAATTTACTTTAAGGAACAAATTACATGTTTAATATAGTTATTGTTTGAAAAGAAAAAAAGAAAAAATGGGGAAAAAAAAGAAAGAAATCCACTATTGTTGAGCTAGAACTGTATAATTCCTTTTCCCACTTGTACCTTTATATTCAATGTAGATGCTGAAATTGTTCTGAGGACATATTCTAAGAGCATTGTATTGGAACTTAGACTACTTGCATAAAAATAACACATATTTTAAAAGATAAAAACAGTTAAGCTATTCTCCTCACTTGTTTGTACACAGGAAATGCTTGTACATTAGCAAAGCTTATTTTCTCTGCATATTTGTCAATGAGAATTTAACACCATATGTGAGGAAACTTCTAAAGAAGCTGTAGTAACTAAGGAATAAGTAGTACATCTGTGTTAACAAACCAAAGCAGAATAAAAGATTCCATAAAGAATCAGTAAAATCAGGAAGTAGTAAACTAGCACATTACTTCCTAACTTCTTGCAGAGCTACCAATATAAGATATAAAACAAATATAATATTGTACACACACACACATATATATATACACACACACATATATATTAAAGCATGTTTGCAAAAAATTTTTATCCAGCCTTAAGTTGTCTCCCAACCTCTATCTGCTCCTGTGTACAGTTATGTGATACACCTAACATCTCTTTCCTTGGTACAGCCCTTTTTTGCTCACTCTTAAAAATAATGATTGAGTACCAGTAGCACAAAATAACACATGAAAATTCTGGGAAAAAAAATCCTGCTTGAGAAAATCCAAATATTTCCACAGACCTGCTGCATTCCCTTATCATATGACTGCTCAATGCCTCACCACTTAGAAAAATCCTGGTGACATTGGCTCTGATTCTTGATTACAGGAATGGCAGGGAGACATAATATTGAAAATGCCTAATGAAGCCTTCAAAAAATGTAATGGCCAATCAGTCTTTCTTCCAAAAAAGAACTTAAGATGTTGTATCCAGCTGCAGAGCATCTGGAGCAACAGGTGAAAGCAGTGTCTGCTTAGGATGATGTAAATGGATTTTTCTTATTGAATGATAATATTTCAGATATTTGCTACTTCTATATGGGGTTTTTTGTCATTATTTAAAAGTACAAAACCTTGTTCTTATTATGAAATAGCCTTGTGGAAACCAATAACCTGTAACACTGATCAGAGATTCTTGACATGAGGAAAAAATAACACTCAAACCACTAATCCAGTTGAATGGTATATGGGACAGGCTGGACTATAATGCTTCTAGTAACATAATTATTTATTATGAGTAGAAAAATTGGTTAATAGTATTAACATAATGTTATTATAATCCTTACTTTCAGTAAGAAATGGAACTCTAAAATAGCACACTTATGAAGCTAAAAAAAAAAGTTTCACAAAGGTAACAGCCTGCTGTAGTAAACATTTTAAAATAAAGATGAAAAAAATATCATATTGATAACAGCATTTTCTTGCAAAAAAAAATCAGAAAAGAACACTTCATACTGTACTGCTCAAAGCTAAAAAGAAAAAGAAAAAGATAGAAAAGGCAAGTGCATTCTTAGTGCTCCAAGTTTGTTCAACAGAAATGTAACTTAGGGTCATCCTGCCAAAGAAAAACAAAATGTTTTAGTAATTTATTTGGGTTTTTTGTTTTGTGTCTTTTTGTGTTTTTTTGCTTGTTTGTACAGGGCGCAGCCAAGCAAACATCATCTTTCTCTGTGTACACAGATACATATGTGTGTATATATATATATTTATATTTTTATATATAAATATGTTTCACAGGAACCTGAGAAGGTAAAGAAAGCAGAGCTATGTTGTGCTCATTTCTGTGCCTTTGGAAGATGCTCCAGAAGATTAAGATCATTCCCCTGGGACAAGATATTCTTGTTTAGCATACAGCAAATCTTTATCACACAGCAAATTTGATGAAGCATCACTTGTTTCCAATGCTATAGAAACCAGCCTAAACCTCCCAAAGATTCCTCTGCACCACCTTATTCTTTCCCAGATTCATTACAGCCAAGAATATCGGCCCTGTGTTGCAAATTCCAGAACCCAGAGCCATGGCATTAGCTATTACGGTGTTCACAGGTAATTATCTAAGTACCAACAGCAGAATGTTAAGAATGTTATTTTCTCCTGCTAGAAATCTCCTGCTACTGCTCTGGGAAAGTTGATTCCACTTGGAAGTTTGTTTTAATGTATGTGTGAAGATGCAGAAAATGAGCTGTTACAAAAGCTACAAAAGGTCAACCAATGAAACCCTTATGCTTGAGGGCATACAATATAATGTTCCACTACTTTGAATCTGCAAAAAGAAAGCAAAGTTTATTTTGTATTTTAAAATAATGAATCCCTCAAATTCATTGTACATTCATACATTTCTTGGAAAAGACATAGGGGAAGTCATGACTCTAAACATGTTTTTCTTTAGTAAGGAAAAACTCTTGGAAGGATATGAGTAGAACTTTGCTCACTTCTAAGTAAAACAGCGTATGTGTGGATACCGGTTACTGCTATAATAAACTGTATTTTACAGTGACTGCCTCACAGTAAGAGAATTGAGATTTTTTTTCTCCCTATCAAATATATAAACTTAATGAGTAAGCTTTCTAAAGACAATATCATCTTCCATTCAGCTTACAGAAACCAAACTACTTTGGTTGCTCTGTTTCACCTCAGTGCTCATGTGATGCTGTTTCAGCAACATTTGGAAATGAAAACAAACAATGTGCAAAAATGCCTGAAGGGACTCACCATCTTTTACAAGAACAGAGTAAAGGCAGAGCTAGCAACATACAACTAGAAAATGTTTTTTTTCCCAAAGTCAATTTTTGCAGCAGAGTTACCGCTTCCATCAAAAAAATAGACAATGCAGACTATTCTTGATGCCATTTCAAGAAAGTACTTTGATAGAAATTGCTTCTAGTTCTGTCAATGTCAGTAGAAAATGCCAAAGTGCCAAAATACACATCACAGTTGTGCATGACTGTGCTAACCAAAAAAAACCCAGTGAGGTCCAAGCTGACTTACAAGAGCTGCATTGCTTGTGTGAAAAACAGAATTAATCCTTTGGGATAGATGCCATTCTGTGTCATTGAAGCAAGCCTGGAGGTCAGCACAAGCAACATGAATTTACAATGGCATGACTGAAAACAGAATCTTTCCTCTAGCACTTAAGTTTTATGCAGCATAAAATATGTATGAATGCTTGACAACTTTTCCTTTCATTATATACAAAAGTGACTTTCTCTTCTCTCTAAAATAACACTGTCAAACCAAGAGAGACTGCCAGAAACCTGTCACAGATAATTATCTATTTTACAGGTTCCTGAATAGCAATGAAAAAGAAGATATTGAGTGTCAGTTCCCAGCACATAAATTAAAGTTCCGTGCCGGTAATTAGGTCATGTTTCCCCCTGAAAAAGAATTGTGTTTAATATTACAATGAATTTTAATTATTTTCTTGTAAGTAATAGGCTAGAGATGTTGTGAACACCTACTTGAGGATTAGTGATAAATTAGATTAAAAATTAAAAAATTGGAAAACCTCAAGTTACTTGCAAGGACATTTGCTTTAGAAAGACTATTCCTGGTTTTATTCAAAGTGCAAATGCTGACTTTAAAAGTAAAGAAAATTCTTTCTTTCCCTTGCATTGGGATAAGACAGAAAGGTGAAAAGAGCACTGGCTGGTTTAATTTACATAGTTGATAGCTTCATACCATAGTGTTGTGCACACTGCTTGAAGATTCTGTACCATACTTGTTACATAGTATATGTTCAAGACCTTTGATCTCCCAAGCTGTCCCTAAACAGTTATCTAAGTTTACAGAAACTGAATATCCTGCGTTCTAACTGGAGACTGAGTCTCCAGTATTTTTTATTCACCCCCCTCCTTTTGTTTTAAAACCATAACAATCGCTTTTTTACACCAGCAAGGTTTTATGCCCAACAAAGATTTTTCTAAAACAACAAAATGAGTAAATGAGGTGATGGCAGACCATTTTTCCAAATCTGAGAACTTTCCCTTTTTTACTACATCTGTAAGCCAACTCCTATTCTTCACCCTCTCTGCTGTAGTTTCTTATGGTAGGATGTGTCTGTACCATCTTTGTAGCCAGGCCCAAGGAATGATCCATTTCTGACACTACTGTATATCATGTGGAGGTGTTGGTGGACCAATGCCCTGGGACTTCATCCTGTTGATCCAGATGCCCACACTCTGAAAGCCCCGTGCAACACTGACAGCTCCTGCCTGTCCTGTCATTAGCATCACATGGACACAGCTACAGCAGCCTCGTCACAACAACTCGGCTCTACCCCTGACCCTCCGTGTCCTCTCTGACTCTAAAAATGTGCATCTCTTTTAAAGTGATAAATATTAATAATGTTACCTCCTCATAACCTGTGATTTTTTGCACTGTTTAAGCAGTGACATCCAGAATATGTTGTGTGTGCAGAAGGAGGAAGGGCAGGAGGGATGGAAGGAAGGGGCATAAGAATCTGTAAGAGGACAAACTCTTGCAGAGATATGTTGGAGGACAAGTCAGGCTGGCAGAGTAAGAACAGTTTTGTCCATACTGTCTATTGTAATAGACAGACTCCAGAACAGTCTAACTACTGAACTATTCCTGGATCTCAGTGCTGAGTGCGGAGAAACTATTGATCCTGTAGGAAGATGATATCCTAGAAATTATGCAGCCTGTGTCCAATGGGGGCAGTTATAGCAACAGGACCTTGAGATGAAACAAGGAGCATCCTGGGTCTCCTGAATACATTTAAATGGTTTTACTTTTTTACCAGATAATGATCTGTGAACTTCCAGCTAGTTGTAGTTGGCAAATCAGCTGAGTAAACTCCCTGACTGACACATGGCTGTATGCATAATGGTTCATATACATATGTACAGTGACTGTAACTTATACTATCGATTAAAAAGTGACTGCTTTCCTTTCACCTTCTGCTACTCCACTTACTCATAGCCAGTCACAGAACATCATAACTGCCAAAATAAATAGGCTATAGAAGTATATCTTTAAGCTATTAAAAATGGTTAATCATATGCTGGGTTATCACGAGATGCACTTAGTCAACTACCCCCTCAAATAGAAGAGAAGTAAAAAACACACTTCAAATAGATTTTGTATTTTTTCAAACTAGTTTGCATTAAAAATTAAATCTGCTACAAGGTAAACTAAAGAGCTAAGACAGCACTATGTCCAATAATATTTCTCCAGTAATATTAACTCTTACAGAAAAATATACAGGAACCACTACATACTGTCATTAACAGCAACACATGTTTTTCCATAATTAGGAAATGTAAATGGGGCTGGAAGGTATTTGTAACATTGCTGAAAGACCTGGCTGACTCTATTGTGTGGTTGCCACCATGTTGCCATCTATGACAAAAAAGCATAGCTGTGGGAATCCTGGAAATGGGCTTTCTCCAAGAACCACCCTTACGAAGGAAGAGGCAGAGATGGCAAACTAGTAGATTGGGGGAAAGAATATCATATTTTGGCTATGCAGTCTTTCTGATATTAGAAATAATTTCTTTCGTTTCCCTTTATATAATATGAATACTTTGTGGTGTTCTGGGAATACTGCTGTTGGGTTGTACATAAACACAACAAATATAACTGTAACTCCATGTTTTATAGTATCCTTTTGTTTATTTCTTTATTATAATTTAAAAAGAAAGTGATAATGGAAAATAAAAGCCTCCTGCATGTGCACTTCTCTCAGTACGTGTAAATCCTGGAAGACTTAAAAATATAAACTTAAGTATATTTAATAGTGTCTGTTCCAGCAACACCATCTTTCTGATCCAAGAGGTAATGCTGGTTTTAAATGAGCATCCTTGGCGTGATAAAGCAATCTTTAGAGACAAGTCTCTTCATGCTCTTTTACATATGACAGAAATATGCAAACAGAGAATCCACAGAAGTGAAAATCTATGCTCTTAAGGTAACTGCAAAATACTGGGCACCTCTGTAGCATTCAGAGCTAATAGGCTTATCTTCCATTTATCAAAGTCAAAACCAAAATTTTCACACTTGGCTAGAACCAGACTTGCAATAACTGATGCAGGTGTAGTAGGAAAAGGCAACACGGAAAGCAACAAAAATTGAGTCCACTTCCTGTCAAACTTACTGAATCAAAAAAGAGTTAGAAGGGTATGTTTCCAGTTAGTTCTGTCCAGATCTACTCATGTAAGTTACACTCCTTCTAGCAGCAAATTAGGATTATCATTTAACCACTGACTGTTTCAGAGTTTTTGTCCAGAAAGAAATTCAGTGCAACAAAGTGAGTGTTCAAATAGTAATTGTAAAAAGCCTTATCTCATCTTTCATGCTAAAATAGTGATCAGCAAAGGTCTCATCTAAATCTGTTCAACAGCCCAGAGGAAATGAGACCAAAACAAGTAAACTGAACTTCAGCCTCCTGTATAAATTGAGAAAGCTTATCAAAGACAACACCCTAGTTTATTGATTCTTGGCATCCTCCATCCTTGCAAAGTGTCAGTGCAAACAATAAAGAATTCCATTGTTCTCAGGGAAATATCTGAAAAAGGTACCATCTATGCTTTACAAGGAATAGCTTGTGCTTTTTCAGCAACTCCAGTGAAAATCAGTGACTGATGAAGCAGAATTCACAAACCCCTGAACTAAACTCATCAGTTTTCTTAGACAAAGAAAGCCTGCAATCAGGAACTCTGTTTCTTGATCTGATTGGTTTAAGTCTACTGTACTGAGATGCTAAACCGACTACAAGGAAAATGTCATAAAAATAACCATAACTACTACAAGTGTTTCTGTGTCTCCTTTCTGTGAAACTCAAACTCATGAATGCCTATTCATGTAGCAGCATTCAGTGCTTAAGGTCAATAGCCAAAAATATACAGAGAGAAAAGGAGGGACAAACCCGGCTATCTGAACATTCTAAGTTTCTAATATTGAGACTTGTCTGATGCTAAGTCATCATTCTGTCTTTCATGGACACAATTTCTGTCTCTCATCTCAGTCATGCTGACAAGTGCCTCAGGGGGATCTGCCTCCACTTACTAACATTCAGTGTATAACCTACTACCAGTAATTTGAAAAAGACCTGGTGGGAAATGTTATCTTCGCACCAGAAGTGCACTTGTGCTCTGTGTATACACATTCCCCATTTAAACCTTCATTTAACCACCAAAGCAAAAATACTTCTTATAAAGTGCCCCAGGGAATTGTCACTAGAAGAGCACCACTTTAGATCTGTCAGACAGAGACATTTTATTACCTGAAGGATGCTATCTTAACCCAAGGTCTAAAATATAAATGAACTGCAATTCAGATGACTCGAGATCTAGCAGAAAGACAGAAGGGTGGAAAGCTTCCCAGGGGTTCCACAGGGAGAAGGATGATTTATTTAATACAGATAAATATGACAAAAAGATATCCATATCCCAACTTTTAATAAGTTTATGCTTGACAGGAGGAACTGAACTAAAGTCTTGAGCAGCAGCTAATACAAGATGTTAACTAATAGATTTGGAGGAGGAAAAAAGAAGCTTCAAGCAGATGATTCAAGTTTAAGACAGGAGATTTTAGACGCTGAAAATTTCTCTGTTTCTTATGGGCTGAAAGATATTATGTCCTTTTTGTAATGACTTATCATCTGTACTGTAGGGTAAAATCCAAGGGATCTTTATGGACCATCTAGTATTTAACTAGAGCAGAGAGTGCTTAGATACAAAAGGTCAAAACTGCCTATGAAAAGATGAGTGAGAAAATAAACAGAGGATAAATCAAGAGATTATTTTAGAATCTGCCATCATGAAAACCCAGCCTTTTCTCAAGAGGCAGAGATGTTCTATATTGAAACAGGGATTTGGGGGTTGCTTTAAAAATGTGTTGTAAAGCCATTAGATGATTCCTCAGGAGCGTTGTTTTATACGTTACTATTGTTTCATTGAGCTAAGCAATACTCTCTGTGTTTTTTAATGTAACCCATTTTTTCCCCATGTTGAAAGCTTCAGAAAAGTTTGGTTTCATTAGGAAGGAATTTGGGTTAGGTTGCTGAAGCAGGTAGATAAAACTAAGTGGAAGAAAAGGAGGCAACAGGGACACAGGCTGTGGCTTAACCCTGCAATGAACTGCATTTGCATATGGCTTTGGGAAAAGTTTCATAAAAAGTTTTATAGCCAAGATACACTTGAGAGGAAGACATTTTTAAGTTGCTGATTTTTCTGCGCTCTAGAAAGAAGACATTAGCTTGTTGAAGCTTATAAATAAATACAACTTCATCAACAACTTATTCTAATTTCCAAGATTACAAATATTGAGTAGGTTCTTAGTATGTATTCAAACCAAATTACTTTCAAACCGCAGCAGAATATCACAATCCATTAATATGCAAAACTATATTGGAATCTGCTTTCAGAAAGCTCTAAAATCATGATCACATCTTTCTTCCGTCTTGTCAGCCTAGCATTTCTTCCATCAATCCCTTGTGTAAATCCAATAATTTCTAGGAAGTTTGCCTGAATCTCATAATGACAAAACCAAGAATTTAGTCCAAAGCTATACAGAGCAGTAAAGATTTATCTCTTCACTGTTTTCTGAGATTCTCTCCTATTATTAATCCCTATGCTGGGCCATACACAATTGTAAAGATATTAATCAAAGTTTACTTTGCAGAGAAAAAGTCAATAGTATGTTTAGCTCTTGATTTATACACAAGCTTTAAGTATTTCACCTGTGTTATTCTGCACAGTCAGTACCTTATTTCCTCTAATTAAATCTTTATTTCAGCTCTCTGTGGGCCTGATTTTCCTCTTACTAACAGCAAGTTTATTAATATAACTCTCATCAATCAAATGCACATTTTAATGAGATTAATGTCAGAAAAAAGCAAAATCAAAGTTATTGACTTTTACCAGTCTGTTTACAGCTAAGCAGTGCTTACTGGATGCTTAACAAAATGCTGGGTAGGGCAGGGATTTTATTACTGTTTGGAAACACGTTTTGAAAGTATAATTGGCAAGATGATGAAAAAAAGAAAATAATTTGCTCAGGAAGACAGTCAGACAGTAAGTCTAACTACAAGGGCTAATCATCTTTGTCCTTCCCATATGTAATACAAACAAAGTTCATGTGCATATTAATGTAAAATACTCTGTTACACTCAGCATTTTGTTATGGGCATCAGAGTGTAAACCTTACTAACACAGTAAAACATTTATTACTGTTTTTTACCAGCTCTTTATTGCCTCTACCATTTACCTCTCTGAAACCAAGGACAGGTCATGGACTAGTCACAAAACACAAAAGTCTGTTGCCTTTTAATTTTAACACAAAAATCATACATACTATATATACTACAATATATATAATCATCCCTGGTTCTTTCCAGCCCATGTAAAATAATTATGTTCATAATATGGATAGATTTAATTATCAGATGTGTAGAGTTGAGTTGTGGTTTGAAAGTGACTGAAGACATGAAAGGAGCACCAAGGTAACGTAATCAAAGAAGAAAATAAAATGTATTTTGCCAAAACCAGAAGCTATCTATAGAAAATTTTCTAGAAACTACTAGATGGATGCAGTTTCTAGAAAACTTCTAGAAACTGCTGGATGTGGATATCAACTGTGCTTTTTTAAACGTAGTAACAACAGAATGAGAGAGGTAACTAAGGCACGACACACAGTAGGAATTTCTCATGCTAAAGGTAATTTTGAACCCCAAACAATAAGTGAAGAAGCTTCAGACACACGAGGCCATTTTAATAATTATATCAGTGTTATTTTTCTTTTACATATTTCAAGAATAAAGTAGTGGGATGACTTATCCTGCCAATAAAGATGAAGGAAATTGATCAAGACACTGAGGGAATTGAATGGAGAATTGAATACAGTGAAATCTCCAGCAGGTAGGACATGCAGTAAAATAAATGAAGGAACAACTAAGTGCCTTTTTGAAGACCAAAGAATGACATGAAATGAGACTCTAGCTGGGATCTGCTAACACTGTGAAAGAATGATCCCTGAGAAAAACTGAACAGACAGCAGGGAAGGATCTCTGAGAGACAAAGAAAACTGCTAAGAACAGACTGCCTGATGGCAGCTCTCAATTTCTCTGATTTTAAATGCTAAGCAATGTCTGCTTCAGGATTCCAATGAATCACCTACTATTACCCAAATGTTTTCCCACAGCATGCTATGTAACCTCTCATGATCACTGCATTTACACAGAAGTTAAACATTTTGCATTTCTGCTTTTTATTTGATCATTCTAGTGTTGCATCCCTTCATTCACTGCACTTCTATGCATAATTATTTCATTTCTACTTTTGCAAAGTGTCATCAAAATATATAAAATTGCAGCGGCCTTTCTCTTCTTAATAAAATGCTCACATGAGTTAGGTATGAAAGTTCTGTCAAGTCAACAAGAAAAGCTTTTTCTCTTACTGTCTGATTCCTCCTTGTCATCAAGAAGCACTTCATAAAGCAGTAGTTAGGTAAGGAGGTTAGCAGTGCCCAGCTAACAGTGAAAAATGTGGGAAATAAACTGTATTTGAAAAACTGGGAGGCTAGACTCTCCTGTTTACCTGAAATCTGTGCCTGTTAAATTACAGCTCCCTGAGTCAGTACATGCAACTTTAAGGTATTCAAAGAAAATTTTCACAAAAAACCCAGACAAACCAGAACTGTGTTCCATATAAATACCTTAACTGCAGAGCTCTGAAGAAACAAGACACTGCCACCTGCTTCACATCAGCTTACAGCTCTCTCATGGGAGTCCTACCAGTCAGTGCAGCTACTGCTTCTATAACCAGCATTACACTGTGACCCAGAATGACATACTGATGCCCCCGTGTTGAGAACTGACATTAAAGCTGCTAATGTAAGAAAGTCTGTAAATTATGAGAAGCATATAGAATAAAGACTAAGAGACTTTAACTTGCTTTTGGAAAAATATGTCTTTACAGGTGATAGGCAGAAATACAACAAATATGAAACCCAAACCAGATTTGCATTGAGGCTGTGGTTTTAGTTAGTCTAATATTTTGTGATAACCAGTCTGCAATCCTCCCAGTAGAGTCTCTTAATACACTATGGCACTATTCATATCCTACACATGCAGAAGGCTGACTATGAGAAATTCTCCTTTGTCAGCTGTTAAAAATAGCCAGTGAAAAAACTGTGCACCTTTTATCAATAGACCACAACAGTCAGAAATTTTTGTGCCAAAGGCTGACCATTTTGACTTCTAAAAAACCCGGTAGGTTTATATCATGGCATCTGTTAATTCCCTGCAGAAGAAGGGAAAAAGAAGTTTGCTGTGATATGTACTGTACAACAGCATTTTTTCTGCAGCCTTACCTGGCAGATACCATATTTTTCTTTTCTATGTTCACATACACAATTAATTACACAGGCAACCCTACTGCAACAAAATAACAATGATGTATTGAAATAAGTCTAAGTTTTTGTGGGGTAGCTATACACATCTAAAAAATCCAGACAAATAATTATGGTATGAATGGATTTCCTTTTTTATGAGAGATCTCCTAATTACTTGAAATTATGAAGAATAGCTTAATTATTAGACTACACCTAGAATAAAAAAATCCCAAAACACGCTTACCTGATGAGATGTCTATCCGGTTCTTCTTCACTTGGGTGACATTGATATGGACACTGACTTTGCCCTCATTTATGTCAATCTCAACATTCCCCAGCTCATCTGCAAAGTTGCTGAAGAGAAGAAGTCCATTTGGGTTCCAGGTCCGGAAGAGGAAACTGACTGAGAATAGATCCTGGCTTGGACGACCAGGAACCTCAAGGTAACTGGTGGCATTGAAAAAGACAGGCACTGTATGTGGCTCCACACAAGAAAAACTTAAATTTCCCTAAGTAAAACACAAGAGAAAAAAAAAAAAAAAAAAAAAAACAAAGAAGAAAAGAAGAAAAAAAAAAAGAAAAAGAAAAAAGAAAAATGGTAAAATTCCACTAAATTCATAGCTACCTCTATGAAAGTATTCTAGATTTCGTTCAGCCTAGAGACTACTGTGATCAATGCACACTGCATTTAAAGATGTGCTATTAATGTTATCATTATTGTTATTATTATAATAGTTACCAATTTTTCTGTTTTTTCTAGCACTGGCCCCATTGTATTTTATAGTATACATACACAAATAACAGACAGCTGGCCCTGAAGAGTTGTAGTCTAAGAACAAGATTAGATGAAAGCATTAATATTTCTAGTTAAAAGATAAAGAAATTAATCACAGATTAACTTGGGCTTGTCTGTGGTCCCCATAGAAACACAACAGTATAAAAAATGAATGCAGATTTCCAAATACCCTGATATCAAGGTGTCAATCAATACAATACATGATGTTCCAAAATAATGATGTATAATACCTGAACAGTCAGCCTCTCTGTTATGTTTTCAACTAAATGATACTACATATGCTAATATTTAAATTCATGAAGCAGAAGGATTTGGAGTAGCTGATCATGAACAACACCTAATATTTTTGGATAGTAAGTAATTTTGTCTGTAAAAGAAACTGCAGTTTCTACACTGTAAAATATTATTCTTCAGGAAATTGACAAAAGATCCAATCAACTTCATTGATCTACAAGGCTTTAAAACGTACTTTCGTAAACAAGAGTAGAATTAGGGACATGAATTTTTCTCTCTGGTTCTCATGTAATCCCTCGCAGCAAAAAACCAAACAGGTAGATATTACCATTTGGTAATATTGGTAGGGTATTACCTCTTTTTACCCCTTAGAAATCATACTTTGTAGAAATCTATTTTCAGAATTAACTTATTACTGCATGAATGCAAATATAACAGGAAAACTTCCTCTGCTGAAGAATTCCAATTATATGTGGCAAAATGGATCCTGTCCTATGGTTAGGCTTTCTCATGCACTGTTGCAGGTGGAAATTATGTGGCAATTTTAGTTCTATTTGGGAAGAAGGAATTTTATCTGATACAGTACAGAAATTATTGCTAAAATCAAGCAATTCCTCTCATATTTATTTGTACATTAAAAAAAAAATATTAAGGCTTGAACAACATTTTTGGAAGTACACTACACAGATGTTTGGAGATGTGGTCCATTTAAGCAGTGTTCAGCATCCCAGTAAAATTCAGTCATCATCAGTATTGCATAATTATTTTTAAATTCCATATTAGTGAATTCCTGATTTAGGCTTTTATGTCACATTTCTGTATTCATAGTGTATAAATGCATCTAACAGTTCATCCTGAGGGAAAGTAGAGAATTTGGAAGCAAGATAGGAACTCTGTGTCAGAAAAAGTGTAGGAGGAAGGACCTAAGTAAATTTTTCTAAGAGCTAATTATATTCAATTGGAGATGACAAATGACATCAATAAGCAAGTTTTAGCACTCATTTGCCAATGTCCAAACCTATCACATTTTGAAAGAACATCACATCAGAGAACAGCTTATCTGTATCGTAGTGAGATAAAGCTGGCCTGGCAGATTCAGCTTCCTATATTGGATTTCCGTGTGAAAAACCAAATGATTAAAAATAATATTTTCTTGAGCACTAGGATGAACACTTTGATTACTCTGCATAACAAACTCTTTTTCCTGCAGTACATCAGAGGTATTGTAGAGGTTGTACAGAGTCTACCTCTAAAGGCCAGTAGAATTAGTAGTAAATATACTATCAAGTTGGCAGCCTTTGTGATCAATTAATGAACACTGATGTTTCCAGTAATCTAGAAATAGAGATTTCTTTAAAGTTATCTCCTAGATTTGTTATTAAATTTTATGATAATATCTCAGCATTGCAAGTCACATTATTTTCCTGTGCCCAAGGTCTGTGGATTAAAAAAAATATAAATCCAAGGAATTAGGGAAAACTAGGTGACACAACTAAATATAGCTTTTAGATAACAGTGTGATGAGAGAAATTACAGCTACTTTATGAGTAAAGACTAAAGACTTCCCTGATTAGTTTCTTGTCAATTCTGGGACTTTTTTTGTGGTTTTGCTTTGCTTTTTGTTTTGGTTTGGTTTTTTTTTTTGGGTGGTGAGGCTTAAAAGTTGCCTAGAGATTTTTAATTTTATATTTTTAACCAACTAAGCATGAAATCAAAACAGTTAACTCATTTTTTTGAGTACTTTTAATCTAAACATTTTGAAGTTTGCTAAAGGATACCTGTGATTAAGCCACAACTTTTACATACAGTAAAAAAACGGTGGAGAGTGTCTGAAATAATCTCTGTAAGCCTTGGCTATCATTCTCAGTGTAATGGTCACCCTATGCATAAAAACAACTTCTGTTACATAGTTAAGGCCGTCCTGCATAGACACAGAAGGCTACATCATTTTTTGTGACATGTCATCCACAGCTCAGTCCCAGATACCAATTAAGCAGTGCTCAAAGAGCATTCTGTTAGGCTTCTTAAGAGTTCCTTTTGCTGCCTTGTTACCAAGATGAGCTAAAAATTTCCTCATTACAAGAAGGTTTTATATCCAATTGACACCCTCCTGTCATCCTGATGTTTTGGATACTTGCATGTAGAACACCTATTAATGTTAATGGCACTGAGTGCATTCAAATCCTTCTTCACATCAGTGAATGCATTTCCCACGAACAGCCTAGCTGCATTAAAAATTTCTTGAGAAAGTAACACGTAATTCTAATTTCCCTGCTAGTTAGCATTTTCCCTACTGAGCTGTTCAGATTAATATGAACTGGATTATTGATCCCTTCTATGACTGGAGTTCACAAGATGACTCCTCTTTTAAGTACAGCCCATCTTATACAGATTGCTCACTAGTTCTAGGTCAAGGGTTCGAGTTAATCTGCAGCTTGTCTCTGTAATAGCTTCTTCATTTTTCAAAGAGAATGAGATCATTTTTTGTAGCTTCTGACTTGCTGAATAGTTTTCTGGGCAATGACATCTGGAAGTCAAATATATACAGTGCCTTTATATTGCAACTCTAGGCCTTATTAGAGAATTTTTCATACTACATTGACAGGGAAAAGGTAAAAACAACTTAATTTGTGTAGCTTGAGCTGTGCACTGTGGTCTCTCATCTATATGGCAAATTAGATTAATGTTTACTTATAAATCAATTTTGTCTATCCACATTCAAACATAATCCCTTGTGTAAAATACTACTGTAAATATCTTTCCCAATTAAAAGACCTACTGGCTGAATAGGAAGCTCCCAAAAGACAGGTAATAAGTTTATTAAGACTATACTACCTGTTAAATCAGGATGGATCGTACACTATTGGCAATTAGTACACTAATGCCATCTTAAATGTCACAAAAGAATCAAAATAATTTTTCACCTTTACCTTCTGAATCTAAGTCAAATACGTTCCTAAAGTCAGCATTGGACTTTATTTAAATTTAAAGTATTTTTAATTTTCTTTTCATCCTTACTCTTCAACAAAGCAAAAGGTGCTTGGTGGTGCTTTTTTGTTCATAACGTCTATGCATATGAAATATAATTTTTTAAAATTTAATTTTGTTCAAAGAAAAATAAAGATATTTTTCATCTCTGATTTTCTGTGCCTCCTCATTTATATAATTAATTTGTCAAGTCCCTTTCACAGCGTGACTTCCGAAATTCAACTGTCTTCATCTAGGAATATTTTCTTTTGTTTCACCTCCCTTTAAAATCCTTAGTTTCTCTGATTTTATCCTTTCTTAGTAATATTTCTCATGACCATGCTGATTGCTTGTGTGCAGCCTCATTATATGGTGTGCCTCATAATTAATGCCTCATTTTAAGATAATACTCTGTCTGGGGGAAGGTGTGTGTCTTCTGTTCTGTGTTTGTACAGAATCTCCTACAATGGAGCTTTGATCCCTGCTGGATTGCTTGAGTGCCATCATCATAAACATGCTTAACAACAACAATAGCTTCAAGAAAGTATATTTCTCTTGCTAAATCAGGCTAAAAACTAGGAGGAAAAAATGGTTTTGTAAAAAACCATAAAAATCCATGTTGATTTAGAGTAAAATTGATTTTGCTTTTGAAGAGCAGAAGCAATTTAAGTATTTCTACTGAAAACAAAGGTCACTTCCATTTTTCTAGTCATTCTCAGAATTGGAAATCAACAGAACCATCAAATTAAACTGGTGTATCACCTCTTGATGTGGCACAAGTACTGCAAGAGCTTCTTGTGGGGATTTTGCTTTCATGTTATGGGCAACAGAATTTTAAAAGTAAAGAAACAAAGAAAGAAATAATCAGGAACATGATTTTTCAGAGACTTTACATGTCTGCTGGCTATATCACACTTCTGAGAGTCTAGGACTTTAAAGGATAGGATTTGTACTACAGAAACTTCTTAAGCAACACTTCTGTTCAGAAAGAGGCTTTAAGAATATGTCCTACTAACTTGCAGTGGACTTGACTGCAGAAAATGGAAATATTGCTCATGTACAAAGATTCTTTTTTTAAATCAGGAATTAATCTTTCAAAATCATGTTAAAGCTGAAAAAGCCCTGCAAGAAGAAAATTTCATGTAATTATGAAAAAAAATTTAAAAAATGAGTTTCAGGAGTTCATTAGATTGGGTTGAAAAAATTTTAAAACTGGAATCTTAATGAGTGGAATATATATCATATTCTTTGCCTTTGACAATACTGATGAAATTTATGTGTAGAAAAGGTTATAGATGTCAGATTGTATTACTGAGTTTGTATAGGCAAACATCACATACTCATTGTTATCATTTGGATTTCCTTGACCATTTAGTCAAAACATTCATACAAAGACATGAAATTTCAGTTTTACTATCCAAGGATAATTAATCCTTTACATGACATCATCACTGCATATGTATAGCTTTATAATTCAATACATAAAGGAAAATGAAATTCTGTAAACCTGCATATTGTTAGCAGGAATTTTAAGTATGTAAGCTTGTACAGAAGAAAGCTTTGAAAAGTTATTCAAACCATCTCAAACTCGTGGCAGTAATACACATTGCCTTTATGTGCCAGCAAGCATTTTCAGGAACACTTAGAACTTTAAAAACACAGAAATTAAAGTACATTCTTTCTTAATCACCCTGCCCATAAAGCCACAAGTCTGCACATGAAAGCAGCTATGAACAGTTAAGCCACAGCAAAAATAGAGTAAAATGCTAATAACCTCTGTAATGTTAATAAGCAAATAACGATTTTCAAGTATAATATCTTGAGGTTTTTCAGACGTATCAGAAAAGACTGTAAAAGCATTTTCATCCAAAGATTTTTGCACTCCAGCACTCCATTTAGCTCAGCAGGGATGGAATATTATCAGGATTTAAAAGCCACAAGAAAGCTACAATTAATTTAATAATAAATCTTGTCTGCACTGGTTTAGGACTACTGTAATTTGAGAAGAAAGGGAAAAAACATTTACTGGTTCAGTTGACTTTCTTTAAAAAAAAACAAAACAAAACTATCTGACTGACACCAAAAGTTAATTTTTGAAAGATGAATCAAAAGTCCAGAAATAAAATGCATAATAAAAAGTTTTTTAAGTCACAAATGTACAGTTTAATCACAATCAGATCTTTGAGTTTGTAACAAAATTTGCTTTGTGTATTATATTATTGCAGTACAAGTATATAATTTACACACACCTTCAAAAACCTTCTAGTCTTCTTTAGAAGGAGAAGCAGAAGGTTAGATGACCATGAAATTATGAGCTTACCACATTTGAAGGTTCCAGTTTCTTCCTCTTGGCAAGGTCAGTGATATTATTGCCGTTGTAGTTGATGCTCTCCATGCAGCCTTTGAAATTTTTCCTACTGTTAGAACTTGGCTTGCCAGAAAAAGGCATGCCTCCAAAGGTTATCTTCAAATGAAACAGAAAAATGGTAGATACTTACTGGAAGGCAAAGACTTTTATAGAATTTTGATGTACATGCATTTGCTTTCTTTGAACATTCAAACATGGCAAAATAGAGAGCTGGCAGCACTGTTTACAGAAAAAGGATGTATCAAAATAAATACTGCAAAAGCAGAAAAAAAATTGCAAATAATTTTAATTATTTATGGTAGCTAAACCCAAGTATTATTCCAATTGTCCAAACAGTGAACAGACTCCCATCACAGTTATTCACATGTGAACTGCTCTTCTGATTGCTATCAGAAAATGAGTATTTCAAACAAAGAAATTGGAACAAATTTCCATCACAGTATTTTTCTGAACAAAAGTAGACATGAAATTAGCCAGATAAGCTGAGTCAAATAATTCACTCAGCTCTAACCATGTGCCAGAGCTCAGACTACAGCACAGCAGTGGTGGGCTCCAATGTGGCACGTTATTCTGCTTTAATGCTTCTGTATCTACTTAATCCAGAAGAATTTACAGAATCACACAATCCTTGCAATCCTCTGGTAGACAGAAGGACCTTTCACTACCAAGAATATGCTTCTGTCAAGCAGTTATAGTCAATGAGGAGTTACTCCTTGATTTATCTGATCATTTCCTTAGAGAAGATCTAGACAACCACTGCTAAAACTCTGTCATCAGACTCAAATAGGAATTGTTTTTTGTCTTACAGATGAATTCCGTTACCCTGCATAATTGATTCTGGGTTTTCCATAATCTATAGGGCTAAAAAACTTACAAACTTTACAAACTAAAAGTGTTCCTCCTTGATGAATTCTTTCTCTGTCACTCCATAGAGACAATGCAGGTCTCTGCCATATATTGGTCTTTATGGAAATGATTGGAAGTGAATAATGTTACATGTTTTCATTAATATTTTTCAGTCCAAATGCCAAGAATAAGGCATGAGAGGCAAGACTAATGAGATTAGTCCCTGCAATCAATGTTAGCTAATCATATCCATTAGATGATGGCATAAATAGTAAATGACACCTTGCTTTCCTGCCCCACAAATGTTCAGAAAAATATCAATTTGTAGTCTAGTACTGAGATTTGGCAGAACAAAGCTTTTGAACATCATTCATTGTCAATTCCATTTGTTATTGTCAACAGAAGGAAAATAGAACTCCAGTTTTAAATGCATGAGAGATACCAGCCTCTATCCCAAGAAGGAGGCTTCCACTTGGCATATACAAAGAGCTAAAACTATACAGCTGAAACCTAAAACCTTTATAAACCACACACACAAGCTTTTGGTGTGTAAAAGTCCTGTGGGGATATCCTCAGGTACTGCAAATTAACATGACTTGACTTTAGAGAAGATACATCTCTTCACATGGAGAATGGGACTAATATTTTAATGGTTGTCAAACATTTTATGCATATTATAATATTGCGTTTGGATTAAATTAAATGTAAAGATTTAATTAAAAAACATTTTGAAGAAAAAGCAAGAAAAATAATGTGACAGTGAGTAAAGAGCACCTTAAGAGACTATTTTTCAATCTTGAAAATGCAATCAGAATTAAAGTTTATTCCTCTTTTGTGTTTACTTTTATGAAAGAGATTAACCCAGAAATTATTTAGTCAATATTAGTTGACAAAAGTTGACAACTATTAGTTTTGATTATTTCGTCTTTATCCCCTGTTAATCACAAAGACAACACCTTTAAATTTAGACTGTGGTGTCCAGCTCCAAAACCAGTGAGATAATAGTGAGAAAAGGAAGGGGAAGAGATTAAATCTCTTGAGTTTATATGAACTGCAGAAATGTAAACACACACACTCTCAAATAAGTTCAATTAAACACAAAGAGATCCATGTATATGGAATATGAAATGCATACTTTAGAACCGCCAGTGAGGTAATTTTATGAAGAGAGGATGGGAAGGTGAATACACTGAGTTCATCTCTTACCAGGGATACGCTTTTTATATGCAATATATACGTATGTGCACAAATTGCACAACCCTGGCTTATGGCATTCAGCCTTTTTCTGTAGTTCTGTAGTTCATTCACTTGAAACCCTTTAATAAAATCTATTAAGTAGCTTAGTTCAGATCTTCAGTGCTCAATAATTAATAGAGGTATGGGCAAATTTGCTTCTTATCTTCTCAGTAGAACTGCCAGCAAATAATGTATTCATAAACATATTTTGGAATATAATCAAATATTTGACTCAGAAGCATTACAATTATAAGTACGTTTTTCAAATATTCATATATTCTTGGTAAAAAATTGAAAAAATTGTAAAATACAAATACATAAGTTAATTCAAACTTTTTTCTATGACATCATTTATATTTGCTCTTAGATCTTAAAAATTTGTAAGGGTGGAAATGACATATTTGGTGCAGCCAACCAAATCCATTCACATTAAAAAGAGTAAAGAGTGTAAGAAAATATACAAAGATGCAATAACCAACGTGTTGAACTTCATTACAGATTAGAGGAGCTGAACAAGTTCATCATAGCTGAAGCTGTAGTGTAATCAAACAACATGACCATGTTTAATTACTACCAGCACTTGTGTGCGTTAACCTGATTGATTAAAGTTCTCCTACAACTTTCCTTCCTCTTCATCACTTCTTTCAAAAAAGAAGTTACTGATGCCATATTTGTGAAAATACAAGGATGTATCTACCTACCTGAGACAGGACAGATCAAGATCTGTAATAGTAAAAAGGTCCTCATCTGCTTCCTTTTATACAAATAAAATCCTAACATCACAGATTAAGACTTCCTGATTCAAGAGCAAAATTATCACCTGAGTGGAACAACATATTGCACCATACTTTTAAAAATATACTTCCTGCTTAGAACAGCTGCTTTCAGAAATTTTTAAAATCATGTATTCGGCCTGTCTTGCTGAATAACACAGATCTCCCACTTTAAAACAAAGAGCTGAGGTGATTGTTACACCAGATGGGATTTGGTAGGCTCATTAAGGGAAACATAATTTACACTTAAGAGAGAGAGCTGTTGGAAAGAAAGTTTCAGGAAATATAAGGAAATAAGTAATCAAAACAAATGTACGAAAAATTAAGAAAACATGTTAAATTATGTTAGCTTTGTTATTGGACTTATCTTTACAAAACCAATTTGAATGAGAAGAAAGCTTCACTGTCTACCTCATAATCCAAGTCCAGGTAATCAAATTCTCCATTTGTTCTGAAGTGCTGCATGTGTCTGTCAAGGGTGAGATTGATGTTCCTCCCATGGCGCTCTATGATGATGGAGTGCCAGTGGTGATCATCCAAGAGGCTGCCTGTCGTCACAGATGTGTGGCCAAAAATAGAGCCAAGCTGGTTGCTGCCTGAGAGCAGAAACAATAGCATTTCTCACATCATACTAGTTAGACAAACATTTTCCTCTTTCTTTGTCAATGTTTCTCCTGAATTATACCAGACGTGCAATAAACTGGAGGAAATCAGTCTGCTATGAATTTGAGATCTGCCCAGTGGAGAGTTACTTCCACCAATATAAATAGCTAGACCAAATACAGCAAGTATCTGATCACTGAACTGTATAAATATATGTATAAATTCATGATAGCAGTTATTTGGAAATGAACCTGAGAAGCAATGCCAATTTCCAGCTGTAAAGATGTTTTCATCAAGGGTTTTCTGCTTCGCTCCTACACTACAAAACAGAAAAGCTGTCACCTCTGGGCCAGATCCTGAGCTGCATTGGAACTGTACTGATTTATGAATGTTGTGGAGGACATGGAGCCTGATAACAGACTTTGGCAAAAAAAAGCCTTTTCACTCCTGAGTTCTTTGCTTAGTGCCCTTTACCAGTATCATTATACCAGCAAGCAGAGGGGAAAAGGCTCAGTGCAGACTGAGCTAACAACAGCAAAAACCGTCTTCTGCTAATACAGCTTATTTTGGTCTCTTATCCTGAAGCAATCTTCCTATTCTGGAAGTCAAACTACTAGCAAGAGTACAATTTTGCAATTCTCTGCTGTGTTATCTCGGGGGTTTTGCCAGTGTAGCTCTGCTAGTCAGAAATCACATCTCGTTGCCATCTGACTGACATAGCTAAGCCAGCAAAGGTTGATAGCATGGATCCCAACTGAAGCAGCAAATGACTAATTCAGCAGTGAGTGTAAAAAATTGCTGCACTGCTCAATAACTCAATGCAATCTCCCATGTTCTGAATACATGAGGACCTAAAGCATTTCTGAGGCTGAGAATTTCTTACCCTCAAGAATGCTTGCAACTGAGACATTAAAGTTTGTGCATGCTGAAAACACATTCTGGCAAATCACACTTCCATGGCTTAAGATATTATTTCTCTACAAATGACCATCTTGCCTTTATGCTGAAGGCCAATGGTCCTGTTGGTTAAAAAATGAAATTAAATTGCATGCATGTCATTGAGCCTCAGTTTCTTCAACGCAAAGTCAAATGCAATGCAAAGTGAAACCTAAATCCACTTCTGTCTTCCCATCCTTCCCCCAGTCCCTGGTGTTTGAAACTAAGTCACTGGATCTCACCAGGCAAGATGGGCATCCTTTTCTACTGTCTGATGCAGAGACAACGCTCTCAGACAGAGGAATAATGACACCATAAAGCATTACATCTGTTTATTGGGTGTGTGTCACAGGGCCTAGTCCCATTTGTCAGCCTAATGATTTAAGAATATCCTCACCAAATATATATACATGAAAGTTTAATAGCTTATAAAGACAGTTTGTGCTGAAGAATTTAGAAGAACAGGAAATGAAAGGGTTACTACAGCAATTAAAATTTTTAAAACTAGGTAACTGCTATAGGAAGGTGTGCTTTCCTCATCATCTGTTCATGTTGATAGTTAGAAAAAGAACAGAAGAAAATTCTAGTGGAAATAAGTATTATCCAATGTAAATAACAAGTGGAATAATTTACTCTTCATGTGTCTATAAGAGAACTAAGGAAAATTGCATGAAATCTTTTTCTAAGGTTCTTTTGTTTGAATGGGAAAAATACCTAAAACCAGATAAATATGGGTCTTTTTCATAATAAATGTACTTTATAAATCCAGTCATATATGAACCTCTATTGAAAGGACTGGAACTAGAGTAATTTCATCATAAGGTTCCCTGATAAAACTTTCTTTTCCTAGCCCTGCTTTTCAGACTCTAGGAAGGCTGCTGAACTCCAGCTTCATGCAGCCTGTAGCTTCCTAGACTGATACTTTTTTTTTCTGCAAGGTTCCTAGGACCTTTGGGTGACCTTTATTTATCCAGAAGTGATGACAGTGTCCTTCTCTCACACAAAGCCACAGCTGAGGCCAAATATAATTCTGGCATGCTATTTTATTTTTTTGTTTGCAGTAATGACAATATATTGCTGATCTTGCTTTTCTGTATGATCTTCTTTTCATAGTATGTCACACAGAGTAAAAGGGACAGGATGGAACTAAACATGCATACACACTCCCCCAACATACAAAATATGAAAGTATAGAAAGGGAATTAACAACGTTTTCAACACATTATCTGACTTTAGTGATGAGGCTTATCAAATTACTATGGGAAAGAGGATGAAATGTTTGACCTAAAATATTTTTGGGAGAGCTAAAAAACTACCACAAAACTAAACAATCAAAACATACCTAAATTTAAATTTAGAACAAGTTTGGCTTTCTTCAGTTCCAAGGTGATATAGTCTCCTTGCTGTCCTTCTCCGTGGAATATTACACCTTCACTTTCAGAGGTCTTAAATTTCAGAGAGATTACATCTTTCAGTGTTTTCATTTTCTTATTCCTGAATCTGTATGGTAACACTACATGGCCATCAAAATTGATAACATCAGCCCCTAAAGGAAAAAGAAAATAAAATCATTGATGAGCCATCATATATTCCTCTGGCCACTGGAAAAAACAGACATGCCATATGCAGATTGTACCTGAACAGAATAAAAAATGTGCAAATGTGATATACATTGTAAATACATTTTCTTTTGACCACAATTTAATTGCATAAAAAGAACCAGGCCGAATATAAATTTAATCCACATAATGCAAAAATAGAAACAAATCAGATTTGTGAGGAAAAATGCCACAACTGTACTTAATGACTTTCAGTTTCTTTCAAATGCAGTTGCTGCCATGTACATTTTCCTAATTATAGCTCAAAATGAAAGGTAAACTTCTGAGTGGTCATCAATAAATCATTAGATACTTTCAAATTCACTATAGGTATCTGTAAGGACTGTAAACAATGAAATATGAGCCCAGGGTTACTGCCTGGCAATTTTAGACTTTATGTAAAACAGATATAAGCCTTGTTTATTTCAGGAAATGGCAGGTAAGTTGTGACCTCAACTAATTTTGAGAAGAAAAAAAACAACTTCTGTAATTTGAACTGATTTTTTTTTTGTTTGGTTTTGTTCAAAATATGTGGAAACTGAGGGATACAAACATTTAAAGTCAATCCAATATTCTTATAAATATTGCATAATAACACTACAAAATTTCAGGTTGTCTTATATTCACTACGAAATGTCTACTCTAAAGGATGAACATCAATTTTCCACGTGCTAGATCCTAAGTAAAAATAGCTGCAGATTCCATTCAACAGATTAATTTATGCTGAATATTGAATCTTGTCGCTTAAGTCCTGTAAAAGATTTCAAACAGATATTTATCTCTAAAAATTTACACAGATTTAAGAAATCTCCTTTGTAAGCTGCTAATAATGAAATCACCAGTGTCTTAGCAACAATTTGTATGAACATTTCATCCTCACAGTTGACAACTAACAATTTGAATAGCCATTAAGTAAAATTCTTCACGTTCTTCAAAAGCATTTATACTCCTTATTGACATACCATATTCATTCATGCTCAGAATGAAAATAAGGATGGCATTTTATATTATATATATTTTATATATATATATATATTATATTTTATATATGTATATATATTTATATATATATTTCAAACTCATCTGATTTTTGCCTTCTTCTGTGGTCTGCTCTTCAGTGATTGCTTGCAACTTTTCAAAATTCCTAACTTGTTGTAATTATGGTGGAAATTAATTTAAATCTTCCATCCCCTCTCAAAAACACAGAGACAAAGATATTTCTGCTGTATAATTAACAAAGAAGACTTTCAAAACTCCATTAAAAAACCATGTATACTATGCCTAACTACATGTATTTCAATTTGAATTTACACAGACAAATCTTCCTAAACCTGCAAAGGCTTCCAAAGAAGTGATAAACTGTGATTCCCTTATTGTTTATGCAACTAAATTGTGAAGAATTTTATTCAGTACATAAAATATGAGCCTTACAAATGATTGTGATATCCCATAATTATCATCATATATCTCACTTTTGTCAGAATTCAGCAATATATATTAGAAATATCACTTTTCTTTATAAACCACATGTTAAATTGCAAATTTAACAGATAAAGCTTTAAGTACAACTAGAACTCTCAGCCTGATGTAGTTCTTCCAAATGAAAAAATCCAGGCATGGGAGTCAGCTCAAAATTTATTATCAAAATGGTATGCTGTATTTGTTGTGCAATAAATCCATTTAGAAGTTACCAGCATAAAAAAAGAGACATTTACTTGGATATAGATGAGAAGTATTCAGAAGCAACAAATAGGATTTCAGAAATGGGGTTATCATGACTCAAGTAAAAACATTACTTCTGGAATGATTAGTTTTTTAAGAAAAAATGTAAATTGTTAGAAAAACAGTGTAACAAGGATTATATGAACCAGTACGTTTTGTTTCCCTTGCAAACCATCAAGAGATATGAAAAATTATTTCTTGAGATTTTTGAATGTAGTTTATAGAAAAAGAACAAACCAAATTTTAGAAAAAAATATTAAATCTATTTATAGAAAAAAAATGCAGTATGAAAGTCACTCCTTTATCTCAAAAATCATACTTTTATGTAAAGCAAATTTGCTATAGAGACCCTGCTCTTTTGAATCTACATACAGCTGCCTTGCACAAGTGTTATAAATGAAAGAAAAACAAGGGACATTACACCTTAAGTAACCTTCATACCACATATACATCATAAAGAGATGATTCCTCATGCAATGTCTGAGACTGTCTTCCATACAATTTCTTAAATTTTCTTCCTGATGGTTACAGGAACTTCTGTATGAGGTATATCAGTTTTCCCCTAAGGCCACCTGGTACCACTTTGTAACATCTGAAAAAGTTGGCTTAACAGTCAGGGATCTGACCCAGAGCTGATCAGGACCACGCGATTTTGTGGCTTCACAAGAAGTCCATGATAAAACAAGTATCCCTTCTGTTCCTACATCATCGTTACAGTTACATGTGTGTTCTCATTCTTTGAAGAAAATTTATATTACACACCTTAACAAAGCTGAGTAAAAAATCCACATTTTTCCAGAATCTATCTGTGAATTTGAATGTTTTGAAAATAATTCAATTAAAAAAAAGAAACTGCAGTAATATTTGATTAAGCAGATATTTTTTTTTACGTGGCTGTACTGTCAGCATGGGTCTGAATGATAATTCAATCACCTGAAGATTACACAGCAATTATTTTTAAGTTATCATATGAAGATTGTAGTAATGACTTGTGTACTTGCTATGATGATACTCAGCTATTTAATATCATGATAATTACCGTACTGCGGAATGCTGCTTAGACAGTAAACCATATAATTCCTGTAACTGCAGTGTAAATATATAATTTTTCTCATCCTTAGCCACTCATCTATCAGCATTAGTAGGAAAGAGACCTAAGCCATCGCATGAAAAATGTTCACTTGCAGTCAGTGACTGTGGGCAGAGGCTACTGGTGCAATGGGGAAAAGCTTCATAAGAAAATATAAAGTTAAAAAAAGAGAGAGGAAAATGAAGAAAGAAGGGGGAAAGAAAACCTATTTTGTTTTTTTTTTCAACTGTATGGAAATAGGAAGTGCAAATCGGATTACTTACAATTTGATTTCTGCTGTGCTAGATTTCTTAATATATGGATAGATTGGAAAACAGTGCTAAAACAGTAAAAATATAATACCACTTTCCTTTGGCTAGGGAGATATGTTAGGCCTTATCCTAGTAAATGTCTAAGATCACATTCAAGTCTTTCCATTATTCAATGCATCATCAATTTTCCTTTAAAAAATATTTCAAAAAGCCTTGCAAATATTGGCAGGATATTGGGTGACAAATTACTATTCACAAATCTCAAAGGAAACTATACCCCATTCACAGGTCTTTCTACCTGTGTTTTGGCTACATGCAAGATTTGTCAAAATTTGATCAGTCCATCAGATATATTCGATGATATTTTATTTGATGCTCTAAAACAACTTATAAACTAATTATAAAGAAATAGCCCCAAATTAGAATCAAGCTCCAGAATTTCTCTATTTACTCCATTTCTTGTGAAAGAAATATAACTATCCTGAATGTCAGTACTTTAAGAATGAAGAAGTGCTCATTCACAAAGACACATGAGACATACTGAGACTTCTTCACAGCTACTTAGCTACTTTGATCAAGGTACTGCCTGGAGTTACTAAAAAAATCCCTGCTTTCTGACACAGTAAAATAACAGTGATCAAAACAAAGCAGAACAGGAAAGTGCTCTCCAGAAAAATGTTTACCATACAGTGAACAAAAACCATGGCAATATGTTTCTCCTCCTAAATTACAAATTTAACATGTACACGTATTTTTAAATTGCTACTGATCTCTGAATGATCGACTCTTCAAAGCCTGTACAGAATATTTCAGTGGGATTAAAGATATAAAAGTTCTGTACAACTGACAGGCAGCGACCTTAGGTGGCATTTTCTCACTCTATTATCTCTCCTCCATTTTTTAAATTGGCTGTTTAGACTAAATGATCTTTAGGGAAACAATCCTCACTTTTGGCATTCTTTTCTTACCCTGTAGTTTGAACCTTACATCTAAGGTGCTAGTGGTATAGTAATAGATGGTAATAACCATATGCTGAGTATCTACCATCCAAAAAATATCAGAGATACATCAAAGCATCTTTGGCTGGCCCAAACTATTTCACATCTGTAGTTTCACTTATAGCTATTAGTCACGGGTACTAAAAATATGTAAACAGTACACCACTTATGTGCTTATATTCCCCTTAATGATGTTTTAACAGAAAAAAAAGAATGTTTTCTTCTAACTAAGCAAGGGATAAGGCTCAAAATAATATCATCATGAGATGGTATAATAAATAAAGCCTCATTTTGTTATTACTCACAAAAAACCTACATATACAGAAATTTCTTCAGAAAATCCTAATCTACCCATTCAGTAGTTCCATGTGCTGTCAACAAGATAGCATGTTGAATTTTCCACTGGGGTCTTTTCAGCTCAAGCCTCAGTGGAAATAAGTTAGCTGAGCTCATGTTAAAGATGCATTACTACACCTCATTTCACAAAAAAAAAAAAAAGAGGAAGCCATGGCCCAGCACAGCAGTCAAAAGATTGTCTCCTCTTTTATGTTTTCTTAAAATGAGCCAGAGAGCCAAAGGTACCGTGTTTGAGCACTGCCTTCAGGCACTACAGCCCAGCTGGAAGGACTTGGGCAGCTCTGGCCTGAAGTCTGCTGCAGCCAAACTGACACTGCCTTTACTCCCTTTTTCAAAATGCAATGCACCTGCCACAAAGATTAAAAAAAACAACTAATACAGCTACAGATGTATGTTGCATATACAATAATGTGCACTTATTTATATTCTAGAGGCACATGGTGAAGGAAAATCAATCTTGCATTTCTCTTGCCTGCTTTGTTTCTACTGCACTAAGCCTGAATCCTGTTGTTATCTGTCAAGTGATGTCAGTGTTTGAAGGAGAAAAAATACCTTTGCACAGAGGTGTAGAACTTTTTCCTTGCTTTTCTTTACATTACATACAGAGCATATATGGCAATGCAGTATCAAAGCAGTAAGAGTGTTTTGTCAAGGTGTATTTTTTACTCAATTCTTGGGTAAATGACATGAACTTTACTCTTATTTTTTATATGCCTGCCAGAAACTCTCCAAATAAATCTGTGAGGAAGTATTCCCTAAGGTAGTGAGAATGTTTTGCCAAGTTCTGAGCACAATATCCGCTGAAGATATATAAAAAACACTTGGTACTTTTTTTCCCAGGATTTCAAAGCACAGACATTTTCCCCTATTTTTATCCTAAAATAATATTCCTACTATACAAATTGTAGTTATTATAATGGTGGTATTTACTATTTTTTCTAACTCTTGTGGAAATGCCTAAATATGTAGCTTTGCTGTAGTTTTCTGTCTAATAAGAAACAAAGGTGAAAAATGAAATGAAAAAGAAGTAGAAGCAAAATTAAAAAAGAAAGATAACCAAAGGAATATAGAACATATATAAAGGTATGTAATATAATGACCATGGCTAAAAGTTGTCCTGTGTCCCCAAATGTTTGTGTCCTCCCACTTCTTTTTTCTGAGTAAGAAAACTGGGTTTTGTTGCTATTAAACTAAATTTTTATACCATCTAATTGTTGCTTAAGACAATAATTTTATGGTGAGTGTACAAAACAGTGAAGTTTTGTGCAGTTTCAACTAACTTTCATTAGTTACCATATACACAGAAGAAAGCACTAAAGAATTTGAAAATTTTATGAACTTAGATGAAACCTCCAAGTACACTACACAATAATTTTCTTAAGGGTGTGTGTAAATAGGATGATTTTTCAATAACTTAACAATGTAAAGTTAATGATTTTTTGGCTGATGATTTTCAAGCAAATTTTCTTTCATTAATTGTTCAAATTTTAAAAAGATAATTCATTTAAAAAGTAAATGGGTATATTTTTATATATGCTAAGTTTTTACTATAAGGTGGATAAATGAGAAAATGAATGTATTTCATTTTCTGTCACAATTTATGTCATGATTCTGTTTTAAGCTTATGCATTCAAACCACAGTTTGCATAGTAAATCATACTGAACAGTACACAGTAGTCTCCTATAGTGGACTATTACCAGTACCAGAAAGAACTAAGGCTGTAACCCAAGATAGTCTTCATCTTAGACAGAATCTATTCTTTCCACAATCTATTCTGCTTTATGACTCCAAAAAGTCAATTACAATGCATGCTAAGAGATACAGTCTATATCAAGAAGTCTATTCCTAGGGAAAAAAAGAGATTCGACATCAATAAAAATACTGCTTTGATGGCTGCACATGAGTTTTTACACTTTGAAAAGTTTTCATACGCATAGCTTTATATGCTTCATTTACAATGGTGAAAATTAAAATTCAGGCACCTTGCAACTATGAACTATATGCAACAAAATATTCCCTATGATCTACTATTCTCTAGCTATGGTACTTTAAAATAAATCTGGTAAAAATATATGTATAATTCAAATACTCTAAAGAAAGTCTGCTTTTTTTTTATTTTATCATGCTGATTTACAAGCCAGAAGCATTCCTTGCAATCATAAATACATTTAGTTCTGTTCTTCATTTTGAAACCCATCATTTGACATTGGATCTCAATGGGAACATTGAAGTATATAATTAAACTCTAAAACCAGGTACAGTAAGGAACTTAATTTACTTGAAAACAGCTAGCCTCTAATAATGTTTTCACTGTTTATTAAAAAGGTAAATCACAAGCGCTCCAGGTCAATAAAAAAAGACAGCTCTGACTCTTGCACAGTAAATGGCCAAAACAGGTCTCAATCCTTATTACACTGCTGAACTTACTCATTAATAAAAAGAACTACTGCAAAGGAAGAAGTTGCACCACATCTTACAACATTTACACTCAATTTACTCAGTGAATAAATGATCTACAAAATAGACGAGACAATCTATTAAAACATTAAGGAAATGAATGACTAACTGGAGCTTTGGTTTAAATGTTTACAGCTACATGAAAACAGGAAGACACACAGTTGACCTATAAATACTGGTTGCAAAGTTCTTTTTGATTTCTTTTTTAGCTGATGCCACCCAGTTCAATCATCTTCTGATGTACAATCTTTCCCTGTATTTTAATACCTGGATGCTCTCAGAACAACCATTACTCAAGATCAAATTCTTCTTTCTCAATCATGTTCCATATTCTTTATTCACGAAATCACTCTCAACCACATAATCTTTATTCCCTCCAACCATGGAGCTTGTATTTAAATTGAACTCTCAAAGGAGCTGCATAGACAACCATCAAGGATTGTGGAGCAAGGATCATTTCAACTCCTGTGCTCAGTTAAGTCTCCTACAGTAAAAATCTCATAATTGTCATTCGGTCTTCTGCAGCTGACTGTAAAGAGCATGGAGTGCAAGACTGAGAAAGACCTGGGCATGGGACACTCACATTTATTATAGTGAGTAACCTCACTATTGACTAAGGGCAAAAAATGTGTCAGTAAACCCCATTTCTAATAGATGTGTAGTCCTTTCTTGCAACTACGAGTCTGCTGCTAACTCCGTCTTTCAAATTCATTTTATAGAAACAGAAACCAAAGTGGGTAGTTACCTTCAGCTACTACTTTCAGCTAAAATTCCTTAGCATAAATGATAGCAGAATAACTGTGCATATGCACAGTGCAGTTTCACTGTTTTATTTCCAAATTAATCAGAGATGAATATCTCATGTTTAGCACAACATAGGAGAAGCAGACCACTGGAACTTGATTGTGGACAAATAATTCAAAATAAGAAATTCACTCAAATATTTTTTCGCTTCCTGCCTAACATTCAACATATCTAAGATCATGCATACCTCTACTGTGCTCCTTACTCAATGACATCTTGTGCATTGTAATGTAAGAAAGTGTTTGGATTCCAAACTTGTAAGCCATCTAATCTCACCCCCAAACTCCCTCATGCACAGATCAAGTGTGAACTTCATCATGGCAGAATCCAGTGTTTTCTATCCTTTGTATTTTAGTGTGTTCAATTTAAAAGCCCCACTCATACTCAAGGTTACAAGTCAAGGCTTTATTTTCAGATGATCTACATTCATTAGGTTCTGACTTGGTCCAGTGAAAGTCTAATAATTTAGCATGTAAACAGCCTCCAGTGATTAAGGTGCTACTGTAAAAGGGCATACAGCTATCAATTTTAAGTGAATGAGTGACGTATTTGAATAACAATTAGCAAAAATGCAGGATTGAAGGCACTGCATCAGCATCACTTGCAACAGTGCTTATACTCTGGGAAAGAAAATCCCAGAAGGATTCAATATACAGCAATGCTCTCCATGACAAGAAGTACATCAGGTAAAAGTACATAGTCATAAAATCATGAAGGTTCAAAGGGATCTCTAGATTTCACATAGTACAAACCACGTGCTCAGAGTTTATTTGCACATTTAATTCTGCCAGAAGCATTGAGTTTCAGTTAACTGGGTTTTCACCTTTTTTCCTTAACTGAACTAGGAAGCAGAAGATTTCTTTTATCGGCAAGAGATTTTCCTTGTGTTTATCAGGCTGCACTTTCCAAGGTCAGTGATATATTGTGTCTCCCTCCCTACAGCCAGACATGACTTATCTATAACTTCTAGCAGGGTTTACAGTTCAAGAGTTTCTGGTGTTACAGAGCTTTAGACCTTCAAATTCCCCACTTGCCAGAACTGTCCCTCCAGCAGCAGTTTGCTTATGAATCTCATCTGTGTGACTAGCTCTTCCTCCCCTTGGGATTGTACCATGCATTTCAGGTTTCACTGCTCAGCCAGCGCCAGCAACCCAGTTTCCTGAATATTGGATTATTCTCCATTACTAAAAGCTAAAAAAATACAGGAAGATGAGAGTTTCTTCTCAGGAAGACTGTAAGGGACCTGCTTGCATCCAATTAACATGCAGCAGGTTCAATACTTACAATCACAAAGAACATTACTCTTATAATTTCAGTTCTTCATCCATAATAACTGATTTACTTTTTCTGAAATAAGGGGTTAATTTCATTTAAGTTTTCAAGCTCTAAAGTAAATATTGATACTGGAATCTAAAACTATTGGTTCATTTATTCAAAAATTTTTCTAGTGGTTGTCTCTAAATTTACAGGCTCCTGACAGAGAAATAAAAGTTAAACCTGTTGCTTAATAGAACAGTCAGATTAAGTAAGGAAATGGCATTTTTGGTTAATCAGTTTGAAGTGTCTAGAAGGCTCAAAATATCATAAGACTGTATCTCCAAGAAAAGAAATTTCACCAAAACCTGGGAAGTTAATTTTATTTTTTTTCCCCAAAAATAAAAGAATTAAGATACAAAGATTTTCTTTCAGATGGGGTAATTTTTCTTTTTGGAACCATTTATCTATTATTAGAGCCAGCCAAACTATGCTTGCAAATTATTTGGAAAAATATTTTCTTTCAGTCTTCAAATTATGCAAGATTTTTTTGAGATGATGTAATTAATGAAATTATTTTTCAACAGTAATTTTCAAAAACCTGTACCTGAGTCTTAAAAAAAATTCAACCAGCTCTGTCTTTTAGTGGCTGTCACTACAGACAATACACATATTCACACAATGGATGAAATTTCATAGCCCCTACTTAAGCTATAATTGATTTTGTTTAATTAGGAGAGGGAGGATAACACTTAGGATTGTTCCAAGTAAGAAATACATGCAAGTGTGTATAGGCAACTCGTTCCAGCTTCATAAGATGCTGCTATTCAATCATGAAGCAATGAATGCTAAACATGAATAAAAAGGGAAAATATTTTCTTAAAACTCAGATGTGGATAAGTAAATTTTATTGTTTTAAACTGCCACATTCAATATTTTAAAGTGTTCCTCCTTTATGCTGGAACAAGGCATTCAGAGAAATTTTCCCTACAGATTCGGCTGTGATGAATCTGGTGTTTAAAAGTCATTTTTCACCCTTTATCCAGACAACATTGTTTAGAACAAATCAAATAAGTAAAGCACGTAGCAAACGTGGTCTTGGCTTACTACTCTGGAATACAAACTAATATATAATGTGATAGCAACATCTTGGATTATATATATATCCACACATGGATTTGGTTTGTAAAGGAAAATTCTTTCATTTTGGGTTTAACAAGTTATTGTTACAGGTATATGGGAGAAAGACTTTATCAAAACAGAAAAATATTAACTAAGGTAACAAGTAATGGACACATAAGCTTTTGTGAACTTTTTCTGTCCATTTGGCAGCATCCTAAAACAAAAAAAAAAATCAATGCCAATATAAGGGCAGATACTATCATCAGTATATTTTAAAATATAAGTCTTCAGTAGGAGAAATCCATGAAGAGTTTATTAACCTGACAACTCATGTTTAGTTTGTGCATTCAACAGCTTGTGGTGCAGTCAGTGCTGTTCCTCTTGTCCTAACATTTTCCCTAGTGAAAGTATTGCTGAACCAGAGGATCATCTCAAGTCAGTTTCCAGACTCTTGACTTTCTGAAGATGTTCTATCAGAAACCATGTTTTTCATCACTAATACCAGTGAAAGACTAGATTTCCACCTATTTAGCAAAGACAACTAACTCCTGTTCTATGTATCAATTCCCCTTTAAAGAAAGAAAATCTACATATATTTTGCTTTTTCACCTTTGACGAGGCAAAATAAATTTTGAAATAATGGTTAGGGGGTCAGCACATAAGTACTTATCAAAATGTGTCTTTGATGTTCAAAAGCATTAAGGAAATCTCCTCTGTCAGAAATCAACGGGAGAAAAATAAGACATTTTATATAAATATTTAAAATTGTAATTGGGTTCCTATGCATTGACATCAATTTGAGAACTACTGACCAATTACTGTTATCCAAATATATGTTTTAATAACAAGTACAATTCATTACAAAGAACCATCTTATGAATGAATGGAATGGAGGGTTCATGAACATTAAAAAAATAAACATACCTCTCCTAGACTATATCCATGCTTTTTTTCACCTTATGAAATTCTAGTCTTGAATAAACTATTTACTATTTGTCTGCAATAAGATAACAATTTTAGAAAAAATTACAAATTCTGTTCACAAGCCACTAAGTATAAGTATTTATTCAAAAATTCATACCCTTAACTTCTACAGAAGTACTGAAATTACTGTTAACCTTTAATTTTGACTTGTAGATTACAACCCATTCATTTCTGGGGTTTCATCAAAATGTAAGAATTGCTAATTGAAAATTTAACATCACCAATGCAGTGTTGTAGATAGAATAAATGCATAAAATATTTAATGTGTAGCAAGTGAAAATGAGCTACCATTTATATATAATCACAAATAAGGAGAAAAAAATTCCTTACTGATGAAAAATTCTGCTCTTGTAATGAATGACACACTAGTTTTCCTAAAAAAAGCTATTTGCTCTGATGAGTAATAGTTAAGGCATTTTTATACAATCTGTATCTTCCTTTTTATTTTCATGTTCAAGCAAACAAACACACTCAAAAAATGCCAAAAAATGGTATACACTGTATTCATGAACAATGAAAATTTTACATGCAATGCTGTCCAGGTGCAGATGTACATGTCTGCATTGGCATTTTGGTAAATATGGAATTATTCTGGTCCAACATTACTCCTTTAGGTGAGTAGCTGTTAATCACTGGTATCTTGAAACAGAGTAGACAGGTGCACACTACAGGCTTAGGAGAATAATTAAAAATAACACTCTCTTATAATTTCTAAACTTTGAAAAGCACCAATTCAGCACTTTCTAGCAGATATAGTCTGTAATATACATAAATACTAATAATACTGTAATATAATTCTGCTTCATTTTTTTCTTTTTTCAGCCTGTGGGGTTCTTTGCCAGGATTCCCTTCTCTGCTACTGTGCTTTTCTGAGCCACTGCATTAAATAACAGACTGACTGTCTCTAGTGTTTTATAGGAGATGTATCCGGCAAGAAATCAAATCCCAAGGAGAGAAGACACCCAAACTATGTATTCTAAAATTGTTCAGGAAGTAATACTGAGTTTTTGGAGAAAGAGGAAAAATAAGGATAAAAAACTGTTTATATTGATAGCTTTCATTCATTCATTTTGGAATGAAATATGGATATTTTTGTTTATTTTTTTGATGATTGACTGTAAACTCCCAGAGAAATCACACCCTACTCTTATCGTGGCAGAAAAGCAATATTTCCCCCTCCACACAACTGAACTTCAGTGGAAAGTCAGGATTACTTGCAACAAGCAATAAACACAAGGAGAACAAAAGGTAAAATAGAGGCAGGTATATATATATTTTTTTTTTTCAGGATGCTTTAAGGATTTTGCAAGACGTGTATGATAATGAGGAAAGAATTTTGCAGAAAGAGAAACCCACTGACGCACTGCCCGTCCAAGTTAATTAAAGAGTTTACAAATGACTGCTATTGTTGCTGAACCTGGGATATCACATCATGTGGAACTCAACTAAAATTTTTTTCTGCTCAGTTTTGCAGACTCCAAGCTCCTATTGGGACAGTTCTGGGGAGCGAATCTTCAAAGGATTATGCTTTCAGTGCAGAGCAATCTTCCATTTACTTCAAAACGTAGGAAGAAGACACTGTAGAGAAAGACCTGGGTCTCTAAGAGCTTTTCAATAGTCTTTGAATTCAATGTCACAACAGTAGGGTATCTCCATTACCTGATGGCTTTGGGAAAAAATATCTCTAGCTATACTGAAAATTATAAATTTACAAGATCATAGGCCCCCAGTTCCTATTGACTTTTAATTCTTACTCTTTTTCTACTCCCTCCAAAAAAATTCTTCACTGAATTTTCTTATATATTTCAGTAACTATATTTTCAGCATTTCATTTATAAAGAAAGATGTAATAGGAGTCAAAACAAGCAAAACCAACAACGATCAAAAAACCTCAATCCATATCCTTTCCACTAATTATATTAATAAGGATGGGACTTTCTGGTAGGGACTTTTTGAGTCCTTAGAATTGTTTTCTTCCAAAGATCCTTGATCCTTTAGGGCACTGCTGTGCAGGCAGATGTAATTAAAGCCAAAGGGAGATCAAATGGACTGTACACTCTTTTCATTTGAAGGTGCTTAAACTGCTTTAGATGACCTCGTCTACACTAAATAATTATTACATGAAAATCCCATCACTACCAAAGCTATTTCACCTTCAGTAGCATCAGTATTGCTTTGAATTTTAGAGTAGATCACTCAGCAAGAGCAGAGTTTCAAGAACATCTACTGGTATCCTATCATAGTATCCATGTTATGGCAAATTTTATTTGTTTATAAATAAGTAGCCTCACCATAAACAACAATTCTTAGTCTCCAACTCCTATGAGCAAGTTTTATTCAGTCTTCTATTCTTTTAAGGAACAGCTCTGCACTTCTTTCCACTGGATTAAAAACACCACTTAATAATACTGATATTTAAGTATATTTTACAAAAAGACAACAAATATATTGTCTCATTTACCACAGCCAGTATTGTCCAAATTATCGTTTCTTTCTTTCACAGGCTTTGTATACATTGATTCAGCAACAGATTTTGAGTTGGTTCATACTGTAGAAGCTGCAAATTAAATTAAATTTAAAATAAGGACAGGATTTCCCAGGTTTTTTTTAACTCCAGTGAGGGAAAACAGATCTCTTTTAGCTTCTTCTAGGTGTGCCACACATCTTTAGAGCATGCTGTACAGGTCAGCACTGTAGTCTGCTTTTTGCTCAAGGGATGTGTGAAAGTGTGGTACCCAGCTTTTGAGTTAATATTTGCAATATTAGCTCCTCATTGCCTGAGCTACTAATGGCAAAAATCTCACTGATCTTAATGGGCATTTCTCAGCTAGTGAATGTCCTTCATGTACAGAAAAGGTTTCAGGCACAATCCTTTTTCATTGAACTTTATGCAGTAAAATACAAAAGTGAAACAGTAAAACAATATAAAATAAATACACAACTTGAAAGAGAAAGTTAAAATACCTTGAAATAAAAAGAAAACTATGGTTCTACCAAGTCCAGCTCAGTTCTACAAAATAAATAGGGAGAAACATTTTAACTAAATAAATAATTACACAGCTCTCACCTCAGTTAAGACACCATAAAGACAACATAAAAAACATTTTGATCTCTGTTATCTGACTCTTTGAAATGCTTTTCCTTAGAAAAATGGACAACATTAGAACTTATCGAATATGTTGAACGGAAATCTGTCAATCTCAGTGCAACTCATGGAAGAGTTATAGATCACTAAGCACAAGTGGTATTCAGGTTTTTCTTCCTTCTGTCCCTTTTTCCCTTCACTGTCTACCAGCATAATGGGCCCTCTTGCCCTTTATGTTATATTGTTGTGTTAGTTGCTTTTCTTACTTCATGCTGAGAGAGCTGCCTAATTAGGAAGACCAGAGTCAGCTTCTAGACTATTGCTGTTTAATACTGTTAGTTTATCTGTTAATTAATGTGCTACTCTTTGCAATCTAATTAGATTTTTTTACTGCAGAGATAAGTCAGTGAAATTACAAAGAAATGCTGGAGGAGAAGGCTGGTGGGAGGCTCAGAAATATTTATTGCTAGAATTACTTATGTGTGATGTTCATGCATTTGTTAGTGTCTCATCTTCTTCCACCCATGCCCACAACCTTATCAGGCTTTTGTCAAGAAAGATGTGGTTTATTTCCTGTAAACAATTCTTGTTCCTGCCAGTGAGGTGCTTCTCCATCTCTGTCTCTGCCATGTCTCTTTTTCTTTCCCTGCTTCTTCCTCAATTTTACTAACAAGGCTATTTCTTTTTATGTGCTTGCATTTCACATTTTAAGTGAAGTGCCTTGAAGTTAATTTTTAACTTTTGTGAGGTCATACAAAAATGGCACTTCAAAGAGACACTTCAGGGTGCATGTACTCACAAGAACTGAAGTCTTAAGTCTTGTATTTCCTCACAGCACTATACAAATATGAAACAGGAACGTGAAAGACAGTGGCCAAACCAAGCTCCTCTTCTTCAGAATTTAGCACCTATTTTTCTGGTTGTCCTTTTACCAGCTGCCCAGGGATCAGGAAAACTGGAAGGCTGATGGTTGTGGCAAATAAATTAAGATCCCACTGATCAGTACTACTCACAACTTTCAGGACTCGCTAGGCAATTTCTCTGAAAGCAATTTATATGAACCTGGAAATTGCTGAAAATTAATTTACTACAATCAGCAGGATTTGCACTGTACTAACCAGAAGATTCAAAGCACACATCTGATCACATTATTTTGCTTTCTATATTTAGATATTAAAAATAAGGGGTTTTTTATTTTATACTGAAATAAACCTACTTGTACTATTTTTAAATACTGCAAGCAACCATTTAATTGGCTTGATTCTTCTTGTAAGCTGTTACATATATCACAAATAACAATTCCGAACCTTTGTTATTATTCTTGTGCAAGAATTAGAATAATATCTAGAGGTCCCTTTTGACATCTGAAGCTATGAGATGTCCAAAACTTAGAGGTATCTTACTTTTGTCATTAAAATTCATAAACACTTTAAATATGACAAGCACAAAATTTAAATGGGATTAACAAAAATGCAGTATTCTTGTGAGAGAGTTTATACAGTTTGGTACAAGCTTTTGAAATTCCTAAAGCATTTCATATGTCAGATTATAGATTATCATGATGAATTGGAAAATGGGGCATTAGTACATCTTGACTAACTGGAAACCAAAGTGTTTCATGATACTCTATTTTCCATCACTCAGAGCTGGCTTTTCCTCTATCTTAAACAGATTCCATTTCATGCACAAAGTAAAAATACTGAAGATTCTAGAACACGACCTAAAATACAATTTCATACTAATGAATATTTATTACCAGAAGTAAAAAAAGTACAAACACTTGTCATGGGTGATTATATATTAATTTAAGCATTTTTACAGAGTTGGCTAATGAAGTAGATGAAATTTCTAATAGTTTGATGGGAAAAAATAAGATGGCAAGCAACTGGCACCGCAGTGTTGTTGGATTTTCAGTAGCTTATGCTTCTGGAATATGTTAATAAATTCTGTATCATTCTTTCTAAAAGTTATTTTTGATCATTCATCATTCCTACCTACTAAGAGAGCTCTTATTTTTAAAGCTGAGTATTTTTTAAATGACAGACTTAGTTCTGAAGCACAATTTTTTGATAAAAAACATTAAATAGTTTAGGGTAAAATAGTGGAAACTTACATAAAATGAAAGTAATCCCCATCCCTCTGTAAAATCCAAACTATTACATCAAATATAACTGATCTCATAGAAACAATGAAAAAAGCTAATTGTTTTTTTATTTTGTAATTACACACGAAACACTTTATTAAGAATTTTAACTCTGATTAAATGTGGGCTCGTAAAATCAGCTTTAATTCATCTCACATCTCATGCTCTGATTAGAAAAACAAAAGTGATCCTTGCATAACTGAAAATTATGTGCTTTACAGCGCATAATTTCTGTCTTCATGGGTGGCATGTAGCTTATTATGGAAAATATTTAAAACATAACACCAATACAAAAGATAAAAGTGACTTTTCAAAATATCTGACATGTAAGGTTTCTGAAGCCTGGGAAAAATTTATTTTGATCTAGGTTGTTCTAATTAGCAGTGGTCTGGGGAGAGACATATCTTTTTAATTCCTAATTTGAAGACCAGATTTTTAATAGTACTGAAAATTCTGAAGATCCAGAATGACATCTAGAAGGGTTTTCAAAATTATGAATGTATAAGATTGATAAAAAAAGAGTCTCTTGACATCTGTGCACCTTTAGATGTATCCCTTAGTAATCTAATGTAAATAATTCCAATAATTCTAATGAACAGTTTAACTTAGTCTAAAATAACTATTGCTAACAAAGACAATGATCTCATCAACTCCTCCAATAAACAAAATGCCTCCAAACCACAGATCTTGCCTCAAATTCTAGTGGAAAATTATGCACTTTTCATGAAAATTATGTACTTTTGGTGTGATTATTAACAGAGACAGGCTCACCTTGGGTGTAGCTCATTTACAAACACAGTAAAATTACTGACATTATTCTGCACACCTCTTTCTGTCATTTTACCTAAGACAGTTATCTTCTTTATGGCTATCCTATAAATATTGCCCTGGAAAAACTTCTGCATAGATACTAAATGGAAGTTGCTGTCCTAAGAAGAAAGCATTTGTCCTGCAGAAAATATTCACCATGTGAACTATGCTAAAACTTCAGAATTTTAGCACATTTAGTTCCATTCACTAATGGCTATAAGTTTTGCCAGAATCCACAAAATTTCTCAGAGCAGGTGAATTTTCCTATTCCAATCACAATTGCAGTTTCAGCACTGCATGAATGCCTTGAGTTATTGGTCCCGTTCTCAATGCCGTTTTGGTAGGCAGGAGCTCAGTAAGGCTGATTTACAGCACATCCCAAATGCTTTTTTAGTGGGAAGCAAGTTGCCAGCAAAGCTCCAAAAACTGACAGAAAATTATCTCGTGTTCCAGCATTTTGCCCAGACTTCAGCCACATCTCAGGACTCTGAGGTGTATTTCTCCCTTCCCACCTGTTCTCACACATAGCTACACCATCCCTTTTCTTGTTTCTCCTGGGTATATAAAGTTGTGCAAACACACTCTGTGGAAATTTGGTATGTACATTAGAACATACCTTGGAATCAGAAATGCAAGACAATGAGGCCTTCCACAATCAGTAACAAAACTGTCTCAAATAGTTGAACACATGCTTATTTGTTTTAAAGCCCACCCACCATGGAGTATACAGTGAAAGGATAATTTGAGTCCCTCTTTAACTCGTCCTCAGTATTCTCTATCTTTACAAAGCTAAACTTTGTATCCATTTATGCTTTTTAACATTTTGTATCAAAATAGTACAGATTATTATCTCTGAGTACTTTTCAGAAATGAACATACAAACACTGGAGGCCCTACATTAATATGTCAGACCAATTGCAATGTGCAAGGGAAATGACTCTTGGCTAAAATATTTTATAACATTATTAAAATATCAATTAAATTTGTTGACTCCTCAAATAATTAAAAAAAAATCTTAATGGAATACTTGCGTTTAGGTTCACAGAGTATTCTGATGCTGCTAGATTCAAAAACCAACATGTACTCTGCAGTGTTATACAAATATGTTCTGACAGTAGGGATAAGAATTCTAACCTTTAACCCTGTTCAAAATAGATAACCGACAAACAAGACATTCATTATTAGAATAGGCTGATTTTATTAGACTGCAAAATAATAAATGCATTATAAATTTATTCCAACTTACATTGCTTATGTTTTTCCATCCTAGTGGTATGATAGATAAGTCTATCACAGTACTAGATTACATCCCATATTGTTTCAGGGTGAATATCAATAACAAAGAAAAACCTGACAGAAAGAAGCACCTGCATCTTTGAAATCTTCCAAAGTTATCACTTGAGTCTGCCTCCACATACTTGCCACCCCAAAATGTCAGTGGGTTGGGCTGGATAAAGGGTTGGGAGGGGATACAACCAAGACAGCTGACCCAAAGAGAGGGATATTCCATTACAAATGACATCATGTTCAGCAATGACAGCCCAGAGAAAGGACATGGAAGGGGTAGACATCTGTGGTTATGGCATTTGTCTTCCCAAGTAGCCATTAGGCATCCTGAGCCCAGTCTCCTAGCCTGGACATCTTCCTGTTGATGGGAAATAGCAAAATAATTCCTCTTTTTGTTTTCCTTGTGTGTGCAGATTTTTCTCTCCTATTCAACTGTCATGATCTCAGTACCTGAGTGTTTTCACAGTCCTTACATTTTTCTCCTCTGCTTGCAGAAGGGAGAAGTTTGAAAAAGGCAAAGGGCACCCACCACAGTGTGTGTATGTGTATTTAAATAAAAATATATATAGGTGTGTATGTATATATTTACACACACGCACGCACATATATATATATATATGTATGTATATAATATATATATATTTAGATATTATATATTTATTTATATGTTTATGCATTTAGACACTCAGGAAAGCAGATGAGAAGAGGTATTATCACATATTAAGTGCAATTTCTTACGCTACAACAAGAGTCTGGCTACTGTGGGACTTCTCTCTGCTTCTCTAATGACCAACAGAGGATTCTTTATAAAATAGTAGATTATAAGTTTATAATTTAAACATGAAAAGAGATTTATCCTGCAACATACTGAAAAGAAAATCACCTTCACTTTGTCTCTTTCTCATTTTAAGTTCCTCCTTCGTGTAGTTTAGGCTACTCTCCACCAAAATCCTTATCCTCATGAAAATAACTATCACCACCACTAAGCTACTAGACAAGATTAAACCTTATAATTTATATATTCTTTTTTGAATATATTGATCCCAGTACAACATTTTCTGGCTTAATCTATGGTTTATAAATTACATCTTTAGCCTTATTGTACAAAATCTTATTTTTTTCTCGCTCTTGAGCCACTAGAGAATATGCTGATAGCTCTTCTGACTCCAGCTGATAATACCTAGGGCCTGAGAATATGAATCTTTTTTATAGCTTGATTTATTATATGCATGACTTTCTTTGCTGAAGTCAGTATCTAACACTTATATTTTGTATCAGAAGCATTCAACTATATATATAAATGGAATATCAGAATAGTTTTTACCTGCTTATCTCTTTCTCAGGCTTTTATGATCACACACCATTTGACAGTCCACAATACAAATGTCCATGAAGACATAAGTGAAATAAAAATACAGTACACTAAGTATATCAAACACTGGACTACTACTACCGGAGGAAGAATGTATCTCTCATGGAATATTGAGGGACTGCAGACATACTGTACCTGGTGGGTGGCAAGTCTTCATTACCAGGGAACAATCAGGTACCAATGAAATAAAATTTTTCTGGCTGTGTCTGCTATATAGATGCAAAGAGACATGCACGTTCTAAAATATTATGCTTTTTAAATCATAGAATCATCATAAATTCATTTAGGATGGAAGTGACCTCTGAGATCATCAGGTTCAGTCATTAACCTAACACTGCCATCTTCACCACTAAACCACATCCCTAATCATTACATCTTTAGGTCTTTTAAATCCTTCTAGGGATAATGAATCAACACTTCCCTGGGCAGCCTGTTCCAGGGCTCTGTAACCTTCTTGGTGAAGAAATTTCTCCTAATATCTGTTCTAAATCTCCCCTGAGGTCATTTCCTCTTAAATAACTCGTTATTTGGGAGAAGAGACCAGCTCCCACCTTGCTACAACCTCCTTTCAGGTTCTTGCAGAAGGCACCTCTTCACAGCCTTTTCCCAAAGGATAGTTTCACTGTGTGCCTAAGTTCCTCTAGAAGAGGGACAAAGCCCACCTTGTCCAGCTGTTCTGTGTGTCTCTGTTCCAGCATAGCCACAAAGTGATTAAACTGAGAAGTGATTTCTGACATAAGCTAATAGTAAAATTTTCTTATGAGTACCTCAGTTCTTACATGTTTTCCTGCATTAGATGTATATTGGTTCATTTTCTTTGTAAAATCCATCTCACTTTTGGACAGCTTCCAAATGACTGCACTGGTGTTTCACTAACAAAATATCTTAAGAACTTGGATATTTCTATTACCAAAAGACATACCATAATAAATCTCATATCTCTCATATGACTGGTACTGAGCTGCTAGAAGAGAGGTAATCCTTTGTATAAATAGGTTTTTTTGGTTTCTGATTACACAATGCACACAGTTGAAAGATAATGTTATTCTTACAGTAAAGGTAAGCACCAAATATCTCATGCCTGTTGAACTGCAATGTGTTATTTTTTTTTACTTTCTTAATATTTCTCTTTCCTTCTGAGTAATCATAATAAGTGTCAAGCCAATGATTTCTAATGCATAATATAGTTGAATTAGTACTGATTCCAAGGAAAAAAAGTCTATTATCAGAATTTCTTTATGCTTTGATACTTCATTCATAAAAATAAAAAGGAATATTTTAAAACCAGCTCCTTTTCACTATGCAATACATAATATTATGACAACACACTTGAACTTTAATTTCTACTTGTGAAAAATTTCGAGGATTTATAAATTCTCATTCACTTTTTGTGAATGTGTGTGTGTATGCACCTGGTGAACTTCACAGTGTTTTTAAAACATGGAACATTTGCCTGGGTTTTGTGGTAAAAGGGAGCACAGAAATTTGGCTGCCCTGTGTTTTGCTCTTTACATCTCCCTTGCTAAACACCAGAAGCACAGAGACCCTGGGAGCTCTGTTTCTTTCAGGACAATTGGACAGAATTTTATAGGTAGTAGACACAGCCATGAGTAAATCTAATGGAAGTATGTGATTATCTAATGATAACCACTCATTCTGTGAAAAATACTCCTTCAGTATATAAAGCTATGGATAACTATGCCCTTTTTACCAAATGATAACAAGTATAGAGTTGCATTTCAAATATGAATGTGACTTATTTTGCTGCATAAATAACAGAAATTATCAGGAGCTCATCGATCCTGTTGAGGAAGCTCATGCATCTGTTCAGAATAAATGTATAAGGTACAAAACTTACATGAACACATTTTCCTACTTAATGTCATACATGTTTTAGATAAAGATTATCTATGCTGCTATTCCAGATAAGCATAGCATTGAATTTGAGTCTAGTGGAATCTGCATCTTGTTGACTAATTAGAAAATTAATAATGTCTATAAAATTTGAGTGTTTTGTAAAATCTGAGGGTTAAAATGAAATTGAATTAAATTCTTCTAGGATAACCATAAAAAAACCACCCCAAACTGCAAACAGAGCATTCCCTTAAAGCCATATTCAATAAAAAGGAATTCTGAAAAAGAGAGTAATTTTTGTAAAATAAACACAAAATCTGAGAAAATTCCTCTAGAGGAATCAGAATGTTTTTCTGCTTCATTATTCCATGGCAGAGATGAATTACTAAATCTGTACAGCCTGGAGACAAGAAAAAAGTACAGGATGGGAATTCTGATCTGATTTAGTAACATATTTTGCTAGCAATGTTAGAAACTACTTTGGATTTTTTCAGAGACTACAGTAGTTAATTGCCTAAATGTTGCTTTCTAAACATTATTAGGCATTTTTATGCTGCTTCTGTTTACCAACCTACATCACCAGCATAATACTTTAAAATCTGATTGCACTGAAAAATTACATTAGAAAAGGAAAAAAAAGACCCTAGGAAGTGCAATGAAACACATGGAACAGTTTTACTCCTCTGAAACATTTTTGTCATCCAGAGGAAGTGCTGAACACTGCAGTCAGGCAGTAAATGTTTAATTACTATTATAAGCAAACTGCAGTAAATAAATGTAAAGTGACCAAAGACTCTTCAGGTTATCCAAAACACTACTGAATTTCTGCCAACAATGCCTCCTGTGAAAGAAAGTAACTTCATTATGAATTCTAGTTTCTGTCTTTATGTAGGGCAAATTAATGGGAATTTCTAAGGAATGCTAAACAACTCTCCTCATTCATTAAATTCATAGCTCCTGAACAGAAATAAAGGAAAACATGAGGAATATTATTAGATACACAGTTGCAAGAAAACAGAAAAGAGAATAAAGTTGTTCCAAATTTAACCTTCTGTGTCATGAAATTATGGTTCATCTGAAATGCAAACCAATCGATACGAGTACGAAATGAACCATATAAGACAGTCAGAGACAAAACCCCACAATTTCCAAATTGTTAAAAAAAAATAAATATATATATAGTTTTAAATACTTCTTTTTTAGGAGCACTGTGATGCTGTACTAACAGCACAATCTTAATTGGCACAGTACTTAACTCTGACTTGGTTTATGTTATGTTTCTGCAAAGAAAACCTTAGGAAGGCTAATAATTAAATTTCTACCACTTAGCAGTAGCTTATATAAGGCTACCAGCAGTTTTCTTACATGCTTTTTTATTTCCAAGAGTTTCAGTATTAAAGTTGTATTTTCACCTCTAAAGTGTGAAGTATTTTCATGTTTTCATGCTTTACTCATGTGGGATAAGTAACCTTGCAGGAGACAAGCCAGTCCTTTGGCCTTGAGGAAGAGCTGGTTGCTCTGAAGAACAAACACCTGGAAGGTACTGCTGATGCGTTGGCACTCCTGTTTTGCCAACACAAAGACAGTCAGGCAACAAAGAAATTAATGGATCCCATTTTAATAGCTATGTGACAGTCACTCCTGGGTTCATGGTCAAAGCCTATCACAATAGTTTGTATGGGAACATGAAAAGCTGTGCTGGTGTCAGCTCAAGTAACTGGCTAAATGAAATTTTGTGCAAAAAAAACCCAAAACAAACAGATAGGAGAAACAGAACAATGCTACACACAAATCTTTAAAGGAATTAGAGAAAACACAGCAGATTCAGAGTGATGCAGAAAAAAATCACAGTGCCTCCATAATGCAACTTTATAGATTTCAAACTTTCATGCTGTTAATGTGCAGCTGGTTTTAGAACAATCCTGTTGGACATTAAGCTGCATCAGTATTACTATTGCTTCTACTTTGATGGTTTCTCTTTGCAAAGTAAATAACTATCCCTGCAGGTAACAAATACAGGTCACTACAGTAAAGCTTCATACAAAAAAAGGGCTTTTCTAGTAATCTGGGCATCCTGTTAGGATATATAGGCCATAACCCAGGTAATCCTTTAATCTGTGACCCATCTGATAGTGAGAAACAGATGCTGCCCAATTATCGCAACATTCTGGAGAAACTATTTTTAGTCAAGTATCAAGAGAGTCAGAGTAATCCTGCTCCTCTTATATAGGCTGTAAAATTGAAAACATTTACGAAGACTTTTCCAATGCAAAGTTCCCAGAATTGATTCCTAAATGCTGACAACTCTGCAGTTTACAAGACTGTGAAGTGGCCCACATATTCAAAGCATTTAAAGCAAGCTATGTGCACTTCTTAAAGTTTATAGCCACAGAGAACTTTGAAAAACCTTTTTTTTCCTTTCAAAACTAGAAAAACAGACTAAGAAATTTAAGATTAAGCATGTGAATTTTTATAGCAGCATTATTGTTCTCATCATGTAACAAGATAGGAAGATCAGATCTTGATATGCTAGTCCTCATGCTGGAAGGGACGGCCTAAGCATCACGACAAAAAAGAAGATACCCCTCCTTTACATTATGGAGTTTTGGTAAAGAATTCTAATAAATATACCATGCAAATTTCAATGAAATAAACGGGATGTAGAAATGCTCTCATGTTCCAACCACTGTGAAAGACATGAAGCTGATAAATAAAGGTAGCCAAGAATTGAAAGGTCCACCTATCTCTGTCATACACCAGCAAAGAATGCAACAAAGCTTGATTATTTCCAGCCCCAGAAACTTTACAGAAGTGAGGGCTGGATACCAGCATGACAACCCAACCCTCTTTCATTTCATCCATGGATCCCCATACTACCAGTGCTAATGTACCTCTGGGAAGCACTTGATCTCATTGTTTGAGAAACAAAAGCATGTACTGGGATACTGTGAACTGTAAATCTAGTTTTGAGACTAAACAACAAATGGCCAACTTGGTTTTCTTCTGTTAATTTTAAATTTGTAGCTCCACGGTTTATATGGTTTCAGTATGACATGCATTAATTGTTTATATGTTTTTATTATGATGTTGTTACATATTTAAGCTTTCAAGCACTAAGCAATTAAAACACATTTCTCCTAATGTTCTGGATTCTGTCTTATTGACAGAATACCAGATTGATTCAAGAGTCTCACTGCAATGATGGCATTGATTCCTTTGCTTTATTTCTGATAGTGTATTTATTCTGGGGTCATGACCTCTTTTTCTTATTTTTTTTTTCCTTTTACAAGATCTAAGCTGTAGTCTTCAAGTGTCAGACTAAAGTGTCCCCCTCTGCATATTCTGCTCTGAAACACTTGGGCATAGTTTCTTTTAGATTAAAAATGCCCACAGAGCTTTGAGGGGATGTGTGTGTCTAAGCATATCCTGAACAAGCAAGCATTTACAGCAGCTGGTCAATATTTTTTAAAAGGAGATAATACACCATCATAAGTGTTCAAAATTGAATAAACATTATTTTTTATTTTCAAATTAGTATATTGTCCTCGATATAAATGGTCATAATTTGTTTTACTGTGAATGTAATATTCTCTCCTCAGAAAATTCCAGCTTCTTTCTCCACATCATCTCTTATCCATCATGAGGAAAAAAATTAAAATTTGCAATGTTAACAGTAAAAAATGAATAACAGATATTAATGTCAGTTTTATTGCTTTTTTTAATCTGTAAAAGTCTAATTAAATTTTTATGGTTTGATTAAATGAAACATATAAATCCATAAAATTGATAAATAAGATTCGGAAACTTTAATAATGATGTTTTTCTTATAAAATTCAATATAATTTTGAGTCAGGTGTTTGTTGTAGAAATATAATACATGAAACAACATCTAAACAAAGCTGATTTACTTTGAAAACCAGAAACTTTGGAAAAAGCCTACACTTTAAAGCATTGAAGACAACAAAAGTCCAGGTCACTTTGTACTATAAAGTTGTTCACAAAACCATGAAAAATCTTGAAAGGAAAGAGGCTGAAATAAATCTGAGTGGAAAACCAGTATGCTGAAAGAATATCACATATGACAAAGAGAAGGAGTTGGAGACTGAAAATCAATGGATCTGAAGAGAGAGATCAGAAATTGGGACTACTTCATAGACAAGATCATGAAGGACTCACATCACTACTCTTTTTAGAACCAAGGATTTAATGTGGATGCTGGAGGGAAAATGAAGAAATAAAGAGCAAGTTTTATTTTAAAACCCTGCATTCATCTTCTTTGTCTCTAACTTCTGCCTTATCCCCAGAAGCTGTGTTATCCCCACTGGTTGCATAATTCTGACCCTGGACTGGGTATAGACTACATGGCCACATACTTCACAAAAGTTCTCGAGGAAAAGCAACAGTCCTCAGGTACAGCAGGCTCATCATCAGTCTCTTCTGACAGTATCTGAACAGAAATTTCAGCTTTAGAGTCTTGAGAGCCAATGCAGTTTACAGTCCCATAATACTGATTGCATAGGTAAGTAATTGTTGAGTTCAGAAAACTGAGTAGAGAAAAAAAATAATGCCAGAAAGTGGAAAGAAGCAGACTGATACCCTTTGAAACACCACATAAAAAAAAAGAATTAAGATACATTCTATGCCAACATTCTTCAACATCTGAGTTGTATAAGGTTTTCTCTTGCACTCTGGAATACAGGAGAAAACATGTTTAAAGCTATAAAAAAATGAACTATTTCAATTTTCTATAAATGTCCTAAGTAATTTTGTTTGTGATTTTAAATACTATATTTTTGTTAAGCTATCAACTACAGTTTTAAACTTGTTCCACTAAAGTCAAGGGAAATGGTACCTCAGTAAGAACAAGGAAAATTTCTTTGAAAGAAACTTTGGCACAAATTTAAAAGTATTTTGTTATTATTTTATTTAGTATGGCTGGATGAAAATTTTGAAGCAGAATGTTTTCTAGCAGAAAATGATGATGGTTTGCTGACTCTTTGACTTAAAACCATTAACAGAAAAATGCAGAAAATCCAAAGATAAATTGCATCAAAAGCTGTTTGTAAAATTTGTGACAGCTAGATGAGAAGATTTCTTCTTTTACAGAAAAATATTAACTGTTGAGATATTTTACTTTCATTCTTTTACAAATGAAGCTCAGCCATGCTAAGTATTTTCAACTTTTATGATGTAAGAAAGTAAAACAAGTTTAAAAAAAGGGTATTACATTTCTAGTTGGCCTTTCTCCCACAGCTGAGCAGCAAACTTTTCTAAGTTATCAGAACTTATTAGGGAAGGAAAACAACTTTCAGCCTGTCCTAATTTTGGAGAGGTGTTTTTCCAAGGTTCAGTAGGATTTGAATTGTTCGAAGTATTTTTCCTTCAGTTCAAACTAAGAATTCTATTAGAAACACAGAAACTTGCACACCCACAAATACAAGAATAATACTCACTTTATCCATTTACTAACATAAATAAAAGTCAAAGCACATTGAAAATATATTTGAGATCTCTCTGGGGTGAAATAACCTGGGGGTATGTGTTGTCTAGCTTGATGAAGTTCCTCTCTACAGCTGGATTTAATAAAAGGAAGAGGTTGGTTTATTCACAACAAGTATTTAATGTCTGAATTATGACAGAAGATCAATCGTTCAAATTCCCCTACTTCATCTGTGGAAAATACAGTGCTACAAGGAGAGATTTCATTCACTGTGTCAGCAGCTGTCTTAAGACTCAACTGTCAAACCTAGAGTCAGAATTAAGGTGGAATAAAGCAAAATTAAATGTTTTCAGTAGAATTGCCACATAACTCAGAGTTGTGTTTGATTTGAAGTCTTGCCTGCACATAATGCATGTAAATGGTGTAAGCATTTAATCATGACTGACAGAAAGACTTTGGTGAGATGTCACCAGGTCTTACTAAAAGTGTGCAGTGGAAAAACTTCCAACAAACTTCTTTCCCCTTTGTTACATCCAAAATTTACTTCAAATTAGGAGAAATCTTCAACAGTGTGTAAGACACGGTAGTACCTTCTTTCAATTTTCAAACTGGGTGATTTTATAGGCTTATAGAGGCACACTCAGTGCCTGGGCAATTACCCTGCCAGTTTTTCTCCAACACCAATGCTGTACCCAATTAATACTTGTGATTAATTGCATTAGAACTAATGATGACAAAAGCTTCCCCCTGAAGGTGCTACAAATAATCCTATTCCTAAATTTTTGTAAGTCCTTTGTTGAGTTTTGAATGGGGTGAAGCTCTGCCAACTGAGTTTGAAATTTATCCTATATCCAGAACCTGAGATTTCCAAACTGTTCATATCCATATTCTAAAAATAATTTAAATGACACTGAGGTACAAAAACATTGATTATGTAAATAGTCCAACTGAAATCACTCTAACATTTTTTTCCACAAGTGAGGACTTCCAGGCAATTAACTTTTATTCACAAAATGGACACAAATTCATTATCTAAATGTATGAAAAGAATGTGCATTTCTGCTGTCATTCAAAATTCAGAAAAAATCCTGAATGTTCCCTTGTTTTTCACGCTGCACTTATGAAAAATCAGACGAGGAAGGCCTGGAATCAGGAAGTTATACACAGTTAAAGCAATGATAGAAGTCATAGCAGAGACTTTTGGAGAAAACCACTATAAATGGAAGGAAAAGAAAAATTAGGTAAGTGAGAGAAAAGTTGCAATGATAAACAGCTGAAATACAGGATTTACTAGGTTCCTTTTGACTCTCCTCCAAGAGCAGTCAATAAAAGGGCAGTACTGAAGATGTTTGTTAGAACTGGTGCCTCAGTTTAAGAACAATTTACTGTAAGACATAAGCTCAACAGGTTTTTCTCATATCACACTATTGCAAACATCCTCTACCACAGTTATAAAAATGTCCTCCCACCTTGAAGAAAATTAGTACACATTTACTGAAAGTTTGCTTCTCTTTACTGATTCATTACCACTTAACAAAATACCCTGGGTCTGACTCACTGTAAACAAAGCTAATTACCAAAACAAATCACTACAAAAACAGCATCACCAGACTTGCTTATAGGTTTGGTATAGAAATTGCAGTTCTTCATAATGAATTTGTAGAGCTTTTTTAGGTAAGGAGATTATTAACCCTCTAAGGATGTTTTTATTTTAATATACCTTTAGCTTTAGAAAGCTATTTTCTCAAGTTCTTCAATTTATTTAAGACCAAGAGGACAATTAAATACATATGGTCTATTAGAAATAAAGGACTAGAGAACATGTCCTTACTAAAATAATTAAACTCCAATTATCTTGTCAATCTGGAAATGTAAAGATAGAAACATCGCTGTGCAGGAAAGTTTCTAGAGGACTTGTAAGATCAGATCCTGTAAGCTGTTCATTATTTTTTTTTAATATTTATTTGTTATTTATTTTATGATATTCATTATTTTTTAACATTTATCCATATGAAATTTTAAAGTTCTGGCTGATAAAATCTGAGGAATATACAGAATTAGAGGGAATAAAAATAACTTTTTTTCTCGTTTTTCGATTGACTTGCATTATTTTCAAAATTTCTACAGCTTTCTTACTTAAAGATTTATTTTTAAATTAGAGAATTGCTAAGCACTTCTGTGAAGAGCTTGCTTTTCTAAGTTTCTAGATAGTATAGGAATGGCAGCTGCTTTAGAAACAGATCAAAGTAGCTGATATAGGTATACATGCATATGATTACAGTTCATATAATTTTATGTTTCTTTTAATGAAAGTAGATCTCAGAATTCAAGTCACCATGAAAATAAAATTACTACACCCAAATATGAATGTGAATTTTCACTCTTTGCTTACAGTTGCCATTTTAGCTTGTACCTTGTTGTTTGACTAAACATTTGCAAAATGTTAAAACAGAATTTTAAATTGACGTGCACAAACTTACGAACATATTTAAAATTTTCTTGCAGTATTTAATTAGTCCCACCATGAAATCCTAAAGGATAGTAAAATTCTAAGTGTCTCATTAATTCTAAATCTTTAAAAGACATTTAATTTTTTTCTCATATTTCTACATCTGTTTTACTATTATTACATGCACTGTTAAAAAAGAGGGCACTATAAAGGCTTTAGTCATCCCTGATGCACAACAGCATTTCTAAAAAATCACTCTTGTTGTTAAAAGGATTTTCCTTCACCTCAATCTGCACCAAGTACAAACAGGTACTTAGTAAGTGAACTCTCTAAGCCTTTTCTATTCAATGAGCAATTTAGGAAGCCATCCAAATATCCAGATGAAACCATACACAAAAGTACTTCAACTTGAACTATATTCAAGAGCAAAAATTTCCATTGTTTTGTTGTACAATCAGAACAAAACCAGAAATGCTCCAGCCTCATGGAGCTTAAAATATTGAGTCAAATCTCCTAATCAAAAGGGTTACATCTGAATAGAGCTAACATTTTTCCATATGTATTACACAGAAAACTTCCTCTGCCATTGTGAATTAAAAACTTCTTGTGATGACCTTAGAAATACTTAGACTAAAAGAAAAGCAGCAAAGAATCCAGTCTCAGAAAGCATGTGAGACATTTGATGCCCTCATAACCAAAGCCATTGAATCTAGGATATTGTTTAGTTAAGCGAAATATTTATTTTAGTTTAATTCATGGGTACAAGAAACACACCAAGAAATTTGTTTGCCTGTTTGTTTTCTTATGGGCTTTTGGCAAAAGAGAATTATTGGACTGGATAGATATCAGCAGGACACTGCAGGTAATTTTATCTCATTCTCCAGTTAGTTGCATCTGCAGGAGAGGCTGGACAGAAAGGTAAATGTTCCTTCTCTGGATGGGTATTCCATCAGGAAAGTTGAAGGTAAGGCAAGGATTGGCAAGGCACTATCTCAGGGTGCAAGTGCTGTTGGGAAATTTATGCTGGTCCAGGGAGGACTAAGAGTTTAAGAGCATTTCTAAAATTGTTTGTACACCAACAGAACCAGTGTGAGAAACACATATGATAAACTGAAAGCTTTGGTCTCATCCCAGAGCTGTGATGACACTGTCTCTGTCTCCTGGATGGTCCTGCCACCCACACTTCAGAGAGCTGCTCTCCAGGGTGGAGCCCTCACACCTGGGTCATAGCTTCTCATGCAGAACTCTGGGCATAACAGAACATAACTGTTCGGTTGTGTTCTGCTATGCTCTATTCTATTCTGTTCCCTTTTGTTCTATTCCATTCTTTTCCATTCCCTGTGCTCACCATGAGTCAAAAAACAATGCTAATATTTGTCTGAAATGCCAGTAGTCTCTGAAAGACACATAACACAAAGGTTACAGCTGGAAACAGGATTTTGTTTTATTTTTCTGACTCTCTTTCAGAGATGATGCTCACAAGCATTAACACAATGTGCATGTGCAGCCAGAAGCAGGACAATGCATTCTTCAGTTTAGCTCTAAAAAGCATCCCCTGCAGTCTGGTGAGAGCAATTAACAGAGCTACAGTGCTTAAGAGGCATGTGAATAATGCCTTTATACTTTAAGTTTTGGTCAACCCTGAATTGGTCAAGCAATTGGACTGTTGTAGGTCCCTTCCAGCTTTTTTGATCTTTTGAAGGGCAATAGCAGCAGTGACTGAAAGGTGAGGCCTTTTTGGCCCTTATTGGCCACTAGGGAGGGGCCATAAAATGTCACTTTTAGGAGACGGAAAATCCTGAACTTTTTCCCTGTTTTAGAGGATTCAGGGAGAAGCTGGCTCACAGTGACCTAACTCTCCAAAGGTATGCTCATGAAGATGAGAGTCCAGCTTAGAAACATGATTTTGTCTAGAAACATATAGGGATATACTACATGTAAGCACCAAGGCTCATTTTAATCTCGTAAAAGCATTACTATAAAGAGTTAAATTTGCTTTTTTCTTCTCAGTAATTTTGACTCCTTTATATGTGCATTTTCTAATCAGAGAACACTAAATTTTGGCAGAGAGGAAATAAGAACTTACTCACAGTAAGATGCCACTTGTCATGCCTAAAATAAAAGATACAGAATGCATCATCTTTACCCAGACTTCTGAGAAAAAGCATAATAAATTGAACTAGGTCTGGAAGTAGCTGAATCATGAATATATTTTATTTCAGAAATTTAAAAAAACAAATACCAGTGAGGCCCTTTAGGCTCCAAATCAATGGCATAGAACCAATACCTATTGCTTGAAATCTGCTGAATTTTTTTTTTGTTTCATGAGAAAAAAAATCCCTACCTGATTTCTCTAGTGAATAAATCACCATGGACAAATGGATCAATCACCACTCACAGGAATGCAAGAAAATTGTGCTGGGCATAGCCATCATGGACCTTCATTCAGGCAAAAAAAAGATTAAAGGCAAGACTATTGTGATTAGGCTGAAGCTTTTGACTGTAGTTACCTAAATGCAACCATTCTTACTTTGTGAAAAAGCACACTCTAGCTCTGCTTCTGGTTTTGATATTTTCAGATGGTTATTAAAGGATATATTTTAAATCTCCATCTTCCTATTAACTGATTACAGACCACTGTATAGAAGATCCCTTCTGTGTGTGTGTGGGCAGTTGCTGGAAAACCAATTAGAAAACATTAGTCTGCTTTTTTTACACAACAGCCAGATCTGACTTTAAAAAACATTCATCAAACCCTGCACAATTTAATCAAATTTGGCCATAAATTCTGTTTATATGCTAGGGAAAAGTTTTCCTTCATTCCACAGAAAAAAAAGAATTAAAATAACCTTTTCAAACAAGCCAGCTGCTTACATCCTTCTAAAGGAAATGATGAGTGATAAAAAAATATTCAAGTGTAATTGAAAACTCGGTAGGAATATGACTGAACAAGCTGGTGGATCAGGTATTCCTACAAAACATACTTGTTTTTCTCTGGCTGATTGTCACGATTTAACCCCCACCAGTAACCAAGCCCCACACAGCCACTCATTCACTCCTCACCAGCAGGATTGGAGTAAACAGTGGCAGAGTAAAAGGTAGAAAACACAGGGGTTGAGATAAAGACAGTTAAATAAGGAATGCAAAAACCACACACAGGCAGAACAAAACAAAAACTTCCATCACCACTTCCCCGTGGGCAGGCAGGTGCTCAGCCATCTCCAGGAGAGCAGGGCCCCACCACATGTGATGGTTACTTGGAAAGACAAATTCCATCACCTCAAACATCCCCCTCTTTTTTTTCTTCCCACTTTATACACAGAACAAGCTGTCAGATGGTCTGAAATGTCCTTTGGTCAGCTTGGGTCACCTGTCCTGGCTGTGTCTCCTCCCAGCCTTTCAAGGAGCACCAACTTTCTCATCAATGTGGCTGTACAAGAAACAGAAAAGGCCTTGGCTCTGTGCAGGTCCTGCCCAGCAACAACAAAAACATCTTTGTATTATCAACCCTGTGTTCAGCACAAATACAAAACACAGCCCCACACCAGCTACTGAGAAGAAAATTAACTCCACCACGGCTGAAACCAGCACACTGATTATACTTTCATTGCCAGCTAACAAATGAACCTGTAAAGAATACACACGGCTGTTGCACTTCTCAAAGCTGTGGTGCTTGACAACATCTGCTAGAATCCCCCTTACAATCACAAGTGGAAAATAATGGATTTTTTTCATTTTTTTACTGGATGCAAAAAGTTGAGAGAGGAAAAAAACCTCATATTGCATCATATTAACAAAAATATGAAGAATAAAACATAAATATATTTTTAATAAAAATTCCTTTTAAGTCAAACCTTTCTGAAACATTTGATTAAGAGTAAAATTTTAAAAGTAAACAATAAGATATTTGGAAATTTTTTTTTTCTGTTTCAGCCTGAATCTTATGATTTTAGAAGTTTATTTCTTAATGCATTAAAAAAAAAAACAAACAACACGATGCAACATTTTTTTTTATAATTTTAAAATTTAAGTGGTATCTACTACCAAAAGAGGCTTATGTTTGTCAATGATAACAACTGAAGGTAATAAATGGACTGAAACCTGTTCTCACTTATTTTTCATGCCAAAATATATGAACATGTATATAGGAACAATCACAACTGCTCTTTCCTGGAGAGGTCATAGAGAAGAACAATTTGTACTGAGAATTCTTATAAAGAGCAGAGGGTATTTTTGGTCTTAAATTACAAAACTCTATTATTAAATGACTAAAAATGACCTGAGACTATCTGGACAATAAAATGTGTCCATTTTCATGACCTTAAGAAAAAACCAAATCTCTTGTCTGACAAAAAGGTAGGAAAAAAAATACACTAACAAGGAAGAAAACTTACCAACAGAGCAAAAATTCAAACAGATCTTTAAAAGTTTACAAAGAAAAAGTTCACAGGTCTTTTCCTCACTCTCCATAGCTTAGATATGAGTATACATCCATGCACCTTTAATGTCAGAAGGAGAATATCAAGCTATGTTTGCCACTGATAAGTTGTGAAGATGAAGACTAAAAATCAAGCACACAGACTTAAATAGGTATAGAAATTCCCAGGACAAACACTGAAATTTAAGAGAAAAGGGGAAAACCAGTTGGATGTTTAGCAGAAATCTTTACTATCCAAACCACTGATACAAGGAAAGCTTTTGTAGCTCACAGCAGCTTCTACTAAATGATTCTTTTAGTTCTGCTTTTCCCCTACATTACAATCCCTGTATACTCAAAGAACTGTCACAGCAAATTAGTAAAGTTTCTAGAAATATGATTTTATAAAATGAACACTTCAAAAATATTCTTCCTTTCTGACAGTTAATGTTTTTATGAAGTTTCATGACTTATGTGGACAGGAAATTCTGACCACAAAACTTACTGGCACATTTAATATAAGTAATAAAATATCACAGGAAGAGCTAGGAAATTTTATGCCAATTATTGGACTACATAAATACCTTCGTCATTTAACCATATATTCACACATGTACCAAAAGTGTAAGAGCAGAGATATGTATGTATAAATTTATTAAAACATGTTATTATTTATTTTATTTACCACAGGGTATTTCAATAGGAATCATGACACTTTGGATCATCTTTTTTTATTTTATTTTTATTTTTACTTTTATGCTATATGCTGGTGAAACAAAATGCCCAAGGTATACCTTTGAATCTGGACAAGTGAAACTTGCTAAGATTCAACAAAAGGGAAATAAAGCAGGTTTTTCATCTACCTTAAACAGTTATTTTGTTATTTGGATGCAACAGATTATTTTGGACAATATGGAAGTTTCTCTTTTAAGTGCCTATGGCAACCACACCAGACAGAGAGTGGAACATAGTTAGTTAGTTAGTTAGTGCCTATAGCATGAAACCAAGTTAAGCAGATTACAAATAAATAAATTCCCAAGCAGCTAAGTATAGCTGAATGAACAATTAACTATCAAAGGAAACAGTGTTTTAACTCAAAGTCACTGCAGGCAAACAAGATTAACTACAACAACCAAAAGATCTGTTCAGCCCATAGGTTTTACCTCTTCAGTACTTCCTCATCAGTTCTTGCATTTATTCATTTGGCTCACACCTTATGAGCACCTCCAAATCTTATTTTAGTTATTGTATTCCATGACCAAAATTTTGTTCACTTGACTATTTTTAGAGTAAATGCTGACCATAAAAACATTTATTATTTCATGAGTAACCACAGGACTGTGGTTTCTATTTTTCCTTCTTTTCCCTCCCTCTCTAAAAAGTAAAGGAACGGTCACCAATCAGAATAGTGAAACAGTAACATTTGACATAGCAGTAAATGTAGTAGAGCTGAAAAAGAACAGATTTGCAAATACAGGTCATGTGACATTTGTTCATTCCCACTGCTTCCTAAGTATTAGCAAATAGAGCTCATCAGTGAATGTAAACAGCTTGGCTTGCAGCCACTCATGGAGCTTTGTAATTGTTCCTGCCACCTATTTGCCTTGAGTATATTGAATATTTGCATGGCTTTCTGCCATCTCCAGGTGTTTGTGTTTTTTCAAGTGTATCCTACAATTCAGAAATGACTCATGTGAAATTTGAAAATTCTTACCATCAGATGTACAACTGCATCCAAAAAGATACAAATGTACTGTTTAGAGCCAGAAAATCAGCACAGCCATATAAAAACTTCTCTATGAATAAAGGTATCATGAATGTTTTCCACACAGGATTTCATGACCCAGAAGGCCTCTTACAGTTACCTTGAAAAGCAGAACCAAAGCCTATGCAATAATATGCTTATTTCCCCTTTTTTGTAGGCATTCATCTGCCACAGGATGGAGATTAAGGGAGCTATTCATATGGCAATGATCCTGCAGGAGCTAATTATGATCTTCATGAATCAGCAGTAAAAGTACTATATTGTAGTTTTCATGGCCTCCAGATGCCAAATCTTTGCTGCCCGTCTCAAAAATTCATAAAAGTCAACATGGTGGAAGATCCATGTCATGTGCCATCGCCCTCTACCTCCAAAAGAGCACGAAATAGAATTCAGCCATCAGTTTTCATTTAACTGACTTCAGTGGATATTTTTACTTTGGTTATATTGCTTTCCTCTTCATAACTTTTAGATATGTGATGTTATTTCAAGTGTAAAGACCCTTTTTCCCTGTAGGGTTTATGAAATTCACAATTTTAAAATAAAAAGCTAAAAGTCACATTGACCAAAAGGTGTTTTTTACGTTATATAATAGTCTATTTGTTGTGATTTTTCAAGCTTATTTTGCTCATGCAATTTTACCATTAATTTAACCATTAAGCAAGTTGTTTACCCAATTTTAATACTTTTTTTCTTTTTTTTTTTTTTTAATAATATATAGTCAGTTTTCCACTACAGAAGATGAAAAAGAACCAAAACAAATTTCATTCTGAACCTTTTTGTAGAGTAAGGCCCTAATTCTTTTTCTGTGAATTCTTCTGTTAGAAGACACCCCACAGATTTAATCTACACAAAATACAGAGATGAAATTTAAAAGACAGAACAGATTTTAAACCTTAAGCAAACCTAAACTTAAAGAAGAAGACATGGTAATGCTATTAACTTCTTCAGGGTACAGATGTGAAGTCTAACTGTTCTCTGGAAAACATACCTCTTTTCAGACTGGATTTGCTGGGCAAGGAAGGACATTTCACCCTTTGTACAAAAAAGTTAAATGTGTATTTTATATATGTATACAAACAAAATAGGAACCAGAAATATGACAATTAGTGACCTGATATTTGAATAAGCAGTCCAATGTCAGGAAGCATTTTTCTTAAAGGTCTGAGGCTAATGACCAGGTTGTAGCAATGTGCAAGGAAAGAGTTTTTACAGTCACTGTGCATGGCTTCTCAGTTAAACCTTGTGTGCAATGTGAGATAATCTCATTTTTATATCTGAAGATATCTAAGTAAAAGAATTCATTAATTTAATAACAAAAATAAAAAATAAAGTTGTGATATATTGGGCAGCCTTTTATTCAGGTAATAGTTCCAAAAATTGAGGCAGATTTGACTAGAAGACTATCTTTTAATCAGGCTTTTAAAATTGGTGATTATCTAAATGGTTAGTTCCTTAAATGACAGCAGGATTAATCTGCAAATCATACTGGTTAATGGCAGTGCTTATATTTATATGCAAATATATGCACTTCTAATGGTAAGGTTAAAAACTTGGCCTCTGCCAAAGGACACATCTACATGGAAAGGTGCATCATTTACACCTGGCTCCAAATAATTCATTTGAAGATAAGCTGGGAATTTGTAAACAGTACTCCCTGGTTACAGTATTCATACCAAAGGGCTGCCTTCCTCCCTCTTTACATAGTGATTTTTAGTTTTTCTTCTCAGTCGCTCTGCTGCTCTCTACTGATACCATTTTGGGAGCAGCCCAATTCCTGCATGTAAAGACCACACTGCATTGAAACAGAGCTGTTGAAAGAAAAGTCCCTTTACACATGAAACCAGAATATATTATTTTTAATCTTACATTAAAAAAATCTCCAATGATTATTGAAATAATTTCTAAGACAGACCAGTAATACTCTCTCTGAAAAATGAAATCATTATGGGCCACCTTACTTCTTCTGTGAAGACATATTTTATTGGTATTTTTATAGTTCCATACATTGTGTCCTTGGGCAGATGTTCTTTATTCTCCTCCAAAAGTTCAGCAAGCGAGCAACTTTTCATCAAACAATAAAATAATTTTGTCAGCAAGCTGTGCTTTACCTTTGTCTCACATTTACTTTAAGCCTCTAAAAATATCTTGTTACATATGTACAGCATTTTGTCTATTCATTTCATCAAAATGCATCATTTTTATGTGTAAATATTGCAGCAAATATCATGGGGTTTCTAGTTTGATTCTGCTACATTTTATTCTGTTAAAGAGAGTTATATTTGACAGTAAACTAGATGTTGGTTTCTGGTATCAAACCCCTGAATTTGCATTTGATGTACAAGCAAGAAGGTATACTTATAAGCAAGTATTTATTATGCTGGGAAATTAGGCATGCTGTAGTGTTTGGTATACTTAAAACAGCACGTAAAACATTTTAGAGGTATGATGGTAAACACTTGTTTGTTAAGAGCCATGTACTGAATAATCAGAGTTGTACCTAAAACTTCAGAAGCTCAATTCTCTTTGAGTAAGAATTTACTTTAGTACAACCTACTGTTCCTCAGGCAGCAGATATCATAGAAATATGGAGCAGTTTGGGTTGGAAGGGACATTTAAGGACCATCTAGTTCATTCCCTCTGCAATAATCAGACACGTTTTCAATTACATCAGGATCCTCAGAATCTCAACCAACCAGAGTTGAAATGTTTCCAGGGATGGAACATCCACCACCTCTGTGGGTAAATTGTTACAGTGTTCTAGCACCCCCTTTGTAATAAATGTCTTCCTCATATTTATTCTAAATTGATCCCTATTAGTTTAGAACCATTAAGCTTTGTCTTATTGCAACAGGTCCTGCTCTTGTATTTTTGCAAATACTTCTAAGCACCCTGTGTACCCCCAGTACAGAAGCACCAATACCACAGCAAGTTTGATTTGATTTCTCAACTGCATTCCTGCAGCTGTTGGGAAATTCTGTGATTCAGTATACGTTTTTAAAACATTTGCTGTATGGAAATAAGAAAAATTATATCAAAACTCTATTCTTCATGGTTCTATTGGTGTTGAGTGAAAGTATGGAGTCTTTTGACTATCTAGTCAAATAAAAAAAAACAACTGAAACCACAGCTTTTTTTTCCTAGTCAGACTGGTAAATGGCTCCAGTAGGTCTTATGTCACCCAGTGAGGTCAATGATGAGTCTTCTTCATTTTAGAATAAAGTCTGGTTATTAAAAGACAAATCTAAAATAACATCTTCCAGCTAAAATACCAACAAATCCAGGATATTACCTAAAAGTTACATCGAAATAGGATATCATAAACTCAATTTTGCAGGTTTGCAGACTTAAGCACTGGCTGGATTGAATTGAAAGAAGGGCATCAGAAACTAATTTCTTAAAGCATTACCAGTTCTGCTCTTAACTACAGAAACACTTGTACCATTGCTCAGCAGACTGCAGAAGAAATTCTGAAGTCACATTCAAATACTCAACGAAATATCTCAGGAAAACATGTCAGATATTTGGGTAATCTAAGCCATTCTGATATAATTCTTATTTATTGCTTTTATTTTATCTCTTGTACCAGGCAATAAATTACATCTTGTTTCTGTTTCATCTCTCAAGACCCAATGTGACATTAGTTTGAATATGATCTCTCTCTCAAACATCCCAATCAAGCTTACAGAATAACCAAAGCCTTCTACAACAGAAGCCATGAAGATGAATAGGAGCAACTTCAAAGCACTATTGCAAATTCTAATGTTGCGTCTTCCAGAGAAGAACAAACTATCAACTCAGAATTCAAGTTCCAACAAGTATTTCATGAAGCCCTGGGTAACACAACTAGCAATCCTGGGACTAGGGTAAAAGTCTCTGACATCTGGATTTAATCCAAAATTCAAAGTGAGTTTTTATGTAGGGGAGAAAAAAGGGATCATGATGGAAAAACTTACAGTAGGAACAACCGTAGACTTCAATTCTTAGCCCAATTTGGCCCTCTCCATTCCAGTCCAAAGGAACTATCCTTACATAGCGAGCAATAACTGGATGTTGTAAATCATGCCGGACCACACTGTCAGAGTTTGTATTTCCAGGAAATGCCTAAGGGAAAGAAGAAGAAAAAATATCAGTTCTAGTGCCTATATGGCTGGCACCTGAAGAAATGCATATAAAATCCTATTAAAAGTATCAATAATGGAACAAAAACCCCAAATAACAAGGACTACTATTGCAAAGTATTGTCATCAAAATATTGAAAGAGATAAATTTTAAGTTGGTCTTTTGCTTACAGCAATAGGAATAGCTAATTACATCAGACACTGCTTACTAAGAGAATATATCTTAGAAGAATAATTTTTTTGTACTATGTGTCATAGACCCAGGTGGTGGTTGTTGTAAGGAAAATACACAGGATCCCTTCATTGGTGGATTCACAAAATTATAACATGCTAACAGTTACATTCACCTTAATTTTTTTTGTGCTGAAGCTATTTATGTGTTAAATGATGGTGATGGCTCTCCTCACTTCATAGATAAGTTAGTAAGAGACATTAATTAGTGTCTTTGAAGTACTTATAAATTTAAGTGGCACAAGGAAGTGAACATTTCTCTCTTCTGAGCTGAAGAGAAGACAAAGGAAAGCATACACTGAACAATGACAAAAAATCCTGCTGAGCAGCTGCCTGTTTTCTTCATCTTTTTCTAGGAATCACAGAACGTTATGGAGGAAATAAAAATTTTGATTCCTTTAAAAATGTATATTTTACTGAGCATGTAAAGCAATGCTCCGTTGCTCAAGAACAAATTCCATTTGGGAATGTTTTAATTTTATGATGCTTCGTATCATCTTATCAAAACTCTATTAAATGTAGAGGTTTGCTGGTTATTTTGGTTCAGTCTTATTTGCTGGTTTTTTTTTTAAATATTTCCTAGAAGTGTTATGGTCAAAGGAAACTGAATATAAGAAGAGATGATATTTTCAACAAAATTTATTAGATTATTGATGAAAAACTTTCAAAATCAGAAGTATTTTCTCTAGCTCTCCAAACTTTGTACCCTGACTTGTGTTTACCAGTTCTTTGTCAGAAAGAGAGCCGATTCCAGCTGGTACCTGGCATTTCAAGGGTTTCTACTGCTATATGAATCAGTAACCTCTGCTGAATGCATAAATATAGTGAACAGAGAATAAGGCAGTCCCAGATTAATAAAACACATTCCCTTTAGTCTCCAGCAGAACAGTATCTTTTAAACACAGCCTTCATTTAAATAAATGGGGAACAGTAATACATGCTTTGTGGATAATGCAAATACCAGCCTAAAATCTATTATTGCAAGACTGAAAAGTCAATTTACAGAACCTTGAAAATTATGCACAATTGCTGTAAAATCTTTTCTTCTGGCCAATAGGATTTAAAAATATAATTTAGACCTGCATCTGTAATAGGATTTTTTTAAAACAGGGAGTGAATCTCTGGCTAAATAAATAAATACAGCATTTTACAATAGGAAATCTCCTTGCAAAATATTTTTTTCCAGAAAAGAAAGTGTAGATACCTATATAAATTAAACAAGTTTTTCAGATTATTAATCACATTAAGTCACTTAAATATTATTGCCAGGTATCATGCGTTTTCTTTAACCCAAACTGGGAAAATAAAAAAAATGGCTCACTTATCCGTAAAACACTGCCTCATGAGCCCAACTCCAAAATTCTGTGTTCTATAAACCATTTGTCTTCTTGCAGTGCATACTGAATTCTGTAAGCTGCTTCATATTTCAGCTCACATTGCAATAAAAGGACTGGGAATGTTATTAGCCACAACCACTTTTCTCAAAGGTAGTGCTCTACAGGACAGGAACAGAATAAGAATGAAAAAAAGATAAGAAAAGAAGTCCCCAAATCCTTTCCAAACAGTGCTTTTGAACATATATTGAATGGAGCTTTCAAATGTATACAGCAAGATTTTTGTCTCCCCTTAAGAGGAAACTCTGTTCAGCTCCAAATAACTTTCAAAATTTAACAGGGCAGGTTTATAGGACAGACATCATATTTTAACAGGCCAACTAATAAAGTTTAAAAATAATAAATTAAATAATCAATTATTCAGCAGAATTTTCAGCAAAAATGGTGTGATTTTTGAATTTCACTTTGGCTTTACCAGTATGTTTCATCCACCCCAGTGTACTTGGGGACACTGGAGAGACAGTATAAACCTCTTTGCATAGGTAAAGAACCTGGAGAAAATGAAGACAAGGGTTTGGCAAATTTGGAAGCAAAGCTATGGAAAGTTATGATCAGACTCAATTTTTTATCCTGTACTTAAAGAACAACTACAGTCTAATCAATAATTAAAAATGGAAGACCTAAATTATAAATTCATATAAGTATTGTAATGAAATAACACACAGCTTAACAGTAATGTGCAAGTAAAACTGGCCAAAATGACTTTATCTTCCTGTAATAGGACAGTTTGCAACAGTTTTACAGTACTCAATTCTATGGACAAAGAATAGGAGATTATAAAATCTCCTATTGGGAAAATGATTTTTACAATAAAAGATTAAAAATAAATTCTCAGCATTAAACAATTTATCTATGAAATAAGGAGGCACAGAAATGCCTGAAATGCTATTAAGTGAACAAAAGTGGAAGTTTTCATACTTTAACCAAAAAGTAAAATGATGGAAAGATAGTGGTTAGATCCTCAACCAAATAAACAAAAAGATGTTTTGAATCTCTCAGCTCTCTGTGAAGCAGAGAAAAATAAACCCTGTACTTCACTGAAAAAGATCATCACATGTATACCAGAGAATCTAACTTAGTTAAGGGGAAAATTAATTCTTCACCTCAATTCAGGTAAGAATTCTCCATCCAAATTAATGATCTATCCAGAGACGAGTACTAAAATTGCTTCAGTATAGGCTCTTCCTAGGATGATGTAAAAATAGGGCAATGCATGGAATAGTACAATGACATTTTTTTTCCAGTATGAGGAACTACTGATTTTTTTTTCATAACTTTCTTTAATTAATAGTACTTTTTTTTTTTCACCACTTTAATTTTATACTCACTATTATAGTCTTAATAGTTATTTTTTGCCTTTCTATCAAAGAAAGAAATAATCTATGTCTCTGGATTTTTGAAAAAAATATCTATGCTTCTAGCTTTATTTTGACATGCAGTAATGAAAACAGTCCAGAGTCTGTGTTCCATGCTGTTATATCTCTACAAATTGCAGAAATACAAAACAGAAATACCATTATAAAATATGGAAACATCTACAGGCTGGAAGAATATGTCCTCAGGAAACATAACTGGGGTTGTTTTTTGGGACTCCAAGTTGAGCTTAAGCATGAAGCTGACTAAAAATTTAATTTTTTATTTTATAGAAAAAACTCCCCAAGTTCCAAACCAAATAATTTTTTCAAAAAGCTAGAAAGATTACAAAAGTGAGATGTTGACAGCTTTGGTTATGGCTACCAGCCCTCTGACTGCACAGAAAGGAAGATCTGGAAAGTGTTTTTCACCTGTGTTTTCAGGAACCTGCACCATCAGCGAGCAGGGCAAGGCTGGCTGGGTGCTGCAAGCTCTCCACCAGCAGTGCATGATGTTTGGCATTGCAGAACAGTTCAAATCCAGGGGCCCTGGAAAAATTCACATCACTAACTGGTTCTGCACAAGCTGACTGAAATCCACACCAGATTTCAAAGAAGACAAGACACTTCAAAAATTTGTTCCTCCTTTACCACATAGACATTTAAGAAAAAAAGACAAAACCTGAACTTCATCAATTACTCTTTGCTGGTGAAACCTATCTTTGCTCAATACCTGTGAAAACCAAGCCCAACTGTGTCATGCAAATTCAAACATCAAGAATAAGAGGATTGGGTAAAGGAGAATGGAAGAGATTAACTTCAAGAGGAAGAAGGGGAAAAAATAATAAAAATACAGAAATATAGTAGGAAAACAAGTTGCAGAAGGAAAGAATAATAGAAAATAAAAAACCTCCAAATAATGTATCAGAAAGTAAGAGACCTAGGTTATCTCTACTTTAGCTCAGTTTTAACTGGTTGCTGTACTTCCATGTGTACTGTGGGGAGTAAAAATAAGTGATAGGAAGCAGTAATCTTTTAATCTTTTATTTGATGAAACATTTCTTAATTCTCTCCATTGAACAGCAGGACACGTAACACTACAATTTGCATATTCTAGTCTTTCCCTAAAAACAAACACATTCAAGAAAAACAACATTTCTACAGCATCCTCCATAATCACCTCACACAGAAATGCATCTGAATAGAAAAAGAAAGTTTCTGAAAGTAATTAAAAGCTGTAGCAGGTATTTCCCTTATCACAAATTATTAAATCCTCCAATGATTCACCAAATTCTCAGTCTTATCTTTGAGATTCGTGGTTATAAAATGACCAGAACTCCTAAGAGCTCAGGATTAACAATAGGTGGGAGCCACTCTATACTGCTGATGATGGTGAGCTCATATGAACTCGATTCTATTACCAATGCTAGTGGTAAATCCCAATTTCAGTGGCTATCCATACACTTCCATGAGCCACATTTCTCTGTTTTAAGTAAATGTGTGTGTGTGTGTGTGTATATATATATATATATATATGTATATGTATATATGTATATATAAAACCCCTATACAATGTGTGCAGTGCTAAAAGTTTCTGGAAGACTACTCACATACTCAAAATAAGGAACGTCTAGTTTCAGGCTTTCACTAGAACTGAGTACACTTTTTTGTTCTATGCTCAAAATATTTCCTGACATTTTTAAATCAGATACATTTTTTGTTTTCCTTACACCCTTATACTGCCTAGTGACTCCTAGGAAGCTTACTTTCAAGTTCAAATTCTCTCTTTGTATGCTGAAAACATATTCTAACCATATATTCATTATAATTTAATGACTAATATAGTGGAATTATCATTACATGCAAAGATTAAAGCCAAAATCTTATTTGCTGCCTTTTAACATTTCATATTTCCAAACAAAACTAAATGATTTAGCAACATAACATTGCTGATCTTTATAGCAAAATATGCCAATATTTTATAGCCTAATAACTACTGTTTTACTTAAGAAGAACTTAACCTCCTCTACAAGAACTTTGATTTTTTGGTATTTTAACAAGAACCTCGAGAAATCTGTAAGTTTCAAAAAGTTTTTAAGGAATGTTGTCATTTCCTATTCACAGATAACTTGTAGGGATTTCAGTTCTGTCTAATGTTCCTAGAAAATGTTTTCAAAATTTAAAGACAGTAACAAAAGAACAAGATATGATACCCGAGCATAATTTTAGATACCTGAAAGAAAAACTACAAATATAAGCTTCATTTTCAAATCTGTGAATTTTAATTTACCGATATTTGCAGATTTTCTTTTAAAAACAGAAACAAATTAAATTCCTGTACACAAGCGAACACAAACCAAAAACTCTCACATCCTCCCAGCTACTGCTTCCAGAACATGACTCGGTAACTGGATGTAAGTGAAACATTCTTTCCTCTTCTGGCACTATTGAAGGATATTGTCTTCGTTTAATTTGAGTAATGAAGTCTAAAGCCAAAAGCCTTAACAAGCAAAGAACTACCTACCATCTTACTCATATATCCCAAACCCAAGAAATAATTGCTTTTCTCATACTTCTACATTCAAATGTTCATCCTTTATTTATGCACAGAAATATTACCGAATTATCTGAATTTTGCTAGGGAAACTGACTTCTTTTCAGGACTGGACAGCAACATTTTTTTGACTTTGTATTATTGGAATATTTGAGGTAGGACATCTGACAATGCACATGTGAACAGACTGGAGGATTCAGTTTACTTTTGCCCAGATCTCCATTTAATAACCTTATTCCCTTAACCTTTAGACTCATGAACAAGGGACACAGATGTATGGACACTGTTAAATTTTACTTTTGGGGACATCACAGCAAAGGCACCAACTGTGCCACGTTTCTCTCCATCCTGAAATTAAATACAATATTCCAGAGATGTGTGAAATATCTCACTGGCAAACACATTCTTCCCTCTTGGTGAAGACACCAAACATAACATGAAAAATTTCAAAAACAGGGATTCACAAATCTCTGAAATTATTTTCAGGCCTGTATAATGAGGAAGAAATTTCAACCCCTATGCTAAACCATATATGCTTTGTTCCACTTGACCTAAAATGGGAACAATTCTAAAATTCTTTTAAACCTAAGCTATATACAAAAAATATTAAAATATCATTAGGGTTGTAAAGTTAACACTTCTAGTAGAAGTTATGTTTCCAGCAGAGTCTTAATGAATTCCTGAATATCATTATGATGTGAATTTATTTACATATTTACCTGTTATTAATTCCCCAGAGATTCATACAATTCCCAGAAAGAAAATTGTGATTATTCATCCTAATACACTAGACAACTGAGGCGGAAATATCTTGAGGTTTTTCAGTGGTTTGTTTTGTTTTTTCAATTTTAACCATGTCTAAATTCAAGAGGAAAAACACGTGACCTTGATTTGGAAAATTTAGCCTGTGAAAGTCTTAGTCTTTCACAATTTGTTCTCAAGATTTAGTATCCAGCATTTAAACTTTGATTTAAATTGAGTAAATACAACCTTCCCACCACTGAATAACATTCCATCTTTGTTGTTAAGATCAACTGATTGCATTATTAGTAAAAGCTTCTTAACCCATTGGGGAGTAATCATTATCTAGCTCTTAGTCTTAAATAAACTAAACAGATTTTCACACTTAGACGCTGCAGGGCCCACCCCAGGAGCAGCATAAAGAATAAGACTGGTTTAAGATAGGTCCTTTATTTGCATGAGAGACTACAGTATGCACAGTGTCCAAGTCTGTGGACTGTCAGATGGAAATAGGCCATCTTTCATGAAGGGAAAAGACAGGGTGTGCCAACAGCACAGGTGCTGGATTCTCTCTGTGACTGCATCCCATGTGATGCTGGACAACTAAGTTGCAAAAAAATTTTCTGTGGCACTTAATATAGCTCCAGGCAGACACAAAATTATTAGGTAGCTTTGACTTAATCTTTCACTGTCTTTGTTCCACATATAAAATATGGAGTAAAATTAAATTATTTTATGGGGTTGGAAAAATAAAATAATTCTTATTAAGCACCTAATGAAGTTTTTACATGTGTGTCTAAATTAGAAAGCTGAGCCTTTTGTGGTCAGTGAAGCAAAGTGGGAGATAGGAACTAAATTAAAATCTTGCCACTCTTCAGTTGCTGCACAGTGAAATAAAAATTTTCCTGGGTAAAATACAATATTTTAACATATACAATATAATAATAAAATATAATAATATTGTGTGTATATATAAATGCACACACAATATATATGCAACTATATAATTATGTTAATTAATATTTTGAATTTAATTAAAGGTTACTATATTGATTTTCTACTATTATAATTATTAAAAATTAATATTTAATTAATTTATATTTATATTATATTAAAATATTTATATTATATTAAATAATAGAACATATTTTGTAGTCTACAAAATAAAGATTGTGATCAACACATTAGTTCCAAAAGTTGCCCACTGACTGATTCATGTTAAAAGAAATAGAATACAAAAACCTGCGTGAAATGGTTGTACAGACAGAATAAAACCTACATTTCTCTACAGGAGTTGTGAGATTTTATTCATTAATAAACACAAAGTTACTTCTGCTGCATCTTCTGTAGAATGAGAGAGAGACAGGAAGAATGTGTTTATAAGATACCTAAGCACAGTTGCAGCCATTACTGAAATAACAACAGCAACGTCTCTCTGATCAGCTGCTGTTCCACAGAGCTCAGCAGTGGCAGGAGCTCTCACCTTGAGAAGAAGGTCAAACACAGAGGAACTCAGAGCAGTCCTAGGTTTCTTTCCATCTCTGTTACAGATGCATTTAGAAATTTTTGCACACTTTGATGATTTTAAAATAGCTTTTCAGTAATTTTCAGGACAGTTTACTCCTTGTGCACCACTCTTGTCTCAAAGCTTCTCTTTTGCGCAGCCCCACTCCTCTGCTGGGTTACTTGCCACCCAAAGAGTTGAGGCTATTACCAGAGAGTGCACTTAAGAAAGCACAAACTCAGTGGTGTCATTCCACACCACCTGACCTAGTGCTTGGGATTAAAAGACTAAAACTCCCTGCAGGAAAAAGTACAAATGCAAAATCTATTTTAAATCCTGTTGAGAATCATCTATCTTCAGTAAGGACATAGCAACTAAAGAAAGCTTTTTAACTCTTAATTAGGTACATGTCAATCTAAACAGCAATCTTTGTTCATAATAGAAAATACTATTAGATCTGTGATTTCAGTTTATAACTATGAAAAAAAGTTACTGCACTTGCTGGTTTTATAGTCTTTTATTTTGAATCTTATGTGAATCAGGATGGTCAATATTTAAGATAAATTTTTCTCAGTTATGAACAGTTTTCATTCCTATGTTTCATTCATAGAAGAGTCCAGAGACTGCTTTCCAGATCATTGCAATTCTGACTAGATTATTAGCATGCAAGAAATAACTGTGAAACAAAAATTTGCATATCTGAAATAGTTGCAAGAACTGAATTGTAAATCAATCAGCGAGGAATAAAGTCTGGTTATTCTGTATTAATTGCTTCATGTGTAAAATTAATATTGTATACTGAGATAAAATAAACAAACTTTGAACACAAAATCTAAATAATCACTTGTTTTTCCTGAATACTTTTGGTATCTATTTAATTCTGGGAATTTAGTTAATTGCAGATAGCACTTATATACTCCATAATTCAGATAAGCTTCCCAGTAATGGGAAGCAAGACTGAATTTAAAAAAGCCAATAAGCTGTCTTTAAACATGTTCCAGCTGTCCTCAAATAATATTAAAACATTACAAAATTGATTTAAAGTTATAGAAACATAAAAATTATGCATTTAAAATAATTTTGAATCTTTTTTGTTTTGTTTTTGCATGCTTCCAAGTTGCAATGTTTATAAAACAAATGAAGTTCACACATAATATTAAGTCAATATTTAGCAAAAAATTACTAAAGGAAAAAAAAAAGAAATAACAGTACTATTGCCATCTAACACTAACATGTTTTAGTTTCTGGGTATTCATATTCTCTGAATATGTCAAGATGAAAGAAAATTACAGTAAATTATTTAACATATTTCACATACACTAAAGTTAAGAATTCCAAAGAGTGATGCAGCTATCAATGTCAGCTATGATACAAAAACTCACTAATCATTTTCCTTTCTTATTCTCCTGTTCATCCTAGGCAGAGCCCATACTCTAAAAATCACAATCTTCAGTTAAGATCTTCCTGACAAAGGTTCACAAGTTTAGAACCTTCCAGTCTGTGACCCACAACAAGAGTAAAAAATATATAACCAAAAGGTAACTATGAGAAACATCAATGGAAATTTATAAAATTTTAAAATTTCTAAAACCTAGCATAAGGCTAAAAGAACTTTAGGTGCAGAGAATCATAAGTAAAATAGCATGCAAGCAAACACAAAATTCTTGTGGTGGGAAAAACACCTAGAGTAGAACTCCTCAGCATAGTCCTTTCAAACTGATCAAAGGAATATTACTAAGAAATCCCCGAAGGCAGAATTATAGTATGTGACAGGCTTCAAACATGCCTGCTTGTCCTTCAACTTGCATTCAATAGCTGCTCATCTTTCTAGGGAAATAAGGACAGTTTTAACCACTTGCCTTTTTGAAATGATACCAAAAAGCCACAAGAATGTTTTACAAAGGAATGTGGAAAGAAATATCTGAATTGTCAGAAGCTACCTCTTTCTTCAGGGATTTCTTTATTTTTAATTTATTTTCTTTTTCTTTTTTTAAAATTTATTTTTCCTGCTATGATGAGCATGACTGAAAGAATTTTAGGAGAAGTGCAGAATTCTTGTGTTTCTGCTTAAGCCCATTCTCAGTCTTCATACAAAAAGTGACTGGTATTTATATGAGAAGTTCAGAGTAATAAGTAATCTTTGATTTGAAACCCCTGTGAATTTAGTAAACTGTTAGATGTCTTAACAAAAGAGACAATAATGGAATAAGAAATACTGAAGGTCCTATTTTTTGTTTTAAAGTGCCTCATTTGATTTCATCTCATTTCCTCTTTTGCAACTGTATGCTTTCAGAAGTTTTATTTTTCCCTTTTGCGGAGACAATATGCATCTATAATTTCTATATGATGATGTTTTGTTCAGGTTCACATCAACTACTACTCTGAAGGTGACTGTAGAGACACCTTTTAGATGAAATGCCTTCAAATGGCTGTTAACATCTGAAAGAGGAGGACTTACACAAATCAAAACCATTGTTTAGTAATCACAAAAGGTAAATCTACAATAATTGGAAGAGGGAAGGGTTTTAAAATTTTGATCACCTGTCACTTCTTTCCTTACAATTCATTAAACAAGTAGTAAAGTGAAGTAATAGCCTAATTTTCTTTCAAGAGAAACTTTCTAAATTTAATTTGAAGCTGTGCCATAAATCTTAGGGGATTGAACATTAGAGCCAATTGATTACCTGTTGCGTACAAGTCATTTTTTTTCCTCACAAGCATTGGCAATTTTATCTGACTTAGATATTTCTGGTTTATTTATTTTTGGCAGCCAGGATACATGCTTCTCCGGCCAAGGAGGCAGTGACATTTTGAATTTAGCATAACTTCATTGCAGTCCTTTCTATCACTGAGTAGGACTGACAGCCTCCACAGCCACTAACTTAAAAGAAGAGTTTCATGCCAGTAGAGCAACATTGTTGTTTTTAACAGCTTCATGTGTTTTACTATTCATGCAGAAGGAGAAGGTGGAAATTCTGATGTACAAAGATCTTCATTACTTAGATGCAATACTTGTCCTATGATTCTGATTGCCTGTGACAAGGATTTTCTGCAGCACAGAGAGGATGGTTGTGGTTCTGTTCTTATGCAAAAGCCCAAACTGATCAGGAAAAAGCTGGCAGATACTCAGTGAATCTTCCTGTATGTTCCTTTTTTTTTCTAAAGCTTTGTCACAGACACTGGAAAAACTGGAAAACACTGGAAAAACATTGCTGTTTTCCAGTAAGGGCAAGTATTTCTAGCATCACAAGCTTTAGTAGAGTGGAGACACCATTATCTCATTGCTATTAGTCTGTCATATCCCTTTCTCTAAAAACTAATACAAGAGATACCAAAAAAAACCATTTTGTGGATTTTTATAGGAAGGAGGAGGGGAAAGACAAAGGTACCAGGATCTCCCTATATTTCTCTTTTCCTGACTTCTAGACTTATTTACTTGTGACTTAGTTACTGCCTGAGAGTATTTTGAAAGCATACTTGTGAGTGCTGAGAATGAATTGGGAGCTCTTCAGATGAAAGAGGCCATCGTAATTTTACTCTGTTTCTCTACAGGATCACAGAAAGCACCTGCAGGAAATTCCTTTACAGACATTTGATAAAATTCTGTAAACACTTGTAATAGCATAAGCACAGCATCCAGGAATAACTGCTGGCAGTTGTGTTTGCTGCTTACTTACTGTGTGAACTGAGACTGACATTCCACTGCCTCTGAAACTCATTCTGTCTGTAAGACAGAGATAATTCTCTTGGAAGTGTTTGTTGAGAATTAATTACCTATTATTTATGCACTGATCCTTTAAAAACAAACCAAATCCATTCACTGGTTCTTACATCCCTAATAATAATAATAATAATAATAATAATAATAATAATAATAATAAATGAAAAAAAGAGATTTATTGACTTTGGTGGCCAGAGGGGAGCATTATGATAATCTCTTCTGGAGTTCAGTAGACACAAGGCCAACTCCCATGCAATAGTTCAATTAATAAGTTCACAGTCTGGGCTGTAGTGCACCATTCATGAAGTTATCTGGTCCTGATTCCAAAACTGAAAGTGATAGAAAAATCAAATTTATCACACCCCTACAGAAGTTTTTCCACACTTTTATTCAGTGTTAAATATATGCATTATTTCTACTCAGTTTGTTCATCCAGTCACTGGATCTTATTACATCTTTTGCTCTATATCCAAGAATAGTTCACTATCAAGCCAGGTTGATAAAATACTGACTTTGTTTCTATAATATAAAAATAATCAGGTAATTAAGCAAAATCTGTAATTTGTCTGGGACAGCTTGCAAAATGACAACTTGATCTCGCTTGCAAAACCTTTACAGGCTTTCTTTTAATGCTTCTAGCTTCCCTCCTCCTTTCCCACAGTGGATGTGAAAAATCAGACTAAAATAGCAGCATGGATTTCCATTCATTTTTTGTGGAATTCATTCTGTTGTCATGTCACTGACTTAAACCCCAAGATTCAAAACAGGATCACCAAAAGGATTCCAACTATCACTTACATTATGCATTATAATCTAGTTGGGATTGTTATATTGTACAATAGCAAAACATTCAGGCAGTCTCCACTATGCCTCATGCAAACTCATCTGACTTAATGATGTATGCAATATGGTAACACAATAGCTCATACTTCCATTTAAAAATTGTGAATCCTTTTTTTTGTTAAGATAATCTCTGTGTGATCGAAACTGATGAAATATTAAGTAACTTTCATATAAATATATTGGAGGCATGGTTAATATCCAGTTTTTAGGAAGAATGTAACAAAAAATTCAATCCATCTTTGAATAAAGATGTTTGGTATTTTTTAAAGAGACCATTTCAGACACACATATATATATATATATATACAATATGATTGTTTAGCCTTGTTAAGATAGGCTTGCTCATGGAAAATTAAAAAAAAAAAGTGTATTTTATACAGAATGAAGAGCAGAGCAAGGTGGAAGAAAGCAGCAGTGATAGATCCTTGTTTTGAACAGCTTTTCATAAATTCTCTTGGGAAGCCTACTGAATTTCATTGAAGGGAGTGAATCAATGGTCCTTCATAAAAGGAAAATCAATTAGAAAGTCATTACCTGAAAATTAGCACTCAAAAAACAAAATTCCATTTTAAAGCCAATTAGACTGCATGTCAGTACTAAGTTGAATTGCATTTGCATTGATGTATGCAAAATGATTTACATCCTCCATCCCTGAGAAACATAGAGAGTGAAAAATTAAAGAACATGTTTAGAGACGCTGCTGAATTTATTTTTTTGAAGTTATGTATCTCAAACAGCAGATGACTGTGCTGGGCTTTTAAACAGCTTTAGACTGTATATCTCAAGTACTGATGTTACTATTGGAATTACAACACTTGAGGAAACCTTAATTCCGTCGTATTCCCTATCATAACAACGTGCAGGAAAACAACTGCTAATGTAAAAGACAGAAAGGGGGCTGAAGACAAGTACCCCAAGAGCCTCTTTCTCCCAGTAGCTTGCTATAGTCCTGGCATGATGTATGTCTTGAGCTACACTGGAAAGACAGTTTCAAGTGAAGAGAAGGAGTAGATGGCATCTCACAGAAGAGTTAAAATCTCCTCCTAGGCTGCAGCTGGACAATCAATCCATCCTGTTTATAGTGATAGGATTAATCCGCTATGCCTGGGTCTGCCAGCACAGAAAAGGTGGTATATCCTTCACTTAAATGTCTGGCCTGAGTAAAGCAGGAAGCAGCAGAACCCAGACCCTGAAGATAGGACATTGCAGCTTGCAATGCTGAAGAGACACTCTAGTAAGTATGGCTCAGAGCATTGCATCTTTACAAGGGAGAGGGCACTGCGTCTACATCTACAATCAGAGATTTATCTTAAGGACAGAAGATGAAAATAGAAGAAATAAGACACAGAAGTATGAATTAATTATGGAACATCAAGCACTCTTAATCATATACTTCACATCATGCACACACTTAGGTAGAATTAGGTTAAATGGCTAAAATGTTAAGAGCCATCTTGAAATGAGACATTTCCCTGAGCTGGGATAAGTGCTCAAGAGTCAGTCAAAGGCAACAGCAGAGACATCAGTGGTGACTGAGTTCAGTCTTGGGACTGTTGGATTGTGCTGTATGGAAGGATCCCAAGCTCAGGGACACCTGAACAGCTGCCCAAAGTCCCCTCAGGACCCTGCAGCCTTCAGGAACCCTTCAGGCAAGGAGGGGGTATTGCCAGGAACTGTAGTCAGAGCACTGCCATTGAAATGTTTCCAAGGCGTACAAGCAACCTTGAGGGAGGCAAACAGGGTGTGGCACATTAGAAGAGTGTGGCACATTAGAAGGGTGTGGCACAGCAGTTCATACCCATGTTCCTGCAGGCAGGTGGCAAAGGTAGGGTACAGAACCTAGGCAGTGAGTCACCACCCATCAAACATTCCATTGGAATGGAAGGTTTTAGACTTTTTAGGAAAGAGAAGCTAGGGAAGCAAGTAGGGGGTGTAGCCCTCTATGCCAATAATTGGCTGGAGAGTATGGAACTCTACTTAGGGAAGGATGAAGATCCAGCTGAGAGCTTATGGGTGAAGATTAAAGAGAGGGCAGGGACAGGGGATGTTATGGTGAGGGCCTGTAGCAGACCAGTCAGGAGGATGCTGCAGATGAAGCCCTCAATAGGCAGACAGGAGTGACCTCACACTTGTAAGCTCTGATCCTCATGGAGGATTTCAACCGCCTGATATCTGTTGGGGAAGAACATGGCAGGGCACAAGCAATCCCAGAGTTTTCCCATCAAATGGGTCAACAACTTCCTTAGACAAGTGATTGAAAAGCCAACAAGAAGGTGGACCTTGCGCTCACCAAGAGGAAGGAGCTGGTGGGGAATGCAGTGCTTCAAGGCAGCCTTGGCTGCAGTGACCAGGAGCCAGGAGATGGTGTTTATGATCCTGAGGACAGTGAGGATGGCATGCAGCAAGCTCACTGCCCTGGACTTCAGGAGGGCAGACTTTGGCCTCTCTAAGGACCTATTTGATATAGTCCCATTGGACAGAGCCCTGAAAGGCAAAGGGGCTCAGGAATGCTGGCTGAATTTCAATGATCACCTCCTCCAAGCTCCAGAGCAAGGTATCTCAACTAGGAGGAGACTGAGCAAAAATGCCAGCAGGCCTCTATGGATAAGGAGCTGCTGTGCAAACTCCAAGTGAGAAAAGAAGCTTTCAGAAAGTGGACATGAGAACAGGTGTCCTGAGAGGAATACAAGAAAATTGTATGGGAAGCTAGGGACAAGGTTAGGGAAGCCAAAGCCCAGTTAGAATTGAGTATGGCCGGGGGTACTAAGGGTAGGGGGAAAGGCTTTTACAAATATATTGAAAACAAAAGACTAGGGATAATGTGGGTGCCCTCCAGAAGGACATCTACTGTCCAGAAGGACACCCAACTACCCTGGACAAAGAGAAGGCTGATGTTCTCCACAATTTCTATGCATGTCTTGACTGAAGCAAGTACTCCAGCCATGCCACCCAAGTCAAGGAAGCCAAATGCATGGACTGCGAGGATGAAGATCCTGAGCTCCCTGTAGGAGAGGATCAGGTTTGAGACCATCTAAGGAACCTGAATGTGTCCATGGGACCTAAAGAGGTTCATCTGTGGGTCCTGAGGGAGCTGGAAGATCAAGTAAACAAGCTATTACCCATCATTTTTGAAAAAATCCTAGAAGTGATATAAATATATAAATTCCTTGATGACTGGAAAAAGGAAAATGTAAGTCCCATTTTTAAAAATGGAAAAACAGAAGGCCTAAGAACTACAGGCCAATCAGTCTCACCTCTATGCCAGGCAAGGTCATGGAGCAGATTCTCCTGTAAGTTATGCTAAGGAAAAGAAGCACTTGGTTGGTAATAGGTGACTTTGCAAAAGGGAAATCATGCCTGAAAAATCTGGTGACCCTCTATGACAGGGCTACAGCACCAGTGGACAGGGACAGAGCAACTGACATTGTCCATCTGGACTAATGGCAAGTGTTTGGATACTGCCCTATAGATCATCCTTGTCTCCAAGTTAGAGAGATGAACTAGAATTTCATGGATGGACCATTGGTTGGATGAAGAACTGGCTGGATGACCTCACACAGAGTCCATACCAACACTAGTAACAAGTGGTGTTCCTCTGTGGTCAGTACTGGGATCAAGGTTATACAACATTTTTGGTGGTGGTATCAAGGTGGGATCAAGTGTAGCCTCAGAAAGCTTGCTGATGACACCAAACTCTGTGGTGGTGCAGTTGACACACTGGAAGGAGCTGATAATGCCATCCAGAGGGACCTTGAAAGACTTGAGATATGGGCTGAAGCAAACATCATGAAGTTACACAAAAGTGTAAGGTCCTACACCTGGGTCACTGCAATCCCAGACACACCAATGGTTTGGGCAGAGATGTGATTGAGAAAGGCCCTGCTAAGAAAGACTTGGGGGTGACAGGTGATGAAAACCTCCACATGAGCCAGCTGTGTGTGCTCACAGCCCAGAAAGCCAATCAAATCCTGGGCTGCATCACAGGGAGCGTGGCCAGAGGGTCAAAGGAGGTGATTCTGCCCCTCTTCTCTGCTCATGGAAGATCCCACCTGGAGTTCTGGTGTCTCGGCCATAAGGACATGGATCTCTTGGAGCAAGTCAAAAGGAGGCCATAAAAGTTGATAAGAGAACTAGAGCACCTCCCCTATGAGCAAAGGCTGAGAAAGCTGGGGCTGTTCACCCTGGAGAAAAGAAGGTTGTGTGGAGATCTTATAGCAGCCTTCCAGTACCTGAAAAATCCCAGAGGGAAGCTGGAGAAGGGCTTTTTGTCAGGAACTATAGTGATAGGACACACAGTAATAAGTACAAATTGATAGAGAGGAAATTTAGGTTAGCTAAGAGGAAATATTTTATTGTGAGTGTGGTGAGACACTGGAACAGACTGCCCAGGGAAGCTGTGGATGCCTCAACCCTGGCAGTGTTCAAGGCCAAGTTGGATAAGGCCTTGAGCAACCTGGTCTAGTGAGAAGTGTCCCTGCACCTGGAAGGGGGCACCGGAACTTGATGACCTTTAAGGGCCATTCCAACCCCTTAATTATGTGTATATGTCTATGTCTATAATTCTATGATTCAAGAGTTTAATTTAGGTAGTAAATTAAATTAAATGCTAGACTATCACGACATCCCTACCAGCTCAGCAGATGTGACACAGGAGGTCTGATACTAACCAGCAGCTTGTGGCCAGGCAGCACACCTGAGATGTCTCAGCTGGTGCTGGATACCTAAATTTAGGAAATGGATTTTCACAGTACGTGCCTAGAACATGTGTCTGTGAGGAAGATTAATCCTGCCCTAGGGTTCTCTACTTATCTTCTAGCAGTAGAAACTTAGTTCAATGAAGAAGTTTTGATAAAAATTCTGCCTATCTTGGTAACAGTTACTTGCAAAAATAGATGTATTCTAGGTATTCTATGCCAAAGAAATATATAAAGTAGAAGGTTCCTATGCAAATTCATATATATTTCTTTAGGTATACAGATCAGTGTGTTTGGGTCCAGTTGTATATTTGGAATCAGTGTATTTTGGGTTCAGTTTTGACAGAAGTCTAATGCATGGGAACAAAAAAATACCAAAATCCTATTAGACTGCATTTGAGATGGGGTCATTTGTCTGGGCTGGAAAATTCATCACTATGTTTAGACATATTAATTGAGTGAAATATTTGGCTCAAATCACTTTGCCATCAAACAGTGATTCTGAAATTGAGCAAAAATCCCTGAAGTGTTAACCTGGATCTATGGAGTGGTATCATAAACAGTAAAATGAAAAAATAGCATGCCCAAAATTAATACAAATAATACAGAATGAGATTGATTTTTTTTTAAAATATTGTATCTGAAGTTCTATACTTATAATATACCTATATACCAGGCTTTCATTAATCCTCATCTAATCCATAGCTAACAAAACCTACTTTTAAAACAGTGAAACTTTATATTGCTCTTTCACACAGGTAAAAATACTGTTAATAAAACAAAAATATATCAAAATTAGATATCGGTGTAAGAATATATAGAAAAGTTTCTGAATGTTCATTTATATTTTACAACTGTAGCTCAGATTTTTATCTCTACTTCCAAATAACCCCAAGTGCATCTCAGCTGAATACCTAGACATCTAAGTCATTGCCTGTGTTTAGGAAGGTGATTTTCTTGCTCATGAGAGGTCCTCCTAAGAGGGAAGATTCTAGAACTTCTCTCAGAAAGAATACCAAGTATCTCATCTTTTGCTTCAACAGGTCAAATCAGTAAGTCAGCTCTGCTTTCTTTTCAAATCATCTGTAAGTTAGAATGCTGACTTCCCACATATTTTTTTTTTGTGTTGAGGGAGAAAGAACTATAGCAGTAAATGATGAGAATATATAAGAAGTTGGTTCTAATCATGGCTATGCAATGCTGCACTCCTGAAAGTAGCATTAAATCCTTAGGGCTATGGTGAAAAATTGTTGTGTGGAGCTGAAACGATGCACTTGCCTTTGACAGATACATCTTGACATAGTATTAGAAATATTTGAGCAAGTGACCTGACCCATTCTAGGCCCAAGTGAGGCACTACATTTCTATTCAGGAGAAAGTTTATCAACTCGGACATCTACAATATTTCTAAACTATTTATACTTCCACCTAAATTATGAATTTAAAGTAAATATGTCTTCTCAGGCTGTGAGTGTACTGATGCGACTTAAAGGCCATAGAAGTCATGAATGAAGACAATTTTGTAGAAAGAGCTAAACACTAAGAATTGTGGGAATAGTACTAAGCCAAAAAACAGGGAAAAGGACATAGTAGGGAAGGGAAGAAAAAATAATAGGAAAAAAAAAAAGTAATTTCCAATTATAGATCCAGCAAATACATGCACATTTTTCTCAACTTCTGGTGACAAAGGTCTGTAAACAGCAGAAATCTGGAAATTAGTGGTTGCATTGGGTATTTTCTGTGTCTGATTAATTCTCTATCTCAAGCGGATTTCATGTTTCAGGAGCAACAGAAACTTTAAGCACTGCCTGCTCAATGTGATAAGACACTCCCAGATTGCAGAGTAGTGCTTTGTATAAGCAGAGCCTTCCAGAACAGTGTCCAGAATTTCATTACTTTTGTACAGTGAAGAAATAGTATATGTTTAAAAAATCCTTTACTGTAATTATTAGATGGAGTTGAGTTTTTAAAACAACAGCAACAAAAGAATTAATGATTTAAATTTTTGTGTGATTTTTGTTTAAAAGGAATTCATAGGTATTTTCCTAAATAGATATGTTCCTAACATTAATGAAAAATTCTTCTGCTAGTAAAAACCTGTACAATCCTTTATCCTTTGCTTATGGTTTAATGAAGGCCAAAACGTCCTCTCCTTAAGCAGCGAGGCTGATCATACTGGATCACAAAAATTTAGATACAGAGGACATGTCATGGTTGACATATGTGATGCAGTATTCTCTCTATCCACAAAGATCCTCCCTAACTTAGAGTCTGAAAAGAGAGGGTAATTAGAAAAGAAAGTTTCAGGTAGAAGAGAGTGAATATTACTTGTGGATTGGACAAAAAGTATTAAACAGTAAGATCATCTTATCACATTACAGAAATTATAAGACAACACGAAAAACTACTATGCTGTGATAATTAAGTAGAGATGTTGGTATCAGGAAATGAATACTCAAGTGGTCTTTTTTTCCTTAACGCAGACAAAAATGGATGTAGGCTGCAAAAGCAAAATAACTAAAAGAAAGAAAGGTTTGAAATGAAAATGATCACATCAGAAACAAAGCCTTGTGGCACAATGTCTGACACAACTAAGAAGACAAGATAATTTTTATCCAAAGCAGAATGGAGAAAATTACGCATGAAATGATAAATCGTTTTGCCAGGATTTATGGATCATGGATTTGGACAATGGGGAGTAAGGAACAAAGACATGGGAAATAATAAGTATTTGAAAATAAGCTATGTATTTGTCAAGTTCAAGAAAGGCAAAATAGCTGCCTATAAAACTACAGACTTTGAGCACTAAATATATTTTGAAGCAAAGAAAGATGTATAAATCTTTCAGAAACAATAAAATACATCAATGGCAGAGCTATTGATAGCTCTAACCCACTGATATCTCTTCCACAAGAAAGAGTGTTTTTTTGTGATTTTTTTTTTGTTCATTCGTTAGGGGGTTTTTGTTGCTGTTGTTGGTTTTTTTGCTTTTAGGTAACAGATGGAATATAGGCAAATTTCAATGTACTGTTTTTTGTGCACTTATTAATCATGGGAGATTAGAAACTGAGATAGAGAAGATGGCAAATAATGTAAGCTTTGGGAAGGAGAGAAGAGAATGTGATAAGTGAACTAAGACAAGAGAATTATTTGGTCGAGTTTTTCAAGAATAATTCTTGGGGTTTGCATTATTTAATTGCTAACTCTGATGGAAAAAGTAAGGCATGTGATAATGAATGCACAGGTGACATGAACCTTGAAGTTTCTTCCAAGGTCAAGGAAAAACTATCAACCATGAACAATGCACCAAAGGTTAAGAGACAACAAAGCCAAAGGACCTCACCTAGAAAGCAAATGATGACTTCTTCTATTATTTGGGGCAAAACTGGTTAATAGGTGGGGTCTATAGACTGTATTATCAGATACCAAAACAAAATGAGTAATAAATCTTTCTTCAAACATGTCAAAAAAAAATAGACTTCTATACACTATAAAATACTAACAGAAATAAACAGTTAACAAATAACAGAATATAAAAGGAAAGCAGTGGCAGAAAAGTGAAATGCAATCTTTGCATTCTCTGGTTGAAATTGGGGTGATGTCCCTTGTGAGTTTCTTCTTTCTAGGGGGTTTTGTCAATGATTTGGTTTGAAGCAGTTTTGGAACAAATAGTCAGAATGAAATGCAACAAACCACAAAGGCCAGACAGTATTCAGACATGGTTTCTAAAGCAACTCAGGGATGAAACAGCTGAATTGTTAACAGTGGTGCATATAAACTCTCACCTGAAACTGCTTTGGTGCCTCACCATAGGTGGATGTCAATTTTAAAAATCATCCTTGAGGAGCAAGGGACAAAAAGAGATTGGTAAAATTGTCATCTATGCTAGACAAAGTCTTATAAACTAGAATAAGGAAATTATTGCAGACGCACAATTAATTATGATCTACTTGAGAAGAATAAGCTTGGCTTTTACAAAATAATCTGTTATTACCAATCCACTGAAGTCCATGAAGAGAGCAAATGTGCATATGGATAAATGTGATGTAATGAATGTAATCAATTAAGTTTTCCATAAAGCTGTGGAAAATATTTCTTTCCAAAGGCTTTTTAGGTGATGAAGCCTTACAGTGCATGGAAGACCCTAAATTGGTTAAAAGGGAAGCATTAGACAATGCTGAATTCTAATGGTGGAAATCTTCAGTGGAGTTGTTCTGATACCTGTAATATTCAGCACACTTATAAACTATGTGGGAGAGTGAGCAGAGAGACAAGAAAGTTTGCTGGGGGAACTAAATTATTTAGAGTGGTAAGGGTGAGAGAGTACTGTGAAGAAGCGCAGCAGAATATGTCTTATGAACCTGAATGACTTAAATTAAGTGTAGATAAATGTAAAGTGCCACATGGGGATAAGAATATCCTAATTTCACATAAAAATGATGAGCTCTGAGCTAACCATTACTATTCAGAAGAGAGACCTTAAGATTATAATAAATAGTTCCATGAAACAGTCATTTCAAAGCTCAGGAGTAGTTAAAAAGTAAATTAAATGCTAGTACAGGAGTACAGAGAAAATAGTTATACCACTGTAAACAGTGCTTCATCTACAGTTTGAACATAACATGGAGGTCCAGATCCTCACCTCAAAAAGGATATAAAAAAGGTACTGGAACTTTTGCATTAATAACAACTGAATAATCTATAAACTTTTGATCTGGAAAATAAAACAATTTATTGGAATATGAAGAAGCTCTACAAAATCACAAGCAATGTGGAGAGAATGTAGGAGAGATCAGCTTTTCACAGTTTCTGCCTGAATGTATACTGGGCATCAAATGAAGGTAGGTTCAACACATTCAAAAAGATAAGAAGCCCAGGAAAGGGGCAGCAATTTATAATATTCATTACCACAATCATGAGTACTATAGACCTGTGTGTTTGTCTAAGAATGAAAGCTCCAAACACAATAGGAAAGGATCCACTGAGGATTGCTAAGTACACAAGACGTGACTCAAGAAGTCTTTCAGCTGAAACTAATTAGAAGTGCTTTATGTGTAAGCATTATATATATTCTCTCCAATTTTGATTTCCCCCAGGCATTTCCTTATGAACAATGTGGGATATACAACAGAAGGATCTTTCATCTGATTAATTATGGCCATGCTTAAATTGTTTATATATTTTAAATTGCTTATGCTTATTCTGTTCTATGCAGTACAGGCACATATCAGTGAGCCCCTGTTATATATCAATTGAAAGATAAACTTGATCTTCATCTATCTCAGCTTCATTGGTTTCAAAGTCTTTTTCCTCCATCAGAAATAAATATAAGTGCTATTTTATAGGAATGTTAGAAAATTCCCCTGTTTATTGTATAGGCAATCCATTTTAATAGTCCTAAAAATGGAAGGGTTATATAGAAAATGCACTCTGACAAAGCAGGGAAACAAAGTCTGTCTTAGCAGAGAACCACAGATGTACTTAGTACACAGGACACAAAGTGAAAAAGAAAATACATTTTGACTATTGTTTCTAAAATCATTGAATAAAGTAAATGCTGGCAAGAAAAGGAGAAAGGTGTGATAAAAAAAATTGCAGTGTTCATCAAATATTCATGACTAAAATTAGGACAGAAGTTGGGAAGTGATTTCTGACCAGTATCCAGGGGAAATCATGACATACATTTCAAACAGTTAACAAGGCTAGGAAATCTAACTCAGAAGCACAGCCTTCATTTGTCTAAGCTCTTACCCAAATATAGCTGCTACAAAGAAAGGTCACACAACCAGATGTTACCTATCTAAGAGGTCTCTTGTAGATCCCTTTCCCATGCTTATATTTTTGGGGATTTGTTTGAGGTTTTCAGACTTTTTAAACTCTTAAATAAGTTTTAAAACTATATATGACCTCACTTTGGTGAATTTCAACAAGTTTTTTGACCAGAATGTGTCAGAATGCCTCAACAAACTAGGAAATTTATTTTAGTCAGACTGCTAGCTGTAGCTTCTATCACCGTTACAGAAAATTAAACAGAACAGCTGTCAAATACCAGGTTTCTTGATGTTTAATTCATGTGCAAACACCTACTTCAGCAGTTTGATGAACTAGAAACTCTTTCCCAGAAGTGATCTCTATTCACTGAGACAAACTGTGTAAACTTGGTGCCTGCAAGTGACTTGGTTTTTCTTGGATAATATCTGATACACTGAAGACAAACCTACATATTTTTCTTATGATTAACATGATTTAATTTAAATAATATTTATAATTCTTCTTGTCTAAATCCAAGAAAAAAGAATTCTCTTTAAAGTAATTTAAACTACAACACAGCTCTCTTCAGTAAGGAGCACTTTTTCTGTGGTCTGTGAGGCAATGAGCCTCAACAAAAAAACAGTAGATTTTCCACTCTACTTCTTAAGAATTCCTCATATTCAAAATATCCATGTACCTGTCAATGACAAATGATTATTATTGGTAGTACTTTTTTTTTCCTGATTGACATTTTCCTATGGATGGAGCTTTGTTCACAAAAATCCTCCTGTCTGTTTGGACCAAGGATCAATTGCTGTTGTAAGCAGACACTGGAATATCTAACAGAAATAATAAATTTGAAAGGATGTTTTCACTATTATTTGCTACAAGTTGCCTGACAATAAGAGGACCAGTCTAGGTGGTCTAAAAAATCTTAGGCTGTGCAGAGAGCAGTGTGAAACAGAGAAAAAGGATGCATAAATAAGAAAAAGAAAAACATTTAAAAAAAACCCCAAGAAATTGAAATCAAATAGTGGAAACCAGAAAGAGGATTCAAAGTGAAATCTAGGGTTTCTGCATCAGCAAATATGGAAGGTGATCTCAGTAGTAGTATCACAGTTCAATTAGAGTGAACATTTTGTGTGCCAGAGAGATCCAATGAGTGAAGTAGATCTCTAATCAGAATAAATATATATATATGTTTACGAGTCACTAGAGCTCAGGAGAAGCCTAGACATACTCTGTTCTCAGAGGATCATTTTCTTCACACCCCTAACAGCAGATCATGAAGCTGAGAAGGGATGTCTACAGCTCTTAATGAAAGGGCACTTGAAAAAAGTACAGAGAGGGTGCAATTATTGGGAAATGAAGAGAGGCTGCTGCTGAAGGTAACATGTATAGCTAAAGGCAAAAAAACAGTAAAAAAGAGATGTCTCAGAGAATTATTAGCATTGAGGTTGTAGTCACTGGGATGACACCTGCAGGTAAGAGAGAAGAAAAAGCCACCAACAGTAGGCAGGAGAGCTGTCAAAGAAGGACAAATACTGTGGATGAGAAAACTTCTGTGTTATCTATGGGAATAAGTAGGGATGAGCAGAAAGAAATCCCTTAATGAATATGAGTGGAAGATGCAGTGACATGGGTAAGAATTAAAGTAAAGAGCATTAGGTAATGCACTTCTATTGCTTAGTAGTCCTTCATACACACACATTTTAAATTTTTATATGCCTTAGGCGATAATAGAGACAGTTGTAGCAGAATTTTACATTTTTATGCTCTTAATTTTTGTTTTATTTTCCTACTCAAAATTTTGCATCCTCTCAAAGATCTGGTTCTTTAAATGGATAAGATATTAATTAATACTCTACATGTAGCTGAATTTTTCTTGGCTGAGACAGATTTTTTTATATTTTCCATACAAATCCGGAAGAGTAGATAGCACTTGAGTTTTTAGTTTCCCAAGTGTGTTTCCAGTTCTAGACTACACTATGTGTTGTAAGGTACTTCAGTACATGAGCGGACAACAGCAGTTTTAGAAAGGAAAATAAAAACCTCTTCTCTTTAACTATTTAGGCTTATTTAAGCTTTTTTTCTCAAGGACAGATTTAACAGTTGAACAAGTTTCAAAACCACTCCAGGCAGTACAATATGAAGGAATTTTAACATGTTTCAGTACATTAGTTTTAAGGAATAATACCCACTTCTTTGTTATAACATTGTCCGAGTCTGTTGGCTAAAATAAACCACAGGACAAAGATTTGATATTTCTGTAATAGGCCATATTTCCTACTTCATTCATCCATATCCCCCTGTATATCATGCAATCACAGTGGTTGAACATCCACATATATGTACCAAAATCCATAAAAAAAAGCCAGAAAGCCCAGTATTTATGGAAAAAAGAAAAAAAAAAAAAGAAAAATAACAGGGAATTCCAAGGGTACTTTGTTTTTGAAGATCAGAAATTATATGGTTGCCTGCATACTGAATTGAAAGCTTTACAAAAAGGAAATGCCATTTTTAAATAGTGTTCCAGACCTTGACAGTTGAATTTCATGGAATTCATGGAATCTTCTATAACTTTAAAAATGAAGTTGTTTTCCTTAATTTTTACTCAATAATACTAAAGATAGAAGAAAAAAGTTTAATTATATTTGGTCAAGTTCTATATCATAAACTACTTGCATATTTTGTCACCCACTCTATGCATTTTTTTCTAGTGCTTCTGAAATGTAAAGTCCAAAACATATTTCATGCTTATATTTTTATGGTAAGGCGGAAGAATCCCATGTGTATCAATAATATTTTGTTGATACTACAGTTTCTGTTATGTTTTCTTCTTTCTCCATAGTTACACAACAGGAATGAAACAGCAAGCGCAAGTAATATCAGTTTGTTTCTATTTTAGCATCAGGAAGAATTCAGGCAAAGGCAAAAAGCATCTTGAAATGCTCTGTGAAATTCTGGGAATACGAATTTTAAAAAAAAAGTAATTGTCTCTTGATTTGACTAGGTCACACTTTCATTTTCCTGCGAAGTCTTCTGACACTTCTGCACTAACTAGTGCAGGGGATGAATTTTTGAAGACAAATCTTGACAAAAAAGAACTGATGTATCATTATATGCTCTTTATTATCCATCAACTAATCAAGTAGTTTCATATATATTACTTATATCTCATTATTAATCTACTATATAGTCATATCCAACTTTAGACACTTATTAGAAAGATAGATTTATAGTTTTATCTGTTCTATTCATTTATGCACCAAAAATATATTTTATGGAAGTCATCAAATCGATACATACCTAGTAACTGTTTTACAATCATGAGATCTAACTGGCTTTTTATTGATAGACTATGACCATGGAGTAGTGAAAAAGGGACTCCTGAACTATTAAACTGCTAAAAACCTACTATTGTGTGATGTATCATCTATCAGAAATTATAATTACTTTCCTAAGCATTTAAATTTCAACTTTAGCTTTTTTCATTTTTGCTAGAGTAATAAAAAGAAAATGACACTACACCATCCTTGCTTTGAGGATGTGTAACAAAAATCTAAATAATCTAAACTAATTCTCATTACATTATTAACTTCTGTTCTCCAGCTTTTATAGGCATGTGATTTAGTAGCGCTACTTAATAACGCAAAAAAGCACACAGGTACCACTCTGAATTTAAAGAAAAAAAATGTTTCCATGTTTATTTTAAAGACTTTAAAAGAACCCCATAAAATACTAATCAATTTCTAGATCGTATTCTTTGTGTCACAAAAAATGATGACAATGCCTTCTAAGTGTTTAAGGCACAACAAGAAAAGATATAGAAAGGTCACAGGCCTTCTAATATTGTGAACTACTGTTCAGTCTATTTCAAACTGATAGACAGTAGCTAGAGAAAAGTCATTCTCATCTATTCTTTGCTATTTTCTCAGCCATGCTTTATAGATCGAAGTTATGTCTCCGGTGCTAAATTACTTATGAGAAGTATACAGTTTAACTAGAAGACAGTGTTTGATTTCCTTCTACTCCAAACAGACTCCTCAGGTTGAGGGGGAAAAAGTTGATTTTTCAGCTCTTTGTGCCATTTGATAATTTTGAATACTATTTTAAGAGGAGACTCCACCCAGATGACTGTTTAATACTCTCATTAAAAATGTTCACAGAGATAATTTTATATGTGCATGTACTATTTCAACTTTAATAATCCAAACATGCCTCATGAAATCTTTGAATACCATCTGGCATAGAGGAGCACTGTTTCTCATTCTTAAAACAAGAACCAATTAGAGAGGCAGCAATTTAACATAACCACAACAAAAGATGCAGCAGAACTTGAAGTAGGGGAAGTTGAATGACACAGAATATCAATCAGTTAATCAACTTAAATTTATTGCCTGCCTCTAGTGAACAGAACCTGTGGATTTTAGATGGTGATCTTCTGCAGTGCATATTTGAACAATCTGATTCATGGGGGACCTAAATGCTCTAAAATTCAGAAGTATTTTGGTGGTGGCAAAACTTTTAAGATATACAATGCGAGCATTCATCTCCACAGAAATGTTACTGGTGATAGAGACCATACAAACTTTGCTTCTAGATCAGAAAGATGTTATAGAATTTCCCACTGATTACACTTCAACAGTCCAAAATAGAATAAATCCCCATTTATCTTAAAATTTTTATGTGTTTGTTTGAGCCTGCTTAGATGTTTATCAGACCAATATCTGTCCCAGATGAGATGGCTGCAAACAGACAAGGCAGCCTCCACTGAACTAGACGTGCTCTGTTATTGTCCAAAACTTGTACAATGTAAGCTAATAAAGGACTGTGCTGTCTTCAGGGCACTCTGTCACACATGAGGGATATCTCACAGCGTGAAATAACCTAATTCATAATAATTGATGAATAATTGATAACTAATGGACATTTACAGAAATGTTGGGATTTAGAGATAATACTTTAACCTTCAAAGCCAATCCAATAGCAACAGTATTTGTAAGACTTTATACTATTCTCATTAAGCACAAGTATTTTTATGTTTCCTCATCAAACACATTAACAACTACCTTTTATCTATACTTCTAAGTTCAAACATGGAAAGACACTAAATTATTCTTTAAGGATTTTAGCTTTGCCCTAACATTGTCAGCTTTTGGTCATGTTTCATTTTTTGCAGTAGGAAAACAGAAGAAAATTCTTTGACATTTACACTTTTTAAGTAGTTGGCTTTAAGCCCCATAACATCACATTCACTCTTGAACAGCTTGTTTCCTCTAGTGACTGTCTTCCTTGTAGACAGTCCATTCTTTTTTATACTAATATTCAATTTCTACTACTTTTCCCTTGTTTACCAGATTCTTTTGTTCAGAAGTTTGATTTGTTATTTCAAGTGTTTGGCTAATTCTTATTTCTAATTCATAACTGCTACTGAATACTGTAACTTTCAAACAGAAAAATACTTTCAGAAAAGTCTCTGAAATCACTTGACTGCATTTGGTGCACTTTTCCACCCAACTCTGCTGTAATTTATACCTAGTGTTTGCTAATGGTTTTCTGAAATGCTGCAGTGTCAGACAAGATTATTTTTGGTTTACTTGCTTACAGACTGATGTCTAGTGCAACAAGTTGTTAGTTACACTAATTCAGTCAAGAGTAGATGTCAAGTGATTAAATTAACCTCCTGTACTTAATAGGAGAGTTTTTCCATTAATTTAAGAAAGGGAAACTTGTGTACAGAATCATAGCACAGTGAGTGCTGCATAGTGCATCATCCATGCCACAGTTAAGAATGTATATTTCTCAAAGTATCTCGGGGTTCTGAATATGCACCCTCATACTTCAAATATTTTTTCTATTACAACTATTCCTACTTTTTCTTGCATCATAATTTCTAAGTTCTTCAAAAACCCCCATATTTCTAAGCTCTTTGGATGTAGTTGAAAGGTTTTTTCCTAGGAAATTAGGATTAGATATATGCAAAAAAAGCATATGTATATATACTTACATATAAATGTAAGTGTGTGTGTGTATATATATGTATATATATATATATATAAACCAGATGGATTTATTCTGTTGGCATGTAAGTGTTTTAGTACTTTATAAGAAGACAGCTAAACCACATAGTCTGTTAAGTCTTTCTAGGAGGAAGTGCAGTGGTTTATAGACTGGGCATACTTGCATTCAGCAATTTTGACTTTTTCTGTTATTGTATTTACTGTGTAAAATGACCATTTAACCTCCTGAATTCCACAAAATAATGAGGTGAGTGCCTTTTCTACTGGAGTTGTATTTCAGCCATACATCTACTTTCTTTCTCCATTTAGAGGGAAGGCACTGCCTAGAGACTGTAGCATGAAACCTAATTAAATTGCATGCAACTTCTTATTATAGCTGTGAGTTTTTTTTAGTTTTACTTTATCTATATCTGAACATGGTGGCAAGGATTTTTCTATGGCTTGGTAGAGAATTCCAGGAAAAAGGCATTTGACTGTTACCCACTGACCAAGAAAAATCATTCTCACTGCAAATACTTTAATTTTTTGTTTATGTCCTATTAAAAAACAAATTAAAACCAATCAAACAAAACACTTCCAGTTCTACCTTTATTTTAAAATTTCACTGTTCATTAAAAATTGGTTTTTAAAGAAACATGTTTTATTTTAAATAAACTGGATTTTAAAAACACTCCCATCTTGATTACTTGCATTCTTTTCCCTTTTCTTGTATTATTTTACACAAATTTTAAAAAAGTGTTGGAATACTGTGAAAGCATTAAGTGTAGTAGTTAAGTTCTATACATATGAGACACAATCTGGAAGCTAAATTAAAAATCCTAGCTATGCTACAATTCATACAAAGACAACATTGCCTCTTGCCAAAAGCAATCATCATTTCATCTTGATCTGCTATCACCTCTAATAAGACATTTTGGTGTAAGGAAGTAACATAAAAATAATTTAATAAATTTAATGGGCTACATAAAATTCCACTAACAGTATTTTAGAGAAGGTTGTAATAAGCTAAGTGCATAGAAGTAGCTGATGAGAAAACTCATTGGGGCATTGGGGGGCAGCTAAATTTAACTTGGTAGCTTACTGGGGAAAAGGCCTTGCTCTTACACTTGTGTTCCACCTGTGTTATTTCTGTCCAGCATCATCTCTGCTCAAGCATCTGAACCTTGTGTGACTGCAATTATCGACGATTTGATGCACCATTAAAAGATCTCCTAGAGCATGTAAAAAGGATTTTACACAAAATTTATTCTTCATCTGGTCAGTCACACTAAGAAAGAAAATTTCCCTGCTCAGGAAAGGATAAGACATTTGCTACAAAACAGGTATGCACGTTGAGCATCCTGACTTCTACAATACACACAAAAACCACCACACACTGATTAATAAACTTAAGTGTAAATCCTAGCTTTTGTTTTGTTTTGTTTTCCTACCCTTCTTTTAGTGCCTCCCAGCAACTTCAGAATAAGCTTACCACTGCTGACCAAGCTTGGAAGAGGGTTTTCAGCATTACACTTCAATACCCTCACAGAATGCAAGTTTAGTAAGGGACACTTACTAAAGTAGAGGGATTCAAATGTAGTCTTAACTCAGACATTATTTCTTTTAATCCTTTTATACTTGCCAGTAGATCATTCAAGAAGGACATAGGTACCTCTCTGCTGATAAAGCCTTATGGTGATGGGTTAGCAGGGAACACACTGTGGGAATGGATGTCACAGGGGGAATGAAGGTCACAGGGAAGAGAGGGCACAGGCATAGGATAAAAATCTGTAGGAAACTAAAATAGTGTTCAGTTGCTTCAAGGGGGAAAACCCAACAAATCAAAGCGCTTTTCCATACTTAAAACCAGACTGACCTAGCAATATATTTAGTTCTTCTGACTTAATTTCAGCTGGGATCTTTACATCAGGAAGATATGTCAAACAGAGCAAAAGAATATGTCTGTGTGAGAAATCATTACAAATCACTTTTTATATTATCATTTAAATGTGTGGCTACCCTTGATGATAGCAACTGGATACAGCTCAGAGTAAAGGGAAACGTCAATAAACCACTTCAGCCCTCTGATTGCACCTACCTTACATGAGGCATTCTGTATAAATTAAGCACAGATAAGAGCTAAAGTGCAAGGTTTTCATCAACATGAAGAAAAGACTGTGTCACATACAAGCGCTTAAGCTTTATGCAAGCTTGTTGGTTTGGGCACCTTGAAGAGGCGATGCTCTCACATGCCAGTAGACCTTTTTTCTCACCATTACCCTTAAGTATAAAGACAGGCTGGAAAACTTTTTAAGAGTATATTTTTCAAGCCACTTGCAGTTGAGATGAAAGGTCATTATAAAGGAGAACACTTGGTTTAAATTCCTTTGTTTCTTTGAGTGCGTCTACGTAAAACTCCTTGAAACACCAGGATTAAATAGAAATGATTATATATTGAAGTCACTGGAAAAAAGCAGTAATAGGACTTCATTTAGAAATATATCTGGAAAAAGGTCCCATTTTTCCAGCATCAAACAGCTGCTTCCCATCTGGACATAAGTAGGAGGATGGGACAATGTCTGATGCTACTTATAAACAAGTAGGAAGCAGGAAACAGCAAGAGTAACGCTCTTCCCATGAGGAAGGTTAATGAAGGAACTCATGACATTGCCAGGTTAGACACACTCTTTGTGTAGTGGACTGTACAGACACTGTGACTGCATTTCTTTTATGTGACAAGGAGCACAAATGGCACAAGGTAATATTAATTGCTACATTCTCTTAGCTTTTAGAGTATAGGACACGTATCAGACAAAGGCATGAAGTAGATTCCCTACAAAAAGGGTTTGAAGAGTGTGATAGCCTTGCAAAACAGACCAGCAAACAAACACCAGAGAAAAGTCACTGAAGAGAATAGAGAGGTTAGCAACACCTCTTCACTCTCCTTATAGGAAAAAAAACAAAAAACAACCACAAAACAACAACCGAACAAATTAAAAATAAGGTTTGCAGGTTTAGTTATAGAGAAATGAATGCAATAGCTTGCTATAAACATTGTTAACATGCACCAAAAGGCCTTAGGTTATGATTTAGTTTTACCCTCCCACACTGCTCTGTATGAACTATTCACATCAGAAACTCAGACTCTTCTTTCTCTCCAGAATCCATTAGTCATTTCCTCATGAGGCTTACTAGTGTGTCATCCCAGTAGTCAAGCTCTGTGCCTGATTCTTTTAATTCAGATTAGGCTAACCTAGGGACATTTATGATATGCTTTACTATTCCTGACTTCTGCTAGGCCACTTTTCTTCTTCAGCATTGCTTTGTATTCCTTTAAAACCCCTTCACCTTTGGCCAAAACTGAGATAAGCACACTTCCATGAGTCATCACTCAGTCTCAGAAGTTACCAAAGTACTAAAAGCACTAAAGTTAAAAGCACTAAGTTACCAAAGCATTAAAAAAATCCACGTTCCTTCTGATATTTGAAACCACTAGATATGCAGAAGGTCTAGGAACCATCCAGTTAGCTTTTCCACCTTATGAAAAAAAACAATGGAATTCAGTTTCTGTTGATAAGAACTGGTTAAGATACCTGGGACACTTTCTGCCTCCCTTGGGCTTACTTTCTGCATAACTGGTGAATCTCTGAGCTCTTCTTGTGGTTCCAAATGTCCTTTTCTCTTTTTATGTTTGGCTTTCTTTTTTTTCCCCTTTTCACTCCATCTTACAGTATCTGCTCTTCTTCTGATGTCCTGACTTGCTGACTGAATTATTTTTGCACAACTGCTTATGTGACTAAAGCATACATGGTCTTCACTACATAATTTAGGAACACACTATAAACTATTCTTAGACTGTAAAGAGTATAAATTTAGCCCAAACTAACTCACGTACAGTCATACAAACTTAAAGTTACTTTCAAGCATATGTATGCATATATGCATATTAATAAATACAGTTTATTTTAAAAATTATTTAAATATAAAAAGGAACAACTATTTTTGTTGCTGAATGCCATGGTAGATTTTAATACATTAGAACAACAGATCTACATTTTTAAAATTGCCTTAATATAGCAAAAAGATTTTGTTTCAGAACAGCTAAGAGTATGCTTTCAATTCTTTTTCACCTGTTATTTCCCCAGAATACTAAAGTGTCCACAAATTTTAGAGCACAGTGCAGCTCCACCTTTCATGCTAGTTATATTTGGTCTTATTTGGAAGTAAGAGGCATGCATAAGTACTTCTTAAATGCTGTCAAGGCTTAAATAAATTATTCATAAGGCATTCCTTACTCTCAGATAAGATTTAGTTTCAATAAGCAAGTAATTACTATAGTGATCCAGATCTTTCAATAAGCTGGAAAAAGTGCTGCAGTAGGAAAAAGGAAAAAAAAAAAAATCTAGATTTTTTTCACATCTCTAACCTTGCTACCTCTTCATCCTCTTCTGAGCACTAAAAATTATTGTTTAATTCACCTTCCACTGTGAACAAATACAATGTGTTTTATCATCTTACTCTGACAAAAACATATTATTACACTCTTTTGAAAATAAAAAGCAGAAGTAAAGGCATATTTCTTTTATTCCATATTAGCACTACTGAAAAATTACCTTTCTTTCTCTAAAACAGGATAACTTAATTTCTATGATTATTTTATTTCTTCCTCATCTATCTAGCAATTTGAAAAAGGAATCATTCCATGAATACCAAAACTTTCTCCACAAGAAATATTAATTTGCTTTTTTCTTTTATGGGAGGGACATAAAAGCAAGGATTCTTGCATGGTTACACATACCCAGCAACACAAAGTTAAGAATAACAGCAGTTACTGGATTCCCATGGAAATCTACCACAAAGTTACTTTTCTCTGGGGAAAAGTGTCAGGATTGCACAGGAAGTTGCTCAAACATCTTGGGAGGGGTTGGGGGACCAAGCCTTGCTGTGGTGAGCATGAATGGAAATTATCACATTGTTATAATTTGTTTTTGACAGAATCAATCTCCCCTGTGTTAGCCATGTGCTAACATGCAATATTTTTCTCTAAACACTCACCATCAGAAAAGATGGACTGTGTGGACACGTAGTTGACAGACAGGGCAAAATTCCGCATCCTTGGAGTACACAGATCTAGAATTAGGAAGTCACATTTTTCCACTTCAGCAGTGCCACAAAAAGTTGTGATCAGGGTGAGGACTGCCGACTCCTGTTTCAAGATCAGGCAGTGCATCCCTTGAGCCTTGTTGGGTTAAGTGCTTTAGAGGGACCAAAGTTGACACAGACCCTGCTGAGAAGAGCTCACAAATTTATTTTCCCTTTAAACTAAAAGCATTCACACAGTAATTGTGTCAAGACATGTACTGTCCTTGATCTTAAAGGAAATTACAAAGACATTCAGATGAGAGGTAATCTCTAGTGGCCCGAAGACGACCAGGACACATCATACATCAAAGTATTTTAATACATTGTTCTTGGTTAGCCTTGCTTCCCTTGGACACTTTTAAAAGGCACTCTCTGTTGGTGTGAAGTGTGCTTATGCTGATTGCTAAGTCAGAGTCTGACTGACACACAGAGCCTTCACTCAGCCTGATCCTTCACATTGGCAAAGCTCTACTGTAGCTCATTCTGGCAGGCTGAGTGGAAGCAAAGCCCAGGCAGGACCTGCACTTTTATCTGATATTATACAGGAAAGGTCTTTACATTACATTTGAATATTTAAAATCTTTCTCTGAAATTGTTTTGTTTTGTTTTTTTTCTCCCAAACTAGTCTAACTTCAGACACCGAATTAATATTTCAGCAATTCTAAAGTTTACCTGAAAACTCCTTCCTTACATTATTCAGAATTTCCCTTTGAAAATTCAAGACTTCACAAATTAAGAGGCAGTGTTCTCAAGCAGAAATAACTTGCTGGAAGTCACTCCTGCTCCTGACTGATCCTCACAAATAACATACAGTCAGAAGTCTTTGAGTGAGCAGAAACATCCTACCTTAGTACATCTGATGACTCCCAACTAAGACTATGGAGAAAAAAGCAGATTTTCTCCTCTATAAGGATTTGCAGAAAAAAACAACCAACCAACCCACCCTAAAAAAACACCAAAAAAACCCCCTCAAACCCACTTATGAACTAGTATATGCTCCCCCAAAATTCCAGTGGATTGACATATGGCAGAGAAGAAATTAGAAAGTTCTTGGGAATTCATGCTCACAAATTCTGAATTTACAGAAAGAAATTTCTTCAGTGCTCAGTTTGTGTGTGGTGCATGCACACACTCAGAAACCCTGGATATTGCACCTCCTCAGTCCAGCAGCATTTTCAAAGAAAACTTTTACAAAATAATTCCATTGCTTGAAGCCTGCAGCAGTGCAGGCTTAGGGAGCCAAGGTGACACCTGAATTTGACCAGAGTCCTACACCAGCAGAACTCCTTAAACACTGAGAATTTACAGTAATTCATATGCCTTAGCTGTGAGAAGATTTGAATTTACAGTGCAAGCTAAAGGGGATCACTGTTGTTTTTTGTTTTTTTTTCTCTTTCTTCCCCATAAGAAGAAAACTAAAAGTGATGCCTGTATAACAGGAAAATGGAACATACCCCTAAGGAAAAAAAAAAAAAGAGCTTTCATGCGTGGGCCATGTTCTTCCTTATTTTTGTGAAATAAACTGTACAGCTTTGTGATTTCTACTTATTTAAATAAACTCCTATTTTCTTTTGCAGAACAATAGCTTCCTCTGCTTAGAAAACAGTTTAGCTGCCACAGAAATTTAGAAGACTATGCCCTTGCTTTGACATCAAACAAAACACCACAAACCCACAAAATAAAAAGCAAACACTGAACCAGCAAAGTATTTTAAGAAAGGTTGAAGAAAACAATTAAGATACTTCCATCTAGGTAGTGTTAACGTATTTCAAATATACCAAGTATGTTTCATCATTCTTCCCCCTATAGCCCACAGAAAGTGAAGTTGTTCAATTTCTATTAATCATCCCCAGGTAGCAGCAGAGCATTTCTACCTGGTTTCAAATTCCATTTGTAAGTGAAAGAGCAGTCAGGTATTCTCTCTCAAAAAACAATAACCTTGTCAAGGCACCTTTTGTGCCTGGCTTGTAAAATCTAAAATGCTGACTCTGTGCAGCACATCAGCATGCAAAATTAGGTGAGTCTGATTGGACTACAACTTAAAACCAAGAAAATCTCCAGTGAAGAACTGCTGTTGCTCAGAACTTAAATATTATCCTTGCCACTTAAAAAAAAAAAAAACAACAAAAAACCAATGAATTTGAAATAAATTTTATACCAGAGAACAGTGGTTCTCTGATCAATGACTATTACTTAGACAAGACTTCTTATTTATTTTTTCTAAATCAAAATGTTGAGTTACCAGGTTTGTTAAGTTTCCCAAACGTGATCTCAGGTATTTAAATTTAATTAATTTTCTATTACTTATTCACTATTTCAATACAGCTACTGTCTCCTGTGTTCTTGCTCATCTTTTACACATTACCAATTAACAAGATTAATCAACTTTTATTGATCAGATAAAAATATTTACTTTTTGAAAATTACAACATTTTTCCATGTATCAAAGTTTGTATTACAAAACAAAAGTTGCTTTTATTTATGATGTCCAAAAACTAGAATGAAGGCCCTGCCCCCCAAGAAGACTCAACAAAAGAAAAATCATGTTTCAGCCATTTTTCCTCTACAATAATCCAGCTGTAACTCTGGCCAAAAAATACATTTGGAAATTTTTAATAATTTAGGAGGGAAAATCCCCACACTGATTTCTTAAAGTAATTTTAACAAAATCATGCAAGTGAGGATTTTAAGGCATTAACAGGAACATTGTCATTTATTCCCAAATATTTTTAGGAGTGGAACTTCAAGAAAAAATATAGACAAAAGCTAAAAATTCCTTATTTTCCCATGACAGTCCAACCAAGTGAAAACACCAAAATTAAATAAACATAAATGGAGTTTTAATTCAATGTTCAGCATCAGAACCTTGGGAATCATTTCAATATTGTAAAATCATATGTACAATATTGATGTAGAGACTTTAGAGGAAACACAGTTTTTAAATATAGTAGGTCAGAAAGGTAGAAAATTGATTAGTCTGTATGTATTTGCTAAATTAGTTGCTTTATAACCTAGCTAAGGAACTTAAATAAAAATAAGACATTACTTATTCTTGTAAAATCCTGAGATGGTCTGGTAGGTGGAAACCTAAAGACTTTTAACTACTTGATCAGCCTATGAAGGATTTCCATAGTTCCTAAAAATCCATTAACACAGACCAAGTAGCAGAATGCTTTAACAAATTGCTGATAAATAGGAGAAACACACAGAATAAATGTAAAAAAAGTATTTATTTAATAAGTTATTAATAAAAAATCAAATACTACAAAGATAAGATTTTAATAGTAATTTGATTTTCTACATAATTATTTCTGATTTTTCAGAAAACTAAAACATGGGCAAACCTGTACCTATGCATCTTACTTGACCTTCCTGACATCTATAGAAATGCATTCTGGAATATATTCTGTCATCTGTGAGACTGGAAATGAAATGCTGGAGTTTATCATTTGCATCAAGCCGCATGTCAAGCAGAAGATAAAATAAGCACACAAGGTCTATTGCCCACTGTGATTGAGCTGGGGAAGTATAAAAGGAAGAGCCTGGTTTTATACAAAATATGAACACACACGCATGCACAGAACACAGAAAGGCCTCAAAAAAAGGTACCTTTGATTCCGAAAAATTTCTATAGTTTCTCATTTGGGTTATTTGTATATTAAAAAAAAACCAACTGAAATTATAAAAAATTCAGTGGCACAGAAAAAGCATTAACAAACTGAAATCCCATTTCTTTATGGTGGGCCTCCTTCAAATATTACTGAAATACATATAAAAAACTATATTGAATTCTGTTTTGATGATACACCAAAATACATAAAAATAATTCCTTGAAGTTACAAGAAATAGATAATTACAGGCATGAAATGCATAATTTAATTTATTTTTTTTTACCAAAATATAATTATAGATCATGAAAACAACCAGGTAATTATTTTTCTTATTAAGACATCTTATAATTTCATAGGTTCTTTAAATTAAAAGGAGATCTGAGGCAACAATTGATCATTTTTTCAAAGACAGAAAAAACCCATAAACTGCTCATGAGCAGACCAGCCATATCTCTAAAATTACTCCGTTCCCATTTAATTTTCTTTTCATATTAATTTCAGCATTTCTTGCTCTTACTGGGATAACGTCACCTATCATCTCTGATCAACAGCTGTCCCTCATGCAAAAATCAGCAAAACAGGTGATAAAACCAAGTTGCTATGAACCATTCCTGTTTTCCCTTTCCCCTATTTGAGCAAATCCCCTTGAAAAAGAAACTTCTTTACCATTTGTGTTTAAAAACAGATAAATACTATGTCTTCACTTATCTCAGGATTTCATGTCATGGGTTTAACCACTTCCAGGTGTCTTCTGTAACTTGACACATGCTATATTATCTATTTGCAATAAATTATTATTAATGCTACAGATTTCTGAAGTCTTTAGAAGTTATATTTTTTATTAAAAAATCCAAATACATTTTTAAGTTATTGAAATTATTGCTAGTTCTGTTAGACTGAGAGTCTAGTAAGTGCAAGCCTTATTATAGAGAATGGAGAAGAAAATTACTTAATTCATTCAACAAGCAAATATCACACAAAATATCTCATTGTGAAAAACAAAAATATCAAATCCTGATGGATCACCAGATAGTAAATGATGGGTAATTTTCATGTTTGGACACTTGAATGCTATGATAGGCTGAACCTGAGAAATCTAGGGATAGAATATACTATGCCAGGAGGAGAAAAAAGGAGTACTTTTGAGGAAGATTGTTAAAAGAAAAGTATTTTCACACAGAATCGACCTGGTGGCTTGAAATATCAGTCTGTGAAGCTGGTTCACTACTGTCTTTTACCAGATTTAGTAGTATTAGATTTGAAGAAATTGAGTGCAAAGCACTGAATGAGATCCTTGCACAGCAGGTTAAGACACATGCCTTGCAGAGGTATAAGATGCAGGAGGCTGGAAAAACACTTCAAGTTTATAAAAGAATTATGGGTGACTCGAGTATAGGTGAGGTTTTTAGACAAAAAATTAATTTAAATGTTTATTTACAAAACACCAAAATTCAGCTGTAAATTAAGTAGATATACTTAAGCCAGACATATTTCTCTATTCTTTTTCGGATCTATAAAGATGCATGGATGGATACAGCAAGGTCAATGTACAGAAATAAGTCAAAAAGACTTGATCACACAATGACCAGATGAGTTAGCAGTGGCTCTTAATGAGGAATGAATGTGCAAATACATAAGGATGGCTTCAATTTTTTCATCTAATAAAAAAAAATTTGTACTTCATAGGAAACTATTATTTGGAAATGTGTATTGAAATCCTAGAAGCAATCTGTACAAATTTTTCTCCTAAAGTTGCATGAACAAAGATGAGAACACTTTAAGAATATAAGCATTCCATTCCAATATAATCACTAGGACATGGTTTTTATTGACTCTGTTTACATGGTCATAAACCAATTTCTTTTTTTTTTTTTTTTATGCTTTTATCCATGAAAAACTGATCTCTGGAAGCCAAACCTAGTATTACTCTCTTTATAAAAGAATGTGTAGAAAATCTTCTGGCCATTACAAGTAAGAGCCCCAGACGGTTTGTGTGTGAGCACACAGCTTCACACCATTATCAGCAGAACATTTTCTCATGTGCAGATGCCTCACAGGTTTCCGTGCAGAGGCCAAGGTGGGTGAACTCAATCATACAGATTTGGTCAGGTCAGTTTGTAACAGCAGTAGTATGAAGACCTTCTAGTATTCATCTCAAAAATGGGAGAGCTGGCACAAAAAATTACTGTAGTTTGCACATTAGTTTGCGTTTGCTGACTGCCTCAGGGAGCCCAGCAGACACCTGTCCTGACAGCAGAGTTAACACAGCTTGCACTGAGCAGTGATTTATTGCTTTTAGCGACAAACGTTTAAAACTGCCCTTTGGTTATTTTAAGTATCAGCAACTTAGCTAAAAGCTCTTTCCAACTTGCACAGCTCAAGAAACCCCATGAGAACTTTCTACGGTTGGACTCGTTCCAAAACTCCCAAGGAAGAGGCTAAGCTTTCATAGATATGCATGAGTTTTAACTCCATAATAATTCTTCCTTCATAAATGCTGTGCTCATCATCCATGCTACCAAAAATAGCATATGCAACCCTTTTTACTCTTGGCAATTATGTACCTTATAACTATTTTTAACAGAGAAAGGAGCCTGCGGAGGAATGCTTACACAATGAGGTGTATATATAAAGCGACTGAATGATCAAATTGCCTGTTTCAAGAGTATAAATATTTTATGTTTCCAGCCAAGGAGTGTTCAGGAAAAGTTGTTTTCCCTTGAAGTCTGGGTGACTTTTGCAAACTCCTGCCACATTCTAGCAAAGTTGAATGTGACAAGAGACATGGATTACTTTTGTAAATGAAAAGTGCCGAACTACCCGCAGGCTCTCCTGAGCAGAGTGTTTGCTACAGATGATTCAGTAAAAGCAAAATAAGCTGAGGGGAGCAGCTGTTCACACTGAGAAAAATGCCATGCACCATTCATATTGTTAGGTGAATATTTTAAGGCAATAGTAGGAAGCATTTCTGTTGGTGGCTACTTTATTTTCTCCCCAATAAATGCAGTTTTTGAATACACTCAAAACAGTCCAATCTTCCTAGCTGGAGGTATGCTCAGAGGGAGTCCCTGCAGCAGCTCCAGCACTTCTTTCCTAATTGCCTTTCCTTCTCATTATTGTATAGGCAGCTCCTCCCCAGAAAACACAGTCCAAAGAGCATATTATAGGATCATAAAATGATTTGCGTTAGAAAGGGTTTTTAAAGATCATCTAGTTCCAACTCCCTCACGACAGACAGGGACAGATTCCTACTAAACCAGGGTGCTCAAGTCCCATCCAGCCAGGCCTTGAACACTGCCATGTTTGGGGCATCCACATCTTTTCTGGGAAACCTGCTGTAGTGCCTCACCACTCACAGTAAAAAATTTCTTCCTAACATCCAATATAAATGTATTCTCAGTTAAAAACCATTTCCCTTTGTCCTGTCACTACTTGTCCTTATAAAAAGACCCTCTCCAGCTCTCTTGCACTCCCTTTAGCTCCTGAAAGTCCATAATAAGGTCACCTCAAAGCCTTCTCATCTCCAGGCTGAACAGCCCCAGCTCTCAGTTTTTTATCATACAAGAGATGCTCCAGTTCTCTGAGCATCTTCATAACTTTCCCCTGGATTGTCTCTGACAAGTCTGTGTCTTTCCTGTGCTGAGGATCTTTAGGTGGACAATGAACCCAAGGTGGATTTGAGTGACAGTGGAACAGAGGTGCAGAATCCCCTCCCTGGCCCTGGTGCCCATGCTGTTTGGATGCAGCCCTGGACACATTTGTCTCTCTGGGCTGTGAACACATGTCCAGGTCATGTCCAGCCTCTCATCCACCAGAACCCTATGTCCTTCTTCCCCATGGCTACTCTCAATCTATTCATTCCCAGCCTGTATTGATACATGGAATGATAAGTGACCAACTCCCCCAAGGCAGGAAATCATTTACAGAGGTACAGAGCTTCACAGAGATGCTCTGTAACCAATGCTTCTGGGTCCCTTTATAACACTACAGACTTATAAACTCTGCTCTTAATAACTCATAGCCTGCTTAAAAGAGATTTTCCACTAAACTTCTGTGGTTCTTCAAAGTAGCAAAAATAACCCATGCATAGGGAAAGAGATAGAGTTGAAAGAAAACATACAGGTATTGACAAAATATTACCACTCACCTGGGCCAAGAGAATAATTCAGATTGAAGATTCTTTAAATATCTGCAATCTGAGATCAATCTTCCAGATGGTGAAGCTGTGAGCTAAATGGAAATGATACCTAATTGTGGTACTCTCTTCCCCACAAAATGCAAACAAAACTATAATCAAAATACTTCTATGTGCAAGTTTTATGAAGAATTATGCAATAATTATGCAATAATTGAGATACTGAAACTATTCATATTAATAACAATAATGGGTGTGTAGGTAGGAGGAGGTGTTTGGAACAGTTAGCTGAATTCAAATTACATAACAAACTCCAGATAAGAGGACTTGAAAAGTGAGGAAAAGTGCCTAAGAATGGTGCTTCCACAATATAAGTAGAATCTTAAGATACACCTTCTTAAACTGCTATTCAGATTTTCTATTAATTGTCAATGTGAAAGGTATTAATTTCTGGAAAAAATACTACAGGACTAGGAACCAGGCACACAAGTTCTAATTCTACCACTCTTTTACTTTTCTAGGGTCAAATCAGTTTACATCTCTGGGTTTGCCTTTATTAATAAATAGTTAATAGACTATTAACTAAGCCGGTGGGGCTTTGGATGAAGGTAGCTAGTCATCTTTCAAATAGCCATTTTTGGAGATAGAATGGGTCAGAGGTGATTCTAAATAACCTGTGTGGCTGGTGTACTTGAGCAGCTAAAAGAGTCTGGTTGTATGGACAACAGGGTTTGATGCCAGGAGGCCTCATTGCTTGCAGAACATACAGACAGATTTAGTTTAGCTGCAGCAAACCCATTCTGCTCTTCTGTGTGTGCAAGTGGAGATTGAAAGCTGTGTAGCAGACGGGGGAACTTGTGTTTGCATAACCTTTGGAAGTAGAAGAGGCTTTGAAAGCAGTCAGACTGTATTGGACAAACATAAAGAATAACGAGAAAGAACAGAAGGTTGATGAACTGCCCCTTGAATCTAAACAAAAGCTGTTTCAGGACAAAAGGCATTTTCCCATGGATAGCTAAATAAAAATTCAAAGAGAAGATAAATCGAGGAAGTAGGATTTACCTTACGTATAAATGAAAGGATTCTTTGAAATCTTTTTCTTGTCAGTTTGACCATACAAGTACCTTATGATGTTTTACACTATTTCACACATATTGTGTGAAATCTACTACATTCAAAGGACTGTAGCTCTGGAATGACAGAAGTCAGGCTCAGAATACTGTGAAATGGGCTTTATGAGAAGGATAGACAAAACATTAGCTTGATGTTTTAATTAACCTTGTTCTTTACTTCATTTAATTTTTCTTCTTACTCTAAAGAAAGTGAAGCTAGATGACCAGAAGTGCAGGAGTATAAAATCAGATGAATATTTTAGTTAATGTCACATTAGATCCAAGTTAATATAAATAAGGATAAAGTTACATGAAAACACTTCTAATATTTTAATAAACCTACATAAGTTATGATACGAACATTTAGATATAATGCTGTGAGCCTGATAAGAGCAGTCTAAGTGTGGGAAAATGGAATGTTAAAATGGCTGAGAACACAGGCTTGCTAACACACAATTGTGCTAGAAATATTTCTACAATGTCTATACTAAAATAATTGTATGGAGCAATGATACAACTTTTCTCTCTGGGTTACAAAAGTATTTTTTGGCCAGAGGAGTAAGGGAAGGACCTCCCACTTGTGTTGCAAAACCCAAACTGAATTTGACACTGACAGTGTGCAATGACATCATTGGTTTAGCTTGTTTTTGTTACAGACTAAACATTTTGGGTTTATCTCTATACCCAAGTGGTATTCCTCTCCTTGCAGGCAATGATCTGTATGAAGAGATTTATCAGCACTTCAAAAAAAGCTTTCTTCCATACTGCGATTTTGATACTTCATTAACACAACAAGAATATTTCAGTCCTTGTCTTAGGAGCCGCTAATCTTCAAGATTCATACTGGCTGAGAAATAACACCAGAGCTTATCTAAGTCACTCGGCAAGGAAGCTGCAATGACATACACCTTGGGGCATAATTTTACTGTGCAATGGCCAAGCTACAGCAAGGATTGATCACCCTAAAATTATCCCAAGAAACATATTCTTCCACAAGTCAACCACAACTCTTACGTGTTCGATCGCAGTCTGTTATTAAAAAAAACAACAATTATATTACATTTGTCAAGGTGCAGGGAAACAAAAAGATGTTTTAATTTCTAATTGAAAAAGAAAAACAGATAAATGATTCATTTAGTGTTTGAAGGCAAGAGATTAGTAATATCAGGTAAGGCTCTGACAAAGAAAAATAATTTACTTCAAAGTCTTATTGTAAGAGGAATTTCTAGGAGTTTTATATTATGCAAGTATTTTCTTCCCATTTTTAACAAGTACCATGCATAAATATTGTGCATGAAAATTCCACTGAATTGTTTAAAAGAAAATAAAAAGGTTAATTTAAATAAACTTTAATTTGGTACAGATTTAAATCGGTCTTGATGATCTAAATGTAACTATAACTGCTTAAAAATAATTCTATTTCTATGAGCAATTCAACAACTAGAAACATCGCAACAACAAGAAAATTTTACAGTATTTTTTTAAAAATCAATTTTGAATCTCAAGATAACTATCTAGTTCTGAAAACATTTAAGTATGTTATTATGAGGTAATTTTTTTTGCCATCTACATTTATTTAGAATATTTTTTTTATATTTAGTACAAGTTTCACATTAAAAATTTAAAAAGGCATTTTCTTTAAATGCTCTTTAAATTTTTCCCTCATGTTATTCAAATGTTTTAATTGAAATTGCAATACTTACTCTTTCAAAATACTTATTTGAAACTTTTCCACTGTATTTTTTAATGCTCTTTTGAAATTTAAAAATTCTTCCTAAAGGCAAATAAGTGAGAGTGGCTAAAAATGTAATAGTTATTGCTTATTAATAGGACCTGCAACAAATATAGTTTTATTACCAGTGTAATGCACCAAATCACTCTCTATACTAACAACTTCAAATAAAGTGGAGTGCCTATGGGTATAGATTTCTCTATTCAGTTGTCACATCAAGTGACAAAGGAATGTATGTGCTCATGCAATACTTCAGAAGATTCTTTTACTTTTCCTTTTTTTAACAGAATTAAGAGGAGCCATTGAAGCAGTACAAGACAGGAGAAAATTGAATTTTGTGCTCTGGAATAATGCATATGGTTTTCAGTGTGACAGTCAAAGCTGTAACATGAAAAGCAGGAAGCATAAAATCTTGATTAGACTGAAAGCAAAACAAAAGGAGTGATAAGCCTTTATAATTTAGATTTTCTGTACAAGAGATGAAAAAAATACAGAAAGTGGCATCTGCTCAAGTCTCAAGAGATGGAGATATAAGTATAAGCAATACTGAGCTAAATTGAACAAAAAGTTTGATTCATTAGAAACAATATTTGATCCATGTCCATTATAGGCACCTTTGGGAAGAACATGGGATGATGTGACTGTGCTCCTACCGAGAAATGTTACAGTTCCTTCAGAAAATTAATCATGTCATCCCCATATTTTATTCCAAAAGGCAAAAACTGCTGCCACAAAGTCAGAATATGACAAATGTGTCTATTGTTGTCCAACATTCTGCAATTCCCAGCCTTACAGTTCTGTAAGTTAAAGATGCTGCAGAGGCTTCCAGAGACCGAAGAACCACCAGTGGGTTTCCAGAGTCCCAGAAATCTCATCAAGTTTACCAAGAATGGTCAATAGACAAGAAAGGCAAGACTTGTTAGTATCTGTAGTCTATGCTCATTAATACCCTGGTTTGAGTATGATCCTGTGACTGCAATCTTGTTCTCTGTGCCAGCCTTCTGCACAACCACTGCTCATCACCTTGCAGACCTGATTCATCACACAAGCTTGTGTCAATTAGACCTTATCTTTTATATACATAAAACTTTATATGATACGAAAGGCACTGAGATAGCTTATCAAAAAATCCTCAAACACATGAAAAAGGTTTGAAGAGGTGGCAATACTTAGGTGAAACTCACCTCTGGAAGTCATGCAATTCCTGAGAAATAAATAAAATTGTGTATATATGTATCTTTTCATGTTGGCAATAACTGAGCTAGAATATACAGTGTGGAAACTAGGAATATGTGTGCAGCATTGAAAAATATAACATTATTTTCAAATTTGAGCATTAATGACTATCCTCTAATCTCTCTTTCAGTACTCTGTGGAGGACACGTATTCCATAGTGCTCTGTTCAACTGCAGGCTGTTATGACATTAATAAGATTTTAGGACACTGAATATCCACTGGGAGCTAGTTAGAGCTGTAGTTCTGCCAATATTTTAATCAAAACTACAGTTTTGAAACACCCAGGTTGCTGAAAAACTGCTCTCAAGTTGCAAAATTACAGCATTTTCACTCCTGCACACTTAACGTCCTTTAATTTACTTCTCTTCAAGCGCCAATTGAAACAAATACATCCACTAGCTTATGGTGAAAGCAATACAGTCTAGGAACTTTTAAAAACAGACATTTTCTTGCTACTTTCATCTTTCCCACAGAACTTATTGTTCTCTCCAATGGAACAAACATCTGTTTTGTAGCAGGACTGCCTTTGAGAGTACAACTCTTAATGAACAACCGTACCAATGTAGTAATTAACTCCTTGGCAAGAAGAATAAAGTGCAATCTATTCATCCCTCATCAAACAGAAACTTTTTCATTCAGTTTATTCACTACATTGTTCATTTAAAGAAGAAGAATTATCAGTTTGTTAAAGAAAAAGAAAGGAAATGTAGAAAAGCCATAAGGGATGTGGGGTACAAAAACTTGGCTATTTTTTCAAGAATTATTAGTTCATTTGACAAAGTGTATTTAATTTAGATCTTTTTTTTCTTGGATTCCAAATATACACTCAAATTAATTGTGATCCTCTCCCCACTCACAAACATGCACATGATATAAATCAAAGGAATTCTTGTGGTTCACAAAATTCCTCTTAAAGCTACGTGTTACATCAGAAATCAGACAATAGCTACTTTAAAAGAACACAATTTCTTTCTAATTATCTTTTAAATGGGATAAGAATTAATTAAAACCTAAAGATAAGACTTCTCTTTCCATTAACAACTCATTTTTAACACAAATATTTGCACTTGTTGTTTGTGCCTTCATTTCTGAGTGATTTGGGATGAAAATGTGAATTCCCTGGAAATGATGATTTCATCAAGTTAGTAGGCGCTCAGGACAACAAAATTTATCAGAATTAGTTTTTATGGGCTACTTTAACCCATCCTTTACTGATCACTTCAGAGCTGGAATGAAACTAGCATTTTTCTGTGATTTCTATTTTGCTGATGTCTCTCCAGTTCAGTAAGGAGGAGATTTAATTATTCTATATCCACAGTGTATCATATGTAAGTGAAACAAGACTTCATGATTCTCCACTGGACTGGATGGAGAGCAAAAAATGAGAGGTAATCTAAGAGGGACATCATCCAAGAGAGAGGAAGAGAAGTTATTTCTCATTATAATTCTCCATTTTTCCATTTTTCTGGCAACCACAATAATTTTCAAGTCTCAAGGGACAGGCTGAGTTTTTCTGTATGAAAATAAACCAGAGTAACTGCTTTGAAATAAGCTGGTAATTTTCAGACTTTTTTTGAAAGCAATAAATCACACTATGGACAAATACTCCATGAAGTAAAATTAGAGACCACAAAAAGTTACTGCAAAAAAGGCAAATTTCACAGTTTTTAGATCCCTAGTAAATAAGCTTTTGTCCTGTACTACATTCCAGTTTATCTGCAACAGAGAGAATGTTAATTTCAATTCTAACAGAAAGCTCTGAATATTGGGAGCTTTTCTTCAAACTCCTATCCAGGGCTGAACAGTAATGGCAAAATGGAGTTTTTTTAATAAATACACCAATATTTTTTCAGTGCAGTGAGTGTATACTGTAACCATTTGCATTGAACATTATAATGCAGTGGGAAAAAATATCTTTGGATGGAACTAGTTCACACAAATATCAGGAAAAATGACAATACTGACAGTTGTATCTTTTTGCTTTGATCGATGTTTTGCATTTTTATTTCATGCCAGCAAACTGTGAAGAAATACCAAAAAGTTCTTTGTTCATATGTAGTTCCTAAGATTTACCTCATCTTTCAAAGAACATTTCAAGTATCTCCAAAGATAAAAAAGAAGTAACACTGTCAACAAGCACATGAAAGTGAACGTGAGCATTAAACCAAAATGTTCTACAGCCAAAATCTGGTGGGCCACAGCCTTTTATTCTGTACTGTTCCCAAGAAGAGCACCAGCTGGATTTTCCTTTGTATAGAGATTTCACTGCAGGCCTAATGCAGTTGTTGGAAGGCTTGAACTTAGTACTCAGTGAAAAAGTAATCTGATTATGATACACTCATGCACAGGATGCCTTTTAGTCGCTTTATGTTTTACAGATCCTACTTTCTTATTAGATCCTTGAAGGCCTTGTGTTTGTAAAAGCTTTTCTATTTCAGTTACAGGCTTTCCTACTGTACTGAGCAAAATGAAGATGAAATGAGTCTGCAGGGGTTGTTGAAGGACACAGGATGCAGAATCTAAGGTGTCTAGTGCAAACACAAAAGGAAGAACTACACAAATTTCACCTGGAAGCTCAAACTATTGCATTTCTTATAAGTAAAGGTAAAAATAAGGAGTGTGAGTTTTTTTTAATAGGTCTTTGTTTTTGCATTTGTTTTTTGTTTATTTTTTTCAGGGTGGAAAGAAGAAATGTGTGTTTTGGGAATTTTTTAATTAAATCATTCAATTACATTAACAAATCACTAAACTTCTTTGGGCCTTACATCCAAACAGCCAGTTTGCCAGCTAGCAGTAACACTGCGTGGTTTCTCTCAGGGCTGTGAGCCTAACACAAATGAGAAACTTCGCTTCAGACTGACATAGGTTTTCCTTACTTAAAAACTGCTTATAAGAGTCTCAGTGTTGCACAGCCATGCTTCAATTGAAAGTTATTATTTTAACTTTAAATGAAAGAATCAAATGTCTCAAAGTCTACCTGCAAAGGACAAATGTCTGTTTCCATTAAATTAGTAGCAGGAATGCAGTAATCTCTCTAAATTACAGCGTTGCCTCAAAAAACGTGTTTCTTTCACTCAGTAATTTATCAATAACTACACATTAAACCATTTAAAATAATCTAGAAATGATTCATCTGAGTCCACCAGTTCCCAAAAAGCAAGCCTACCCCCTTGGGAGACTGAGCTTCAGTTGTGCAGGGCTGGTATTTACACAGTGTGATCCTCTCTTGGATGGGCTGGATCTTGCCAAATGCTTGCAAGCATGTATGGAAATTCAACAATCTGTTCATTCCCTGAGATGCTGCTTGCAGAAGGTCTGATTTCTGGAGGGTAGTCAAAAAGAAGCAGGGATAAGAGAGGTGTGTTCCTTAGAGAGTTGAATTACTTACACTGTTTATTATCTGCATTCTTCCCAAGCACATGGAAATAGACAGGGTCAGCCTTTGAGTATGAGCACAGAAGAAGTGGTTGGAAAGTGAACCAAAATGGAGTGAGTGAACATATGCTGTAAGCTGAGGGAAAGGTCCTCTCATTCCCCCTCACATTGCAAACAGTTCCTGATGCTTATTTTTCCTCTAAAAAATCAAGGAGTCTCAAGCCATGATGCTGAATATGTGGGGTGGGTAAAGGCAAGATGGGAGAAACATTCTTGTGTCTCCTTCCATGTGATCTGAGATTCTACCTGAGGAGCTCACTGGAAACCATGATTCCAATTACCATCTGCTTAGTAACTTTCATGATCCTTGTGGAATCCAATCACTTCTGAGCCTGTACTTTTTTCCATAACCCCCTGTCATGCACAGGTCTGCTATTGCATTTTCTGACAAGAAGAAAACTGGTAAAGATAAATTTATTTCCTCAATTCACAGAAACTAATAAGATAGTGGTAAACAGGTCCTTAGTCACTGGCAAAAGCAAGATGTTTACAGCTGCTACTGAATCCACTGGTGTATTTTCTTTCATGTTACCTGTGTTTCAAAGTAGCTGTCAAGTGCAACAGAATACACTGGGGTTTAATGCTTTTTTTGGTTCTTGGTTTTATTTTTGAAAGTAAACTTGGAATAATGATTAGGAAAATAGCAAAGTGCAAACTTTTTTTGCCTGTTTTCATACTTATAAAATTGGTATTTCAATACCAATTGAAATTGCTATAAAATTTCAAACCTAATTTCCTAGATTACTCTGATTAAATATCAACACTCTTTCATACTAATTAGGACCATCAATGAAACCAATAGAGTGTGTTTCCATAGAATTAATCTTACATGCTTCTAGTCCCAAAGTTATCCTATTTTTGTACACCTTTATTGTTGTTTGCAACATCATCTGTTCTAGACTAATATATATTTTATGATATAGTAGGGTAACCATAAAATATAACTAGAAGACTTTTTCTGCTTTAGTATTATCTATCCTAAAACAGCATAAAACACCATAATTTTGATTCACCGAGGCTCATTCTTGAAAGATTTTCCCCAATATAAGGTGCAAATAATACTTAACAGTGAACAAACCGTGGAAATCCTAGAAAGGGTCAGAATCTGACAGCTTTGCTTGTACTGAATAAGATCAAACATCCATAAATGGTCTCAATATCAAGGGGCTAGGCAAACAAAAAAGGCCTTAGGTTAAAAAATAAAATTTGTATCAAGCAAGCAATAAATAAAACACTGTTTTCTGTCTATACAGTAGTCTGAGACCTTGCTGGAATAAGCCAGTGCTCTCCATTAAATGGCAAGTGTATTCCTATTCCTCTGTCTTCCAAAACTAGCTGAGTTTTATACAATTCTGATTAATGTCTTTACATATTTTTTAACCTACCCCTTTCAACTTTCTTCCTAGTAATTCCAGCTCATTGTTCTTAGCTTACTCTAACTTTTAGTAATTTTATCTTTCTTGCTGCTCATTTTTAAGTCTTCTCAAGAGCCTTAAAGTTCATTTATAAAGTTTGTCTCATTAGCACTTTACCAACGGAATGGAAGATGGAATGATTTTGTCAGAGTTGCTGGGAACTGGGCCTTCATCTGTACTTGCAAACAGCTGCATGTAAACAATGATCTTGCATATACCACTGCTTGCCTCTCCCAGCTGAAGACATGGAAAAGGCAGAATTTCTGTGTGTCACAATATTCTTGATACAATAAATCACAAAATAAAGTAAATTCATCAGTTCCATCTGTCCCAAACTTTCTGCTGAGGGTAGCTGTTACCAATAATGCTTCAAAATACAGGCTAATTTTCTTCAAAAACTAGGTAAAATATTATGGGTAGAGATGACTGCTTTTCTATTCTTAGACCTGTTTTTGCTCTCTTACCAAATTTATGCTTCACTGATTTCAACATATTTATCCTCTGCTTACAGCGATGTGAGAGAAGATTTGTTGTCTTTAGCAGTTTCTTCAAACATGCAGATCCAGATTAAGACTGGCACGGTAACATGTCTGGAGGAGGAAGTTGGCAACTAAGAACATTTCTGAGCTCATACTGTTCTGTCCAGTGAAAATGCAAAGAAGATGTGAAAGCAAGGCAAAATAAACTCATCCAATATTTAGAAAAGAAGGGTGAAATTTCTTGCAAGGAAGTACTCCAAGGAGGTTTGGGTATTAGCTCTAACTAATTCCATTTCAAACTTGCAAAAACTTCTGTTGTGCTAAAACTCAAAGAAGTCACTGTCTCTCCATCTGGGGAAGAATCCAAGCCTCCTAATCTTATTCTTAAAGACTTATATCTATTCCACCTAAACCAAACTATATGATATACGGGCCAGGTTGGACAAGGCCTTGAAGAACCTGGTCTAGCAGGAGGTGTCCTTGCCCACGGCAGGGGGTGTTGAGACTAGATGGTCTTTAAGGTCCCTTCCAGCCAAAACAATTTTACAATTGCACGAATCAGTAATTTTCATTAAACAATGTGGAAATATTTCATAGGGTTATAGGACTGCAGAATGTTAAGGGCTGAAAGAGACCTTAAAGATCACCTAGTCCTAACCCCTCTGCCATTAAAGACCTTCAAACCTGCTTAGTTCCAGAACAGCCTTTTAATATAAACAGTCTATAGTCAAATTACTGCTGAGGGGGGCTTGATTCCCTGTTTTGGATGGGACTCCCCAAAGAAATAGATGGGCTACCACAAGTGAGGAATATGGGGGGAGTAAGGGATCTGGAATCCTTATTCAGGAGTATTTGAGCAAAGTGGAGAGTAGAGAAAGATATTTATTAATTTGAATTTTTTTTAATAGTTTTTTTCAATTTTGGGGAGCTCAGTTTAATTCTTTGGATTCCTTACCTAACATTCTTCATTGTTTTTTCCATTTAGTACATAATCTAATCCTTTTCTGTCAGTGAAATTAGCATCTTTGGAAGTAAAAGAAGGAAAGATAATAGTATGACTTTTTCTTCCTCATTTTTATAAAGATATTGCAAAAGTACTATATGTAATTTGGACTTTGAGGGGTGTGATCACACACTGCATTGCAAAAAGCTTCTTTTGACGAATATAAATGAATGGATTAGATTTCCCAGCCAAACAAAACAGACATCACTGTGCTATGCAAAATTACTTTCGATTGTTTGTGTCTAAACTGTAAGCTCAAGTCAGTGCTAACACTTCAATTTGGTTTTCTATTATTAAACTAAAAATCTCCAAAATTTTAGTAAAAGTTACCTTACTGGAGGCATTATTCACCTTTTTGGACAATCGTTCATTAATAATTCATACTGTGCATCCACCCAATAAGAACATTGGTTTACCTGTGATCCTGTATTTTACCAGAGTAACTCTCTCCATCTGATTGTAACATGGGAACATCCAAACTAAGAGTGTTAACTGACAGACAGCAGAGCCATGGCAAGATGAAAGATGAAATTTGAAAGCAACCCAGTGTTTCAGCCTACTCTGTTAGACTCCCAGGCCTGCTAGCTTTGATTCTTAGCTATTTCTATGAATCATTTAACTACCATAAACCTAATCTCCCTAGGGAACCAGGAGGGAAATAAAAAAGGAAAGAGAAAACAGAGAGAAAACAGTAGTCAAAACTGTTTTTGTAGAGAGATGTAGAGAGAGACTTGGGAATAAAGGGAGAGTGTGAGAAAATTTAATGGAAACTTTTAGAATTACTTATGGATTTTCTGGATGCAGTGTCAACAAAGGCAGCATTTGAAGCCAAGTTGGTGCTTCTGATATCAAAGTGGTGTAAGAAAAACCTTTTTGCTCATTGGAGGTGAAAGGAAACTCAAAACTCGTTCTTTTGTAAAGAGCTCTCAAAGATGTGTGAAGTGTCCAAGATTCATTACATTGTTTTCATACAATTGTTTTGTCACTAGGCATTGTGTTGGGCTTTTTGTTTACATGGTTTCAATTTCATATCTATATGCTTATTCTAATACACAGTTTATGAGTTCGGTAAAAAAGGGTTCCTCTAGTTATGTCTTTTAACACTGGCACCAGAAATCCTTAGAAAGTTAGGGTCTGAAACAGTCTTCCCTCTTGCCAACACCTTCTGCTTCATACCAAAATATTGCAGCTTTAGCAGTCTAAATGTCCATGAAAGTAATCACGAGTGCTACAGTAAAGTCTCAAAACCTTTGAAATATTATCAGTTTGGCCAGTGAGAAGAAATTGTTTATGACTACCAGAGATGTGCAGCACTTCATATTTAGCAGCCCATTTCAGTCTCTATTTCAGACTGATTAAGGGCATTTATATTTAGCACTGAATGTATAACAGGATGATACTACAGCCTCAAATACTACCTCTGAATTAGCTCAAACAGCTCCATGAGTTTGGCCTTTAGCTGCTCACCAATATTCTCCACACCATTACATTTTACATTGTACTACAGTAAACCATTACCACAAAACCTCTGGAGCAATGTAATTTGCTGAACCAGAAAATTGAGATAACCATTGTATAGCACATTTTGACTGAGCTCATCACTTCTATAATGCCTGGTGACAACAAGTCTAAGGCAGAGAATCTGTTGGTAGCCTGTGAAGAGTTGCCATAGACACTGTGCCTATTGAAAACAGACACTTTAATGACAATCTGATAAAAAATGACATTGATGTAATTGCTCCTTATATTACTGTATAAAGGCTATATCAAAAAACTCAACACACAGAATTTAAACCAATGAAGAGAAAACTATTTGTAAATATCTTCACTGATGTGAATGCTGGAAGATTTCAGTATTGTATCTGTGTGAACAAATGATCAGGTGAAATTCCTGGTCTACTTTCATCTCTCTCAGGGCACTGGGAGTTGAGGTAGCTGAAATGAAATGTTTGGTTCTGTGCAGGAAGGCAAGAGCCATGGAAAATATTTTATATGGGTATGAATAGTGTAGTGTTTCTTTACCTTCTACAGAGAAAGTTTCATTTTGGAGATAGAGAAAAACTATTTCAAGCTTTATAGCCAGGTTAGAGAATTAGTTCAGTAGGTCTGGGATTGAGAGAAGACAAGCTAAAGGCAAGAGATTCTTTGGGGAATCTGTGCTTTGTGCTGTGCAGAGGAATGATGTGTGAGGCAGTACTTCTTGACCTAGCTCTGGTTAGCAGACTTGTCAGTTTGGCTTAAATCATCCTGCTGCAGTGACACGGTTATGTCCCTTAGAAATATCTAAGTTATCTTTACTAGACTGTCACACACTGCAGCTGACTTGTACAGTTGCCAAGTCCCACCAGGACCCAAAACCGTGTTTGTCACCAAACCAGAGGGCAGCAGTAATTAGGTCTCATAACTTTTGCATTCAGGAGCATCTTCCTGATTTTCCTCTTAAAGAAATTAAGGACAGGTCTGCAGTTCTTCAAAGGAAATCTAACTTATTCACTCTAAGTGCACCAAAATTACAGTTTTTTCCTCCTTTGCAACCAGCTGAGGTGTAACTACCACCCAAGTTTGCAGTTTCACTTCTGAGACAAAAGCTGTTACTTTTATCATGCTCTTAGCTCCAGTGAGGATTTATGAGAAAGCTAGATGAAGCAGCATAGCACCAGGAGAAAATAGCACACCCCATACACATAAGTTTTACATTAACCATTTTTCCAAATTAAACATTTCTACTTTAAAATGTTAGACTTTTCAAAAAGCCAAGACTCCAAAATGACCTGCTCATGATTATTATCAAAGGCTTCAGGGAAAAAATTAACAGGTATTCACTCCTGAGACACTAACAAGTTTTGCCTCCTGAAAAAAAAATATCAACAAAAAAATTGTGACATTGAGACAATCAGCTATAGCTAAATTTGTATCACCCTGTAAAATTCCTATTGGGATATTTTTCCATGACTAGCAAGTATTTTTAACTTTTGTAAACATTTTGTGATGCAAGAGTGACATGGCTTCTGTGATACACTGTGTGGATAAAGTACCCATTTACGCACAAGGACATTTATGCACAACTTGCCTGCAATTCTTGCTCAGGCACCCATGGAAGGAAGTCTCTTAATTTGAATGATGCAAATGTGAAGGACTTCTTTACTGTGCCTTGGCTCCATCATGATGATGACCTCATCATCTTGTGACAGACAAACTTCCAGGAACTATATACCTCTCCTTGACTGATGTCACATTATAAATGTTAGTTGTTTATATAATTTTTAGTTATTCAGGAATACGACAGCAGCTGATGCTATGACTGTCTGGAAATTCCAACAAGCAATTTTGTATATAGAAAACTTTTATGTCTCCAAACTAAGATGCTTCACAAAACCTTTAGATTGATGCAAGCAATATTTCCATTAAACTCTTGAAAATCTAATTGTATAAAGAGAACTGAATAATGTATTCACATTTGCTAACTTTGTTTTACTGTGCTGCTGTTACTCGGTTCTCCCACCCTGAGCTGTAACATTTTCAACCAGAGTGTAATTTAAGAGTTTTTGAAAGAAAGCCTAAGGAGATGAAAATATCAGTGATGACTAGAGTGCATTTAATTTCTTTGTCATTAACTTTTCAGTACCACATTTTCATGCCTATAGACAATATTGTAATGATTTACATGTGCCACAGCTTCACATCAAGTTCCAGATGTTCACAGTAACCACTGCTGTCTGAAAATATTGAGACACTCTTTAGAAATAAAATATATGAGGCTTTCAAGATGTGATGCAGCCAGTGCTTTTGAAGATAATGAATTCAAGCTAAGAGGAGTTTTCTAGCACCTTTCTGCTCTTTGCATATTTTTGACAGTAAGTCTGCATCAGGAATGTGGCTAAAATTATCCCTGGGTGAATCAGCTTCTCATTATTTACCAAGATCTTTTTAAAACATCATCTAATTATAGAAAAGACAACAAGACAAAGGCTTCAATAAATCCTATTTTTTAAAAGAAGTTTGACTTGAAGTCTTGTTTTAACTGTTCCTCACTCTCAAGATGAATTTTCTGTGAACCAGTGTAATTGATGCAGCTACAACACACACATTGCTGCCTGTTTGCTTGGGGCTGGAAACATATAAAACCATTCCTGACAGGAGCTACAGTCTTGTGTCAGGAATAACCTACAGCGACCATAAAGGATTCCTGTGTAGTTGCTGACACTTGAGGGTTTATTGCACAGCTGCTGATTTTTCAAGATGTTCCCTGTCAGCACCAGTTGCACTTTGTCAACTTCTGTCCCCATTTAGCACAAACCTTTCCTGGGAAATTTTCATTCAAATAGCACGTGTGGATCAGGCTGCAGCTGCTCCTTGCACAATGGTCCAAGAACAAAGCACCTAAGAAGGTGTATTTTCTGCTTTTCTAGCCACAGGCATGAGTTACATCACCTCTGTGCCTTGTGAAGCTCACCGCAATATGCACCAAAATCTTGACATCAGACTGCCAGCATTTCTCGACTACAGAAAACACATTAAGCCACCTTTGCCTTATATCTCCTGAAAATAGTAGTGTTAGAAACTAAGTCATCTGACAACAGGCTCTAGGAAGAAGGATAAAAGCTGGAATACAATATCCCAGGCCAAAGGAAAATTGTTATCATATGGAACTTTAGTGATGGATGGGCTCATGGATCACAAGGGATATTGTGCTAAAATCTGTGAGAACCTAAGACAACTGCTGGCAATATGTGTGTATTTAAATGTGCCCTAGAAATTCTAATTTGTATTCACGTGTTCAAGGAAGGTAATTATAATATTCAACCTACTACTCAGTAACTTGGTTCCACAGCAAATCCAATCCACATTATAGACAGCAATGTAAAGAAAATTGAACAGATGTTATAAATTTGTGAGAAATAAAAAAATCCCTGGTGTCTCCTCCATTGGCAAAGAGAAGGTTTCAATACAAAGGACCTCAAAAGATTGTTGTTTCCAAATTGGCTGACTTTTCCAAAATTCTCTTATCACATTCAAGAACAAGACACCACATCTGAAGATATTCAATCCAGTAGAACTTACTACTTTAATCAATACCTGTTTACAGAAACAGTAAAGAGAAATAAATGAAAGCTTATTAATCACCATCTGTCTGTAGGAACTCTTAACATTTATAGGACAGTGTTAAAAGCACACTGTTCTGCACCAGTTATCCAGCTATTTGCTACACTAATTTCACCATTCAATATGTATATGTCAATAAAGATCTCGATATTATTTTCATTCTATAATGCAAGTTCTGCAGGCAGGTGAAGGAGGGAGACTGCTCTCTGGATTCTGGAGGAAAGTTGCATTTAAATTGTCAGTATTTGAGTAGTAATAGCAACAAAGTGAATCTATGAAATTTTTAGTGATTTAGAATGAGGAAACATCAAAGATAATCACAGTATCTGTATATTCTGAATTAAGACAGGAATATATGAATGGCACACAGTCAGTTTACAATTTTAATTTTATTTCAATTCTGGGGTTTTTTTGTTTTGTTTAGTTGTTTGGGTTTTTTTTGCTTTTCATCAATAGATTAGACTCACTTATTTAGGTTTCTACACAAACAGAAAAATGAGAATAAGGAGTTCTCTCCTAAAGGAAGTAAGTATCACTCCAAGTCAAGGAACTCTTCATATATCATATGTTCATTTACAGAGTCATATCTCAATTTCCTGAACCCAATAGGATCTAAGAGTTGTCAAGATACTTACTTCAAACCTGAAACTACTGGACATCTCATATTTTGTCCCACAAATCCAGGATATACAGGTTACCATACTCATAGGCTCCATTTCATGCCATCAGGCTGGCAGAAAATAATCAAACTCCTTTACACTCAGTGGGAGCAGCTTCATGAAAGCAGTTTTGTACAGACTGACACTTCCACATAGATGCTCTTGTGATATAAGTGAAAGACTAATTACTTTGGAAAAAACCCACCCAGTTTCAGGACCATTTATTAATTGTCTCCTATAAGATTCCTCTCATGACCTGACCAATATGTTTGGCATAAAGTGACATTACATTTGGGAAGCTCTGACAAATCATTTTTGCTTGGGTTCTTATAAGGTGCTCCATTTTCAGGCCAACAGAAATCCACCAAAAAACCCCACTTTTACTTCTTAATAACCTTAATCAGTACTATTATCCTGAATGTCTATCAAATGAGATCTTTAAAGACTGTCTTGGTGATAATATTTGGTGTTTGTAGAAGGTTAAGATTTTTAGAACATAATTCAGTTGCCAAATTTGTAGGCAGGAAGACAAGGAGACACTTCTATTGCTGGGGGAGACCTTGTGCAAGAGCTGAAACCGGGATTGTTGAGCTGCTCCCCATCTGCAGGTGACTGTGCAGCCTCTCAGTCAGATGTGTCTGCATCCCCCATCCTTGACATCCCTTGTCTCTGCTCTTATATCACAGAGACAGTATTTGTGATTTATTTCTTGTCAGTGTTCTGTCAGCTAAATCCCCTTTACTCTCTAATGTCCCATTCCTCTAGCAGAGAAAAATGGGGAAGAATCCTTTGTAGTCTGACTGAGAATCGTGCCACATGGCATAGGTAGTACCTATAGCTTCTGGCATAGAACTTGGAAATATTATTTCAAATACAAAATAATTTCTTTCCAATTTATAGTGATTTTTAGAGAGAAAGCACCATCATTTATCAACATAACAGCACATTACACTTAGTATAGCTAGTATACTTCAAATTCAGGAAATAAGAAACAGTGCCCTTTCCAATAAAATATGCAAAGACAGTTTGCAAGAGACAGTCAAAACCGTTGATAAAACAAGCAGTTGTCTAGAACTGCTTTTTTAAATTTTGTCTCATTTCAGAATATTTATATAAAAAAAGGCCTTAAAGTTAACAATGCATATGTCTATTTCTTTAGCTTTTCCCCATTAACCTTAATACTTCATGTTAAAAGTCAGAATTTCATAAAACTAAACATACTTTTGGATAAGGATGTTCTCTTTACATACAAGTGATGAAGCCATCTGATAAAAACAAAATAAAATAAAATAAAGCCCTTAATGACATCTGTGTGCTTTATACCTGATAATATTTCAGAACATCTGCTGGATGTTCCTTGGAAAAGACCTTCACAGAGACACAGAACTGTACAGGTCAGCAAATCATCTCCTGAAGACCTTCAGGACTTTTTAAAATTTTTTTCCCTTGAGTAAAAGTTGCAGTTGTCTCCTTTTTAAGAGTGTTCCAGACTTCCTGCATCACCATTCACAGCAGTCAGAAACGAAGCATAAACAGCAAAAAGTCTAGGACAAGACTTTTCAAAAATTACAAAAGATAATTGATAGGGAGATTTTTATGAGGTTTTTTATGCTTTTTTTTATGCTAGGGCTTACCCTGACAAGGAAGTGGCCTCCTTAAGCCTACTGAAATTAAAATAAAAGATGACAAACCACTAAATTCAGAATTAAGCCATGTAGATAACCAAACTTCTTTCTTCCACTTTCTCTTCTACTTCAACATGGCAGCATTCTTTAAAGGAGAGAAGAGTGTGGCAAAATATGGGCAGATTTTTCTCTATAATAAATCCTATCCAGAGGACAGGAGATGGCAATGTTCTTGAACTACACAGAAGACATCTTCTCAGAGGGTACCTCTCTGCCATTCAAACTTCATTAAATTTGCTAGGAATGAAATAACATTTTCCTTCTCCATTTTTGGGGGGTTGTTATTGGTTTTGTTTTTCTTTTACTTATCTTCATTTTTTAAAAGAGAAAAGAGAATATAAAACACTAGAGCATTAGGAGAATGCAGACAAATGTCCTTCCCTATAATACTAACTAAATTTATTCTCATAGCTGCTTCTCTGTACTGTGACAAAGAAAGTATGAGGATGGGAATTTTCTGTGCTGTGGTTTTACACGTTTCTGTATTATATGATGCAAGGGAAGGTTTTTCAAAAAGCTCAATATGGTTTTAAATGTAACATTCTGTAACTTTGGTTTTACATTGTATATTTTAACATTGTACAGGGTTAATTAAGGCAGGGAAGTTTATTATCTCTGCTTTACAGGGAGGAAAATATGGGTGCTAGAGATGTAATGTTTGTATTCCCAGATTTTGCAGAAGAGCAGTAGAAATAGAAATACAAGCTAGGGAAACTACTGCAGGGTAACTCCCTGTAACTATGGAAAGAATTATTAAATCTGTGCTTCTCTATCAGTTCTTGCAGTAGAGCTACAATGATTTATTTGAATTCACAAGGATTTTAGAAAGGGATGGATAACATAACTATTTATCACACGATCAATCACATGCTTTTAAACAGTGAAAATGAAGCTCAAAACTGTCAAAGTGCAAGGGTACAAGGGTAGAAAAAGGGATAACTTCTTATGTTCCTTTTCTTTCCTTTTTGAGAGCTAAAACCAATTTCCCTACGGATATATTTGTTCTTTTCTATACGTTCAAGATGCCAAACTGAAGGGATTTTGACACCCATTCATTCTTAAAGGGAAACAGCTTAGCCAGCGAGAGGATAAAAAAGAAAGGATTATTTCTCCAAAAGTATTGTTCAAAATCTTGATTATACCCTAAAAATGAAGGAAATGCATTCCACTACTTTTCAAATGTAAGTAGCTCAAATAATGATGGCAAAATGAAGTGACTTAATAACAATTTAAGAAAATGGAAAATGTAATTCTTTAAAATATTTTCTTTGTATTGCAAAATATGCACATTCTGTAACTGGCTGACATAATAGCAGAGAAATGAACTTGAATTAGCAATAATTTAGATAAATGGCAGAAGATTGAATACTGTACTTTGAAATCTTTTTGGAGTGGTAAAATTCATTAGAAAAGGGCTTGGGTGGAAGGCAAAACTATCTCTGTGGCTCAGTTCCCTGCTGAGACAAAAAAAATTTAAAAAGTTAAAAAAAACCACTAATGCAATACATTTAAAGACCATTATTTGCACTCTGTCTTAAAGAAACCTGTAACTTTCACCTGCACTGGCCTGTGCAAGAAAAACCCGAACCTGTGCAAAGTGTCTATAGGCATATTTGGAACACTTGTCTCTCCACTGATACATTACACCAGAAAAAGCTGTACCCCAGGAAAGCAAAGTCTCTACAAAAATAGATTAAAAGCCCTGGTGGGAAAGAATTGGACAAGGAAATGGAGGAAAGGATTGTACTGTATTTTATGCCATAGCTCAGTCCTTCAGCACATTAACAATCCCCAAGAACCTGAGAAACTGAAATTTAATTGTCTCCTGAGGAGATCCGCAGCTACAATAAGATGGCAGATCAACTATCAGACAAAATACCTTCTGAAGTACATGTTGGTCTGTGTGGCTCAAAGAGAGGACTTTTCAGCTTTCATCCTAACTGAGGATTCACAGGAGCAGATGGCTGGCACACAATCCAATTGCTGTGTGCAGGAGGTGCTGATAACACCAGGGAAGCCTGTGGGGCTATTGCTCTGCCCCTCAGTGTCACTCATGTGTTTCTCCAGCCGTCTAGACGGATGTTCAAGTATTGTGTTCAGGACAGAAGGGCTCCCCAGCAGGAGAAACCAAAGGAGGCCCATCTCAGACCACTATGGCACAGTCTGGAAAGTCTTGGATAGTTTGGGAAGCATTGCAAGTGGCAAGTTTGAAGAAGGTTTAAGGCAAGCTGCTAGCTGAGGGTGTCAGTGAACCCATTTCTGCTCCTTGAACAACTATAGAAACCAATGAGACATAAAAGGAAATGAACTTTGCTTGCATCCTTGTCACATGTGTGCTGCTTTCTTCCTTCCCAAATGAGAGGTGGGGGTGGACACAACATATTTAACACCCTGGCAACTGATTTGAGGTTTGGCAGTTTTTGCTATTTTTTCTTTGTTTTCTTTTAATTGCCAGTTAGGCAAGAAAGCACCAGGATCATGCAGAAATAAATTATGATAATCCACAGTACATGCTCATTAGTAACATAAAACTCAGTAGTGTTTCTGCAGTATCATATCCTAGGATTAAGGCTAAAAGAAACGGGGAAAATTACACTATGAGTATATACTAAGCGTAGGAGTTTGAGGATTGTTATCTTTTATTTTGCCATAAGATACAACCACATTATGTTGTTTTCTCAAGCAGCCTAACAGCTTTTCTTTTTCCCCCCCAAAAAACCCTTTCTTCCTCAAAATCCAATTGTGCCATTAAAAAAAACACTCTCCCTTGTTGAAAATGATCTCTCCTTCATATCAACCAATGTTTAATGAAACTATTGGAGCTGCATTATAGCCTGGAAAAAATATGTTTTTACTTTCCATTATTCAATGTGTGGAAATCTTTTTTTTTTTTTTTTTCCGGTACATGATATAGGAAGGAAGAAAATATTTCTCATGTTTCTAGCTTTTAAATGCATTTATAATTTACTTTGGTTGTTTTGGCTCAATTTTTTTCTGTTTTTTTAAAAAATAAGTGTACTGTTCACTGTAGGAATGAGCCTACTGAAACCTGATAGCTGTAGAAGTAGGCACTGCTCTTATGGCTGAATTAAACACATGCTCTTATGGCTGAATTAAAGACTACAGTCCAAAATACTCCATATTTCACCATCACTGTGAGGAATCCACAAAGAGGATTTTGGAAGAGAGTTTGAAACATCCAAATTTCAGCTGCAACTGGGAACCAAGAGCACCTCAAGCATTCCTATTAACTTTACTTGCTTTATTGAAGTTTGATGATCAATGGGTACATAAAGATTATACTAGAATGTCTAAGTGTCTGTATAGATAAAAAGAAGTTCTTGTGTCCTCTACTACCATTTTTGATTTTAAGTTGTCTTATGCCTAGTTAACACAGAGAGAGTTTATTTGCTTCTAATTCACATCTTGTTTTACATATATTAAGATCTCTACCACACCCTTACTTAAGACAGACACCCAGTCCTTCCAATTTTTTTTCTCCTATTTTTTTCCCCTCCAGAGCTTGTATATTCTAAATTTTGCCTCAGATCTGTTCCTAAGCAAGTGTATAAGAAAGTATCTGGGTTGGAAACAGCAGTGTGAGCATGTACAGTGCTGGCTCTCACAGGAATTCAGATATTCTTGGAGGTAAACAGCTGAAAGAGTTGACTGTCCCTCTGCTGGAAGCTGCACAAACTCTGCTTTTCCATTAAACTCTAAATTAAATGACACCCTACATGCAGAAAGAGGAAGATTTTCTTTCCAGTGTGTAGGGAGTGATATTAAAAAAAAAGGCCCAAAAGGCAACAATCAGGTTCTTCACACTGGAAACACATAGAACAGTGAAAAATACCACAGGATTTTCAATACACTTCTGTGTCTTCTGTGGTACATGGATTTAAAAGCTTTACATATTTATCTTTATTTATGAAATGAGAATTTGTATAGTTATCATTAAAAATTTATATCTAATGTATTATTCAGATACTTAATTGGGACATAGAATGGTAAGATAAAAGATAATGAAAATATATTATATGATTGTGCAAAGTTTGTTTTGTAATACATGCTGTTCTTCAAGTATGAATTGAAACTGGTAATGTAAATAAAAGTTAAAATGACAGATAATTCATTTTAGTAATTTAATAACCCCTTCTATACCTGCAGAAAATCTATTTTTGAAAGGCACTGCAATTCTGTAACAGATTGGTTGTTTTAAATCAATAACTGACTAGGGAGTGTGCCTGTAAACAACACATAATTTCCTGCACTGTATCAGTGATGGTGGTTTGGCACAATTTGTGATGCAATTTACGTACAGATTATGAATCATAATAAATTGCTGGAAAATGGTGCTGTCTTACTGATTTCACCAAAGCAAGTCAACATGGGAGGCAGGTTCTCTGTCCTACCCTCATTGAGAGTCTTCATAAGGCCTTTGAAACTAGTACAGGCAAACATTAACTCAATTTCCAGTGGTTTATGCATGACATGTGGTATTTCCTGGCTGTCTGCAAACCACAGGGCACGTGGCTTCCTCAGCACACTTCAACCATTCTCAGGATGCCCACGGTGTTCATGGGTCTCTCCCAGGGGTGGGAGTAATTCACACGTGTCCTGCAGGTTTCTTGCCCTCGCACCCAAACTTCACAGACCTCCTGGAGGCACACTGAGGCTTTCCTGCTGCTCATCCCTTGGGTTTTCTGCTGGCAAAACCGGGCACATCAACAACTGTTGAAGTACTAATAGAGATATTATCTTAAAATTACTTCTTCTCTGTCCTGTCTGAGAAGTGGTCAGAAGTGTGGAATTGCATAACAATGGCAGGACACAGTAACTTTAGTTTTCCTGCTGATTCTTTAACCCCTAATAGCATGGTAGTGGTCAAATATTTGCTCATGATTATGAGGTTTACCACAACAGTGGAAACACAGCTGCAAGAAATTAATTTTTTTCTTTCCTTCCATCTAATTTAGTGAGGAGGAAATATTTATTGATATTTCTTCTTACTCATTTCTTGATATATGCACTACTCTATTGAAAAGGATCACAAATATTTTTTAACAAAATCTTCATGCCTAGCAAATATATGTAGGTGTCTGTCACACGTCATGTCCATTTTCCCCAGAGGATGTTTCTACCAGGCGACAGCTTCCCAGCAAAGGGCTTATTTTCTTCAGCTTCCCCAGAGCAAATTCATTTATTTCAAAGGTCCCAGAACAGGGAAATCCCATCCCACGCAGACCTGTACAGAGAAGATATACACACCACACACTAGAGGACCACCAGCATGCACTAGCCAAGTGTTAAAAAGGACTTTTCCCCTTCAAAGCTTTTAGCTGAAGGAGGCTGGAACAATTTTTTCTCCCTTAATTACATCACTGAGAAAGAGTGGTGAGCTCAAAGGGTATTTCTGATATCTGTTGCAGCTAGTACAGCAAGCAAGCATATCACATCTTGTATATTTCACAGACATACACCTGAATAACAATAGCAATCAGGGGAAAAGTTCAGCAAAATGGACTGTTAAAGTGTGAGTTTCAGAAAAGGAAATGGAAACTGTGCATCTGTGCAGGCAAAGCCTTTTGACTCCAGCTAGATCTGATACGAGTAGGAGGCAAGGAGACGTGTATCCATCGCCTGGAAATGGCAAATGCCTCCAATCTGCAACCTTTCCGCACGTGCTATAAATAGAAGTTGTGTTTATTTAATTCTGTGCTTGCATATGCTTTGGGATGGAATCAATATACCAGATCCAAAATCAGAAAATAATTTTTACTTACATAACTATTTTTACCTATCCCTGACTTTTCTAGCCCCCCTACATCTCCTATGTTCTGATGAAATTTATTCATGGCAGTCTGTATATCTAATTCTGTAAACCTTTTGTCATCTGACAAGTCCCCTGAAATAAACTTGATCCAGTAAAGCACTTTAGTGCATGCATGATGTCAATAGAGCTATTCATTGCTTAAAAGTAGCCATAAGACCTAAGTGTGTGTTACTGTGGAGCCCTGAGAAGGAAAGGACTATTCATGACAGTAAGTGCTTTTTAACTCGTCCCTACACAGAAAATCTTAGCAGTGCTACATTTTCAGGCTGACTGTTCTATGGAGATTCAGGAGCGCCTTCAGCAACCATTTAATTTTACTTCCAGGAACCATATCTGTGAGAGTGGCAGATGGGTTTGTCTGACTGCAGTCCTGAGCTCTTATAAATAAGAAAAGAAAAAGAGAATATCACAGAATATTCTGAGTTGGAAGAGACCCACAACGATTTTTACATCTCCAAACCTCACATGGGACAGCCCCAAGAATCACAAATATGAAACTTTAGAATTTTTATGGATATTTTCACAATGCTGAAGTATTAATAGTGGGCACTAATCTAAGCCAAAATAAATTCTCATGACTCACACGTAACATCTATTACTACAAAATAACTAGAGTCTTTCAATATTAGTTAGAAAATGCATACAAAATCCCTTGTAGAGTGGTGAATTAGGTCTCAAGAGCAGATTATTTCTTCATACTGGCTGCAGTTTCTACTGAATTTGCGCAAGACTGATACTAAATAAAAACTCCAATTACAAGTTGTATTACAATAAACAGTGGGGAAGATCTCAGCTTTCATAGCTTTTTTTCATGTAACATCATTCTTTATTGCACAGAGAAATCACATTTGAAATCCCTTAGTTCCAAGAATATTCACTTTCCATGCCTTTTTTTTTAAGTAAGCAGAAGTACTGAGTTTCTGCTAATGACATAAATTAAAATCTCTTGTCCACATGTGACACAGCAAAAATACACTAAATTGTTCACACTTTGAGCCTCCAAATAAATATACGGTGAATGGGTTACTTCTTTGTACCTGCAAGTATCTGCTCTTCAGCATAAGAGAATAAAAACGGCTGCATGTTCCAATTTTGTAAGGCATCCTCAAGGCTAAAATTATAGATGTTTCTAAAGCTGAGAGGTAAGTCACTGGGGTCCCTTGCTGTGTATTGATTAAAAAATAAATGGGATCGTTAACTTGTTAGCAAAGTATCATGAGGAGAAGCGGTCTCATGGAATTTCAGGAAATCAATTGCATGTTAAAACTAATTTCTTTTCTCACCTTTTTATGGAGAGGAGGATGTCAAGGTCTAGATCAAATAGTCTGAGGACATGATGAGGAATTACCAACTCCAAAGTTCAAATTCAAGGCTGATACTGACCCAGGATATGGCCATAAACCAGAATACTAATATGTTTGTAAACAGGGAATACACACCTATTACTTTGCTGCTGCTCTATGAGAATAGTTGAAGTATCCTAACCCAATCACTTTAAAGATGGTTGGACCTTTGCTATTCATTTTAACTGCAGCAAAACTAAGAACCGGCAATTGCACAACGTTTTGAATGCGAAGATTACAAACAGCTTTCATAATTACTGATAACAAGAAGACACAGGACAGTATCAGTTTTGCTATATTCTCCCTTTCGTAATAAACTTTATGCTAGATAAGCATAAAAAAAATCTAGATTTTTTTTTTTTTTAAATAGTAATAAACCTACCAGCGAACAACTGTGGTTTACCCCATTAGGGTGCCAAATACTGCACCTTTGGCGTACTGAGTCTCAGAGGTAGGTAACAAGCACCTTGTCATCACCAGGCTGGTAAAATTGTGTTTGTCCAGACCTTTCAAGGCTCTGTGATTGCGCTACAACAAGACCGGGTATGTACATGGTAAGTGCTAGTGTAGTGCTTTGAATCATTGGAGCTTTTCCAAGCCTGGGTGCAAACAGCACTCAAGAAGATGACCTCAACTGCATCCTCCTTTTATTTTTTGTTCTCTGAAACTTTTGTAACTGCCCTGGGGTGATTTTATGATGCTTGCATCCCCAATTGCCTTGTTGATGCTACATATTACGTCCTGCACCTTTAAGACTGGCTCTGAGAGAGAAGTGGGGGAAGAAGAAGTGCACAGTTAGTGTTGGGGGAAAACATCACTGTCCCACATCCTGCTCCTGGACTGTGTTGTTTGCAGCACGGACAGACAGCGGCACAGAGCTCTCTTTTAGTTAGTTTTAGATAGCTGAGGCAGAGAAGCTTCCCAGACTGGTTTTTTCCCTTTTTCTTGGATCTGTTTCAAACCCACTCTGGACTGAACACCCAGCCCAACCCCGGGAGCTCAGGCCTGTGGCCCACCGGGGCCTGGGCCTCGGCACTTTCCAGCGCCGGAGGGACTGATAAGAACCTGAGTGAGCCGAGCTACACCACATGAAAAGGACGTTCCTGGATTTGCTATCTCTTTGAACAGCAAGAGGTTGTATTGTTTAATATTATTCAATTTCTGTCAAACAGTTTTTTTCCCACTGTTCACCAAGGAAATCTTTTTCCTGAACCAGTTGGGGGAGGAGCCACTTAAATTTGCTTTCTGGAGGGACCCCATTTGAAGGTTTTCTCCCAAATTTGCCCTAAACCAGAACAGTAACATACCAGTTTTATCACTTTTAGACCCACACCTTTCCTCAGAATCACAGGTTTGGTTTTGATCAATTTTAAGGACCTGAAAGATCTGGAAAACCAAGTTAAAAATATACCATCCCTTTCTCTATTTTATTTTCAAAAGATTAAGATAAGATCAATAATTTTAATTTAAGCAAGGCTTAAAAACTAGAAGACATCCTTAAGAGTTTTTAGTGAATTTGAGTTTTCTATATGTAGCTTTTATTAGTTGAATCTTCACTTTTAGATATACTGAAAATATACTTGATTTCCATTTCTATTATTTTTGTAAGAAGTAACAAACTGATTCCTTGTACTGTACAATACCTAAATAGTTCAGACATTTGTAAAATGAATCCTCAGGTGTTTTTTAAATTGCAATTTAAGGCAGTATAACATGACTGTGTTCATCCCACATAAAAGAATCCCATCCACTAAAAGAAAAATTAGTAAAAGTTACCACGTCATCTAGGAAATTTGAGACCAAGTCTCAACAGGTAATTTAAAACCACTGGTGTGGGCAACTCCTATCCATATTGAAAAAAGTAGTTATAAGAATTCTGAAAGTAAAATTTCCAATAAGAAAAAAATAAAATATTTTAGTCATTAGAAGAAAGGTTTATGTTATAACAAATCTTTTCTAGGATCACTCAACCTTTATTTACATTCACAATAGGCAAATTGCTTCTTCCACGAGAAAAATGAAATAGCTTTGGGCTTGAAAATGCCTAAGGCTTACCATGAGTGCCGTTAGAAAAAGCGGTAGCACAATCAATAGAATGTTTTCAGCACAAAACATGTACCAGTCACCCTCTGATTTTAATTTCACAGCTTCAAGATTTCATACATTAGACAGATACTTCTTTTAGATAAGTTTTTGTATTCAAATGCCAGATAGCTTTACACAGCAGTGTATCAATTATTCCCCAACAAGTGATTTCTGTTGAGATGTACACTAAAATTACTAACCATCTTCAAGACAGATTTGACATATTAACACTTCTAGGACAGGTTGAGAGCTGCAGAATGCAAGTGCAGCTCTTGAGTAGTCTCAGGGCTGGTGCCATTCTTTGGGTAAGGCAGAACCACCACGAGTCCACTGTAGGCAGCTGCCTAGATGGCATTCCCATGATTTCCTCTGGTTACAGGAAATAGCCAGAGATATTGCAACCCACCCCTCAAACCCAACAGAGGTTACCACAGCTAGTTTGTCCTTACAATCATAACATTCTTCTAATTTATTCTAGTGCTACACCCTCCTGTACATTTCCAATTTTCCTCCTATTTTAACCACGCCCTCATACGACTTAAGGCCATTACTTTTATATATCATACTACATGCTTATAGAATAAAATATAAAATATCTTCCATAATTTCCAAATATAGAATGTAAATTAATGTTTCAGAGAAGACTTCTTCATTAAGACTACCATCAGGTCCAAGTCTTCCCAACATGAAAAACCCTAGTTGCTTTCTCTCCTTTTTTCCCCATTTATGAATAGCTGATTATGTTGCTTTCATCAGCTTCTTGTTAATTGCTTCAAAGCTTCTTAGAAATTCAAATCCCAAGAAATCTTGTGTCCTCAACTATAGACTCTAGGATGAAGATATTTTCTCCACATCTAGCAGTCTATGCTCATGAGCAATGTCTACTTAATTCTAACTAGAACAAGGTATGACAAATGTGAGCTTTCTTTATTTGGCATTGTTGTGTGTTTTGAGTTTGGGGTTTTTCTTAGGAAATGTGCTCTTTGTTTTATTTATTTAAATGTTTTCAAACTTTATTGTTCTAGATGCTGATAGGAATCTTCCATTAAATTACCTGAATCTATTCTATTTAAAACTTGTACTGTTTTCTTGCTTCACTAGGTACCTGAGAATCTAGATTGAGAGCATCATGAGGCTTTTTCCCCCAGGCACTTCTTTCTTCAGGATTTCTAAGGGGTTTTTTGTTTTTTTTTTCTTAGAATAACGGGACTTTTGCTAGGGAAGAGGCAAAAATTTGGAAATGCAACATATTTTGATCATAAAATAAATTACCTAATATAAACATCAACTTGCCATGATATTTGGAAGGTTTATATAAGCTTTGAAAATGTTTCCAAGTATTTTTACAAGTAGCATTTCCTCCTTTCATTTATAAAATGCTGCTTTTTGGAGTTAAACATTTTAATTATTTTTAATAATACATTTCAGAGTCCATATAAGATTATAAGTTAGGCAATGACAACTAGATATTCCATCTGGAACACTATGAATATATTTTATCAAAACAAAGTAGAATTGACTGTATAAAAATGCTTGCAGCGTTTCGTTAATATTCAAAACTATTTTTCATATATAAGGAAAACTGATTCTTAGTTTACTGCTTAGATTCAAAAACTTTTCTCATAAAACATGTGGATTGTAAATATCATGAAAATACATTTTATTTTGAAAAAATATTTTAAAGACTTTAAAAGTTAAAAGCAATATTTCCTATTCACTCAGCTTAGTCATGCCTGGGCAAAATTTTATAGCATCCTAATAACAGTCCTGTGATCTCAGAACCTGCAACATATTAAATAGTTAATCATGAGCATAAACCAGCTTTGTTTAAAAAAGCAGTAAAGCTCACTAGAAAAACAGCAAGGCAGAGGCCAAACATTCACCTGAGTAGGGAATTTGATGTGACCTTACGAAATGCTGACAGTAAAATATGAGAACATAGTCCAGAAATGTGCAGGAATTTTGTCACTGGAATGTATGGCTACAATATTCCCTCAACATATTGCTATTCACTCAGCTATTTCCAGATATAGTAACTAGAATAAATAATCACAGGGAAAAGCTCTTGAACAATAAGAGAATTAGAGTTCTATTTTATTTTGTTTTCCTCTGATTTTATTTTCAGCTGACCTTCCAACTTGCCTAAGCTTCCAGGTTCTCCAAGATATACAGATTCATTAGTGTAGAAGCAGATAGTGCACTCCTAAATAACAGCTTCCTGAGGCTGCACTGTCTTATGTTCCACACTATACATGTACTGATCATGAGTGGAAAATTTGCCCCACTGCCAAGAATCCTCAGAGTGGCTGTACAAAACCCTCATGGTGAAATTCTGTAAAATATCTATTAATAGTATAGCAACATAAATTTCCAGACTTTAGCTATGGGAATAGTTAATAGCCTTGGGAATGAGCTTGTGTCTCTGGGTTGGCTGCAGGTAGGCTCCTGTAGGTCACCTGTTCATCTGCTCAGGAGAAGTTCGCATTTCTCGTGCATATTCTGGAGCACTTTGCAGATCTTTAAGGATAAATGTCCCACAGTCTGAGAACCTTTATTTCTCAACTGGCAAGATCTATGTCTTTGACTAACTTGATACATGGCACATTATGCAGCTTGCCAGGAACAGAAACTCATCTTTTATTGGGCTTTTACTAGTCCATAAATAAAAAACAATTGTGATGATCTGTCAGAATTCCTTTGGAATTCAGCAAGAGATACTGAAAAAGGTAACAGAACAAATGAAAGCTTTCACCTTTGGCTTTTCTTGAGCAAGCAGAGAAACATGAGATGAAGGAAAATAAGAGAAGAGAAAGATCAGACCCTTTTTTTTCAGGAGCAGTACATATATTAGAGGAGATAGACTAGCAACAGAAGTCTTCTGCAGCCTCAGATGATCTGATTTACTGCCTACAGAAAATCAAATATAATTAGCTACTTTGGTTTTGAGAAATAGTACTTAGGCAGTCCTTTGTGCTTGCAGGAATACAGTTAGAAAACCAATAATTATCAAAATCCTAGGAATTTGTGTAAAGCTCAAGGTGGTCTATTGGAAAAAATTGTTCTGTTTTGAGCCAGCTGATGTCTAGGGAAGCTGTGAGAGGAAACACTACCATTAGGTGTTGTGACATTTAAGACAAACTTTTTGTTTTCTTAAAAGTTTGATGAATCTTGGTTCTTTCTCAACCTGGCAATTTGTTTGAGGAAGAGCAAAAGTCACAGAAGTGGTCACAAGCATCTCATCTGTACTAACCTTAGCTCAGGGAGGGAAGAATATAATTAGCAAGATGGCATAAAAGAAGACCTTAAAATCCTGCAGTCAAACCTTTAAGAAAATTATGTCCTTTCAAATTGTCAAATAATTCAGTCCTATATTCAAAATGGCTTTGTACTCATCTTTCATGTAGAAGAGTTACAAAAGGGAGAAAATAGATCTCAAGATTATTATACTGCCAATTATTCCATGTACAAGGAACAAAATGGTGATTTTTCTTATGCTGTCCTTTCTATATCTGTAGCCAAGTAAGTGGTCAAAAGGAAAAAAAGATTTTGTATGCAAGAATTATTTTAATGCTCTGAACATGCATGTCCACCACACCCAACAGGTGACCTCCTGGCCTTAGTGACAATATTGGCATTAATTTCTTGCCCAGTAGCCTGAAATTATCAGGCACTCCCTGAAGTGTCTCCCACCTTTTCCTGCTGGACTGCTGCTGTATTTGCAGAGCACTGCTAGGAAAAATGACTACCAACCAAGAAAGAGCACTGGACTTCAGGAATTGTGCAGGGGAATGTCACTATAACAGGTTCTCCTGGATACTCATAGTGCTTACTAGAATACTTCCACAGTGTAATGTAATATATCCAAATATATTAATATTTTATAACGTATAATATTAATTTAAAACACAATACAGTAACATATTAATGCTATACTAGCCATCTGATAATAATCAGTCAAGTTTCATATTAGAAGAAACACTAAATCAAATATTATTCTTTCAATCTCTCCCAAGGAAACATCCTCTTTTATTTAGCCTGTTAATAGCTGGTGAATTAGACCAGGTAAATCATAATACACTAAATACACAACTATTTCTATGCATGCATGAAATGTATATGCATGAAGGACTCATGAAAATGCCAGCTGCCAAAAGAGGTGTTTTCCCCCAAAATGTCTACATATCAAATAAAAAATGCTTTGCATTCTTACTCGAAATTTACCTGCAGTACTTCTCCAACTCCCTATGAAGTGTTTTCAAGAGTTTTCATTAACTTACACTAGCACTTGAAAACAAATTGAAAAATTTGTAGTAGCTTCCTTGTTAATGTGATGCTGATGCCTTAAGTTTTAGCTTTCATGTTTTTTCCCTAGGTGTGTAGTTTGGAGCTTCATATGATGTGTTAGTGAGCTCTCTTCACAGAGTAGGTAGACAAAACAATTCCTTTTCTAACTTGAGACCAAGGACAATCATTACAAGTTTCAGGCCCAACAGAATAAACAGTGGACTGAAGAGAGAAAATAAGAAGGATGGGACTTCATAACCTGAAGCTGTGACTGGACAATTAACCCTGATATGCAAATGGACCAAAACTTATAAAAATGTGAGACCTCGTGACCAGTCATCCATTCTGTGACCATTTTTAGGTCCACCTTGGGTGTAGTCCTGGCCAGGCTCTTGCACTGCCCAAGGTGTATCCTTTAAAGCTTTTCAATAAATATCTACTTTATGCTTAACTCTGTCTAGGCTCTGTTCTAGGTCAGCCTTCTCAAGGCATCAGTTTCCAGTGACCTAGATGGGATTTCTTTTTTTCCCAAAGCAGAAATAGGATTTTTTTATTCTTCTTTATTTATTTTTTCCCTGTGTTTTTAAAGGCATCAATAATATCTAGAATGCATTGATTATTTCATAAGGCAAATATCACTAAACACTTGTTCAAAAACTTAAGTTACTTTTGTGAAATTATTTGAACTAAAAACTGAATAGCTTACATGACAAAGGCAGCACACTTCACTATTAATTCAAAGATTTTTGCTTGGATTCAAGATCTAGATTTCTTACACCACAACCAGATCCTCTAGTGACATTTTTCCTCTATTTGCCATAACTTAGTCAAGAAAATCTTAGTGTCCATCCTCGTTATTAGAGTCTTACTTTAGCAAACACTGAGTTGCTTACAGGTGAAGGCAGATTTCACACTAAAAGGTGTGTTATTAAAACAAAAAAGAAACTAAACCAGTTATAAGCAAAATTTTCATCTTCCATCACCGAGGTTGTTATCATATGAATATTAACAACTGTATCATTTACTAAATAAATGTATCAACTGTTTTGAGACATACATTCATATAATTAATATATATTCCAACAGAGGAAAAGAATTAATCATGGGGTAAACCCAAAGAGTAAAATGATATATTAATAGGCTATTTATACTTCTTAATGTGCATAAATGATAAGAACTCAAAAATTAAAAAGCAATTAAAGGTATTCAATTGCTCTTGAAGTTTAATGTCTTGATTTTCTTGGGGGAGACTGAAATCAATGTCATCAGTAACAAAGGAAAGAGAGGATCACCTTAAATCCAATTCACAACTCAATCCTGCCACTATGCCAGAAATGGTATTTTTTTCTATAATACTATGTCCAATAAGTGTAGTTTTTTTTAGTGATTTATTTTTCTACAAGTGAACTTTCTGGAGACATGAAAATACTAAAGGCTCAGTTTCTCTCATCTCCTTAACAATTGGATGCACCTTATGGCAAGTAAGCTCAAGGTAACAAATCCCTTGAAAAAGGAATGAGGGGGGGTGTGAGTGCAACATCAAATATTACTTTTATAGGATAAACTACAACAGAAATGTGTTTACCTCCTAGTTTTTTCTTATTCTTCCTAAAGAATCTCTCAGTTTCTGAAGTTGTACCAAAACTTCACTATTATTCATTACAGCAATACCTTTCAATTCTGTTATTAACACAAGTATTGGTACGCTTTTTCTCAGAATATTCTTCCAGCAGCTAATAAGTGACATACATACACATAAAAAACCCAAACAAAAAAATTCAAAAAAAACCCCCAAAAACCAATCAAAAACCCCACAACTGAACAAAAAAACCCAAACAGACCCAAAGAACCAAGTAAACAATCACTCAAACAACCAAGGCACAACAAACAAAGCCAAAATAATTTCATGAATAAACAGAACTATGAATAGAAATGAAGGCTATTATTTTCATGCAGAACCAGTGAAAAAACTGAGCACAAAGGAGTTCAATGGAGAAAACAGGTTTTTGGGAAAATTAATCTTCAATTATTTTCACTTCTACACATGGATAATACCCTTTGTAATAACACTGTTGATCAACAAGAGAGAAGTATGCCTAGGACTTGGCTTGAGGATAAAGGAGCATCCCTCAAAGCTTATCACTTTGTTGACAATTAAAATGAGTGTTTTAATATAAGAAATGTTGTATGAGCTAAGTCCAGATGTTGTATGTGCTAAGTCCAGATCTGCCTTTAGGCAACCCTGGAGCCCTGAAATCTGCTCCATATCTGGAAATGATAAAGTTGCAGTTTTAGCCATTCCCTCCCTCTTTGATTCTTGAGCTTAGAGGAGCATTTCCTAAACAGCCTCAATCAATACATTTAGCTTCTCAGAACTAGTAAAATATCTGGGCTCTCTGGAAACATTTTCTAAAGTTTTGTTGTGCCTCATAGGAGCAAAGAACATTAACTTGGTTGAATCATACCAAATTACTTGCAAAACCCCTTTGATACAAGACACTGCCCACAAAGGAAAACCTCAAAACCCATTTGAATTATGAATAGAGATGGATTCCAATACATGCCCTATGCAGGGAACAAAACCAATATTTTTTTTTTAATTTTTAACCAAATAAGAAATAACCTACCATTCTGGTATTATTAAAATTTTATCTCATCATTTATTTTCAACAGACATGGAAAATGCAAATAACCACCCCCTGCCTGGCACTTGTATATTGCTTTGTTCATATGCCTGAAACTAACTCACATCAAGAGACTACCACTGTACTGCACAACACATTTATTTTTCTTACTATGATTTACAAGTCTATTTGGTGCATTTATCATACAAAACAAGTCGTTTGCAAAGACATACCAACAGATGTATTGGAAATCTTTTATGAGGCTTTTTCTCCAGCCCCAACAAAAGTCTGGTATTTACTGGTGCTAAGTGACATTTTACCTCATGTATGTAGAAACCTTATGACTGGAATAAAACTTGTCCTTTTTCAACTTGCTCCATGCTTCAGGATTGTTTTGGGCAAAGGAAGGGGTCTGCAACTGGTCTGCTACCATGCTATCACAATTCCCCATCCTTCCACACTGAGAGAAAGGAGACAGTTATAGGACAGCTATGGTGGCAGTCCCAGTGATCAGAAACAGAAAAAAACTTCTCAGTTTCCTAACGTATTCCTAATGTGCATTGTTTATTGGTGAGAAAAAGACAACAAACTACAAATGAGATTCATCAGAACTACTGAAATCCTACCACAACCAGATGTTTTCTTTTATACTTGAGATCCTCAGCCATGATTAATAACTCCTCATTTTAATCCCACGTGTCATTTCCTGTCATTCTCATATAGAGCAGAAGCCCTCATCAGAAGCCCTGATGGTCAACAGATACAAAAAAACACCTAAATCCCTTGAAAAATGCATGGATTTGGACTGTCTCTTCAAGAAATTAATTTAAAAGATGTGGGAACACTCGCATTAGCAAACCTTCACCAATATAATTTGTTGGCTCAAAATTAGCTACCATGGCAAACTGAGCTGTGCCAAGGTATCTGGATGGGAATTCGTTATGAGGAATGTGTTTGTACTGCCTTAGGTGACACCTTCTCAAGTATTTTTTATGTGCTGCTGTAAAACAATTCCATAATTCTCTAGTACAAGAGATACTTCCATATGACAAAGTAAGGACAGCATCTTTCAGGTACTACAGCAAAAACAGTCACTGGTTTCTAATTACATTGAGCATTCCACCTCAGCAAAGTCTCCATGCAAACATGCCAGTGATAGTCACTGTTATATTTTGAGTCCATTTTCTCTGCACATGAATTCTTGAACTATTTACAGTTAAAGTCTGTCTCTATGAAACCCCAATCTAATTAACAAATTAAGCATTACCAGGTATATACACTTATTATTATTATTTTAAATAGAATAATGAACTTATTAGGTCATAAGAAAAAAGGGAAGACAATGTAAACTATTAAAACTTGACTAACAAAGGGTTAAATTCAATCATGTGTTGAGCTGTGTATAGTTAAGATGCATCTCTACTGTATTTTACACTTTGGTAATCCAATGCTTAACTTTGTGATTCTCTTAATTAAGTTCCATTCATTTAAATGAGCATTGAATAGTATTTATTTTTGCTACAGCAACAGATGATAAAAAAATGTTTTTTGTGCACTTTACATCACCTGGAAGTCTTATAACTTCTGCCCCTTCTGCCCTTCCTCTCCTGCTCCCCCAGCATTTAACATGGTGGGCATGGTGGTTGCTGCCAGTAATGCCTGAATGCAAAGCTTTAATTATCAAAATGGACAACTGGCTCACAAAATAGTAATCACTCCTAAAAAGGGACATGTAAAATACAAAGTTCTAGGGAACCAGCCATAAACAGTAGAACTGAAGGTGCATTAAATCTGGCATTGTCAGAGCCAGTGTAAATATATCAAGAGTTTGTAGATCTATGAAGGATTTGGAGACAAGATCTGTGAAGGATTTGAAGACATTGGTTTACTGGATTTATTTAAATAAAGATTGGCATAAGGAGTGATATAATATTCTGTTTAAATGACAGAAGGCTTTGAGCTGTTATCAGTATATGTACACTGCACAGGCTGTGTTGGCTATTGCCTGAGCTCAAGTTTAAACCTCCAAATATTTTCAAAAGATCATGCCTGTGCTCAGAAGTAGATTTTCACATAATAGCTGATTTATGCTACTAACGTGGAGGTCAGCATAGCCTCTCTCATTACTCTTGAGGTAAATGGGAATTTCACATCCATAGAAACAAAATGATAATTTCCAGCTGTGTTGAAATCCAGTTAGGCACTCCATAGGTATTAAGCCACATTACCAAGTAGTATTTCTGACAGAAATTGCAGAAAAATTGCCATTAGTTTACAGATCATATGTTCTAGTGAAAATAGTTAAGAAGTAAAGACATTTAGAAGATATTGCTTCAAAGAGCTGTTAATTAACATCACAATTCCTTCAGTGAAGCCACAAAACTGCAAAACTGTCAGCATAAAAGAGTGACAAAAAAGCGTGGCTTCAGATGTGAATTTTTGTTTGCTTATCTGCTCATTTATTTTAGAATGAAAATGGTTTAGAAGAACAGGAATAGTTTTTATTCTGTTTCCATAGCAGGTAGCCTGTAACTGTTGCTTCTGCTTTCATTATGATACTATTCTTATTAGTGGATTGAGGTTATTGCACTCACATTCCAAATGAGTAACCACGAACAACTTTTGGCACGAGGCAAATCAGCTTCCCCATTGTCATCAAGTTAGATTTGCAATTGATATGTTCCACACTTTGAGATAATCTACCTTTTCCACTGAAAGTAGAAAAAAAGGGAACATTTTCTAGTTCCATAAAAATTTTGTAGTCCAGAGATGCTGCCATAGGAAAGCCTTAAAAACAAGCAAACTGAAAGTTTCTAAAGAAATAAGAGTTAAGAGAAGTAATGTATCTCAAAGTTTAAATTTGCTCCCTGTTTGCATCTGTCTCCATAGAAACACTAGCCTATGTATCATGATATCTCACATGCTTTGGTTACTTTTCCAAGTCTCCCAGTAATTTTGATTGTGGAGGAAATACACTTGAAAACCATGTCTAAAATATCCATACTTAGTGGCAGGGAATTTTGGTAATTCTGCTGATGCTCCATCAAGATATTTGGTGAATAGAAAAAACCTATACTTTGGAAAGTAATCCAACTCTGCTACACATTTCTGTCAGTTGGCTGCAACTTTCACATGTTACAGAAACTGTTAGTCCATGTAGAAGGAACCTTATTCCCCAAGTGAGAGATACTGCTGGTTAACTGCATCATTTCTGTTCACATTGTATAATCCCATCATCATTTGTGACCCTTCTCTCTATACCCTCTTTTATTGACTGAATATGACAAAAAAAAAACAATTTTCAGATGCTAAAAGCCCATTTCCCTAAGGTACATAACCTCAACTTACTTAGATGTCTCAAAAAAAACCCCAATAGAATGACTAATATTAAACAGTATAACTCACTTAAGGAAAAAAAAAAACACAAATGTGAGCACAAATCTACTTTATCATTGTGGAAAAAATGTAAATGGAGGATTAGCTATGAATGCTGCTTGATAATGTTATAGCAATTATTAAATTTTGACAGATAAATGAAGAATAAAAATTCTGTAAAAATTCTGTAAAAGTCCTATAGATTCACAGAACTAACATTCCATAAACTAGGACTAAACCAACCTGAGATCTTAAAAGTTGACTTCATTTATGAGAAAAATCATATGGAGCATCAGAAAATGTTTTGGCTACCAAATTAATAGATGTTTCCTTATCATTAGCCCTCAAATGTAATACTGATATTTTGTGCAAACAGTCTAAGAGATGATTCTGAAGTGAAAACACTTTATTTCTAAAATACAGGTTTATGTGAACTGGCCTGGGTATGTAAAGTGGTCAGTTAATAATAGATAGATAGGTTTGCCTACAAAAATAAGTACTACTTTTCTTTACATGCTATGCTTGGAATCTTTTAAAAAATCCAGAAACATTCTGTTCAACATTTTCACATTTCAGCCGGGCTCCATATTGGTCTTAAGTGGTAGTGAGCAGCAGGGTTATATGATAAATTACTTGCTATTGAGTCAAGAAGTCAAGATCAAGTCAAGCAACCAATATGTCCATAAATGGTGTTGGTAAATCTGGGAACTACTGTCATCTGACTTCAGTTTTGTCACTGCAAACTGAATAAGTAGGAATAGCAGTGACTCTCAAAGATCACTTTGACTCTGCTTTATCAGGAATGTATCTCAGATTGACTGCAGGTTTTAATCTGCTCTGACATAAATTTTTAAATTTTTTATATGCATTGCATGTACTTTCTATTGTCACTTGGTAACAGTTTTTGGTGGAAGTCATTTAAAGACTCCTGAAGTTCTCTCAAATAAGTGAGACTGATGTGGAGCATCTTTTTTAATGGAGGCCAACCTCCTCAAGTTGTGCAGCAATTGATGAGTTGCTCTTTTTAGTGCAAGTTGCATCAATCTGTTAAATCTGTCTTCAGTAGCATATGAACAGATTTGCAGTGTTTTCCCTTTCTTTCTGTATTCTTTTGTTGGAAAGAATCATCTAGTCATTGGTATGACCTTTCCAGAATATCAATTTTGGCACAAACATTGTCCATGTTGGTTCTGAGGTTTGTCCAACATGAATGAGTGCAGCACTAACAACACAGGGCATAAAGCATGCCAAAGAAATAAACCTCATGGGGAAGTATTATACATGGAATGAAATTTTTCTCTTTAGTAAAAGAAAAATCTTCCTTTTTAGAAGATTAATGTCAGATTCTCTCTTCAATAACCTGTCCTGTACTGAATGCTCTATCTCAGCTTCAGGTTCAAAATGTCTCCCATAAATCAAATTCACTCAGTGAATGTTAGTAAAAATATTTTTTAGTATAGACTGCCCCTTTAGTTGCTGATTTGCAATGTGTGTATGGATAGCTCAAAAAAAAACCTTGAAAAAAATCATTATTTCAATAAGAAAATATCTTGTCCTTGTAAGTCATCAATACCAACACATAATTCTAAATTATAAATCCCACCACAATACACAACTGTGTATTCTATCAGTGCATCAAGTAAGAACAGTACAACAGCTACATGAAGACCCATCCTATAACTAAAAGGTAATGGTTATCCAGCCTTAAAATCCTGAGTTCAGGTCTGTTTCTGTACAAGCCATCATAAGTAGAATTTTCCAGTCATCTTTCTAGACTTTTGCTTCTGTTTATGCTCTTGTGATACTTAAGAATATTACAATTTCTCATTAATATTAGACATTTAACCCAACATCATTCCACACTGTTAATTAAACTTCTTGCCCTTCAGGCCAAAAATGGGCCTTTTCCAATTAGTATTAGCAGATCACGTAGTCTTTTCTCAGATCAAAGGGTTATTTTGAAAGCTTCATATGGTTTTTTTGAATACAGAATTAGAAATTCCTCCTTAATGCTCTCCAATTTCTTCCCAAAGGCTATCACATGTCTGCTGTAGCTTGAATAAGCTTTCCCTGTTGAATAAGGGTTGTTAGCATTTCAACGACCTAATCTCAACCAACTTCTTTGTTTCTCTAACTGAATGGCTGCTTTAGCTAATTTCTTTCAGAATAGATCTTGAATCTTCTATTCTTCTGTAATACTTTCAATTTATGTAGGACAATCAAGACTAAAATTATTACATAGAGGTCACAGTGCTTAGTGAAACAAGACATAAAAGAGAAGATTTCATCTAATGCAACAAACATAAGGCTCAGCTAAGAAATGTAATCCAAATAAATCTTTTTTTCATAAACTTTATATCTAGTCCAATTACACAGTGCAAACTTTGGTAGGCTTATCATTCAACAGCAACTAGCTTCAAGATAGGAAGTTAACATAAGAACATTTCATTACAAAAATCATTTAAAGTTGGAAATTTAGATTGCTTCAGGTAATATGCAATCTGTACACTTTAAGAGAGGTGCTTTCAAGAATAACGTAACCAATATTTTACATTCATTTTCCAGTAAAAGGACAGTGAACTCTAAAACTGGGAGATACAAACAGATCCTGATCCAATCAGGACATTTCAGGACTTTAAATACCTCAACAATAACTTGTTTTTTTATATGTGAAAGCAGATACATAACGCTTCTTCATTCAAAATTCTGTTTATCTTCTGCAAGATCCTCTTTAGACCTACAGACCTTTTGCTCTTTTTTCTTCTGTTTGCTAATATAACACCATAAGAATCTCAAGGGACACTACATCTGAAGTCACAGCAGGTTTATTTTGTTAGTCACTGTCTCCTGACAAAGTTTGACTTAATACCAATATTGATTTAATACCAGTAATAGCCATATATAGAGCACAGTACTTGCAGCAAGTCTCACTGGCCTCCCTACTCCCTCCCATACCATCAGTGAAGGCTCATTTTATGAAGATTACAGTGTAAATCTCTGGAAGTAATTTTTCAGGCCAATTATTTGGCTGGTAAAATGGGATTTCTGAGTAGGACTGTTTGATGCATTCTGGCTGTGATGTCTTAGTTCATTTAGTGTATAAAGGGTCTATCTAAAGGACATCAAGATAACCCTGCCAAACAACTCCCACACACTATATCTTTCCCAGATTAAGATGACTAAAAGGCAGTATTTCCACAAACTAATGTTAGAAAGCAGAGTGTACATTAGTAGCACCTAAAGAGTCACTAAAGACAACACAAAAGGTTTGCTTTTGGGGTGAGAGGAACAAACAGGCTACAGGTTAAGATATTTTTCCACAGTGCATGGAAGTTATGCTCCCTTTAATTTGGTTAACAGGAAATGGACTTAAATTTAGGTGCCTTGTGGAGGTACTTGATAGGGATAATATCAATAGTGGCATTCAGCAGTGTACAAATTGATTTCCTACAATGACTCCAGCGATCAGATAACTTCAGAGAGACAAGAGTAAAATGAGAGGCTATGCGAGATGCACATTTCATTATCAGTGATAAAACATGAACTCTGACTCTTAGCATCATGATTTTGTTATTGTTGTACTGGCATAATTTTGTTTTCCTAAAGACTTGCATTTCAATATAGCAAAAATAATTTCATTTTTAGCTGTGTTGATTCCAGTCAAATATTGTGAACTGCTCTGTTCTACTCCCATATCACTTTCCTACAGCTTCAGTTATTGGTGCAATTTCTGCTGCTAGGGATTTAATTTGTGGCTTAATAAGTCATCCTATCCTCAGCAGATGAAACAGTCCTAATGTAAGACTTTATTTTCTTATCATTAAAAAGTGTTAGGTGATATAGTAGCACAGAGACAACATTCTCTGCAGGTTAGATTCTGAAATGAGCAGTTCAAACTACAGTCCACACTGTTCACTTGTCCAAGTAATGAGTGTACACAGATTATTACTGCATTACAAAAATCCCTAGTGCTACATAGACCAAGAATGATGGTTCACAGATATGACAATGACACTAGTTACAATGACTACATGAGACAAAATCATATCAGGTCTCAGGGTCCTGTCACCTTAAGATGTGGAAGAGAGACATAGGATTTGTCATTAGAGAGGGAAAACCAAAATAGTCAGGTTTATATGCTCAGCTAAAAAACATCCAGCTTGGCTTTGCTTAAGGCTTTTTCAAACCTGTGGCACATTGAGACTGATTATTGAATTTTTCTTACCCTTTAAAGCAAGCATGTGAGATGGGAAGCATATCTACCCTTTTGAGCAGATGCACTGGTGCTGCCACGATTTGATGAGAGGCTGGCTGACAAGGGGATATGATAGGAAAATATCAGTCATGTCCTGATTTGGGAAAACAGGTTATTGTTACTCAAAAGCTCTGTGTCTACATAAATTCAGAAGGTGAGCCGAATTCTAACACAACCTGATCGCTATAGACCAAGGGAAAGCTGTCTGTGATTGCTTGATGGAGACAGGGGAAGGCAAAGGCAATAGCATACGATGAAGAGTGAAAGCAGGATAGATTGATATGAAGAGCAGAGTGGGAAAAACAAATGATGCCTCTTTGTTTCTCACTTTCACAAGACCTTGTGTTTATAGCTAGGTGAAAAAGATGTAAAAATTGCCCGGTCTTGCACTAAAAACTCCTGAAAGTTGCACTCCCCTTGTAACTTACTTTCAGCAATAAGCAGTCCTGTATAACCTGTAGTGAGTATCACAATATTATTTTTTCTGCAATACATTTGTTACACACTAGTCACTTAATGGTTTCCTCAGTGCTAACCCCCAGACTAATTTCTTGAATCAGCCAAAAGATGCATAGTAAGCAATGCAAAAAATTGCTGGAAGAAGGTAATGTCATAATTAAGGAAAATAAGTGCCACTCTGGAGACTATAGACTGCTTCTAAATGTAAAGCTGTACTTCAGTACAAAGTTGAAGCTCATATTTACATTCAAATATTCTTATTTCATTTGTCTCAAACTTCAGACCTCACAACTAAATTCTTATACAGCTTACCAAGAAAGCCTAATATGAAGATGTTCATTTTTTAAGATGAAAGACAAAAGTAAGTACCATTTCTTGAAAAAAAACCTTAAAAATACCCATAAAACTTTAAAATATTACCCATTAAATATAACAAAGACTTGCAGGTATAAAAAATACTTGGGACATCCATCTTTACAAACACTACATCAGAAAACTGTATCTTCTATAAATGTGTTTCTAAAATCCTCTATAATATTTATAATAGGATTTTTTTTGCTTTTCATGACAACATGTAGTTCTTTGGGCTCCAGCTTTCAACAGCAAGCAAAGGGACAATGCTAACTAACAAAATACCACCAGGAGAATCTTTAGTACCAATTAGATTACACGTTGTCTACTAACATCAAGTATTTTAATACTGTTAGAACAACTGAAATCCCTATTGCATCTCCTTGACCCTTACGAGAGTCCTACAAGTATTCCCCTTAAGAAGTTTATGGATATTTACTTTTTCTGACTCTCTGACACACACTCAAAACATCAAAATATTTTCATTGTGAGCCACGCTCCATAATGAATGCTGTTCAGCATAATAATGCCATTATTTGAAAAAAAAAAAAAAATTAAATAAAATTTATTGCAAGAAATAAAGATCCTTTCAAGTATCACATTGAACCAATTACATATTACTATTTTCCTGCTTTACCCTTTAAATTTTTCAAGGTATCAGGGTCATTCTGATTAGTTACTGCTTAACTTAGTTCCTACAACTACATTTTGGAGCAACTAAGGGCTGGTGGTTTATGAAGTACTAACACTCAGTAAATGTCCCCACAAAACTGAAAATTTTAATTTTCCTATTTGAAACTATTTCATTGTAACTTAATATTGGAAGGCAGGAGATAAGAAAAAAATAAGAAAAGTAGAAATGTTCCCTGGTATTCAGGCCGGGAACACCAAGAAAAACTGTTCACAAACCTCTTCTTGTGTGCTCCTTTCCCTGCGAAAAAAAGGTGTGTTTAAAAACTTCTGAAGAGTCAAAAAAACCCAAAAAGTAACTGAAGTCTGTTCTTACCTTCAATGCAGAGTGAACACAGAAAAACTGAGGAAATCCAATGAAAATTGCCATAAAAAAATAAAGTTGGCAGCAAGCTGAATCCATTGCATTAGGCATATTACACCCAATGTCATTTGTTTTGGCAACAGAACAGTGGGAACAAACTAGGGGGAAGATAAAGGGCAGATTTTGCAGATATAAAGCTGTGGCTCTAGTGTATGTAAGAACACCTCTGAAGAAAACAAAGCAAAACAAAAAGTCAAACCAAACCAAACTAGAGGTTAAGTACAGCCAGATGAAGGAAAGGTGTCATCAGGCAGATGCCTTGATCAGGGGGAAACAGTGAACATTGTTTACCTCTGAGAGTTTTACCTTCCCTCGGTAAATCAGGCATAGAATGGAATGTTATTTAGAAGAGGAAGTCATGAACTTTTCTTAAGCATCTCTTCAGAGAGAGCAAACTACCCACTTATTCCCTGTTGCTTCCAGGGAGTGGGCCAGTGTTGACACATGCAAATTTCCTACAGTGATGTACTTTAAAGCAGTAGTACATCAGTTTTGTTTGGTTTTTTTTTACCTTTATCAGTAATTTGATTTTAACCTGTTGCTTTGTATGACATGGCATGTTTTCATGGGTTACTGATAGTATAGAAATTTGATTTTCCTTTAGCTAATGCATCTCTTCAGCTTTTTGCATTCACTGTAATTACATATGCATGTATGATAAGTAGGACAAGTCATTGTATAGCATTACAGTCCTCAGATAAATATAACTTGTGTGCTCTAACTACAATATTAACGCTTATATCCCTTATTCAGAAATTAATTAGTCTTTAAATCTGATTTCAAGGACTAAGGTTTTTCAACCTTTAAATTGTAAAAACAGTATTTGAATACTTTTAAATGACAATAATTTTGGATTTTACTGCTCTTACAGCTATAGTTCTAGTGGGGGAAGGGAGTTTGCACCATTATTTAAAAAATACCTTCTCCAACGCTTAGTATGTCAGAGGATTTACATCAGCTATATTAATTCACCAGTTCTAATAAAAGAGCCAGAGAAGCTAAGAATAGGCAGGTTATGTATTCATCTTCCCTTCCAGTTCCAAGATATTCCTTACACATATCAGGTAGTCTAAAGATAGGAAAAATATTGTATATGTGAGAGCTAGGAAGCCATGAATCAGTTTTTTATGTCCTAAAACAAAACCTAAGTCACCTTTATCATGAAAACCTAGCTATAATATGAGCAGGATTTTAGCACCTTAGTGGCAACCTATATCAGGATAAATCGTGATACACAAGTCCTGAAAAGGACACAGACTTTGTCTTATCAGCATGTCATTTCTGAGCAGACACTGTATTGTAGAGCTCTTGGTGTGCTTGGTGCTCAAAGGAATTCTATTCTGAAATGACACAATATCTAAACTTTAGGTCTTCATAAGTGAATGGAGCAGTATTTAATAGTTTTCTATAAACCTAATAGTGAAAATAATGATAGAATAATAAATCTGAAAGCCATTCAAACTAACATACCTGTCAGTAATTTCATGCTAAACAACAAAAGCAATAATAAAGGCACTCTACCAGGCACATACTCGAATGAAATATGGGGAAAAGATCTAATCAATAGGTTGTCTAGTAAGATCATCAGAAACAAACTCTTGTTATTGATTGATTTTACTCTCAGCTTTTTTTTTGCGGGGGAGTGGGGTTTTTTTGTTTGTTTGTTTTTTAACCTTAAACAGAGAGTATGGACATGTCAGAAAGCTCTTACAGACATCAGCTTGAGACGTATCATTAACATCTGCTTTCATGCACAAGAAAGTATTTCTGAACAGGGTTACCTCTCCCTTCTCTGTCCTTAAGCTAAACACATTTAACTTTTTATTTTAAAACTGCACATAGAAAAGTTTTAGCTGTATAGTATCTGCAGAATTCTCACGGTCTTATCGTCTAACATGGTACAATGTTGATATATTTTCTTTTTTCCCCCAATACACTGCGAGAATTTGACCTCTGCCTTTACTATTTCAGTGTTAACAAAGTATTAACCTAGTCCCTTACCTCTGCTGAAGAACCTCTGACCCATCATTTTTGTTTCTAAACAAAAAGAAAGCCTGAGTGTAGTTATCTTAATCTCTAAGTGTCAAAAGCCTCAAGTATATATTATAGTTACTCCCAAACAAAATTAATTTTCTCTAAGGAAATTTAACAACAGCTCCATGTCAGCAGCTTTGCCATATTTCTTTAAGCACTGGAACTTACCCAATTTATAAATATGAACACTTTATTGCTTTGAAAATGCTGCTTTAGAGAGGCACATCTTGGGTATGTTTGTCCAACAGTGCTCTCCCTCTTCTCCACTCTTTTTCTGCCTTTCTGGCACTTTGGTAAAATCTGTCATGAATTAAAGAGGCTGGCTTGATGGAAATAGGAAAAGTGTGTGCACAAAACTGTGCTTAGCTTCCAGTAAATCTATTATATGGAAAATAAAGCTAAAAAGATTTTTTTTTTTATTTTTTTTTTTTCAAATGACTCCATCTATCCTCAGCTGGCACCAACTTTTCCTACCTTAGCACTGAAATACTGTAACAAAGCATGGGGAACAAAGTCATACATCAGAGTCTGATTGCATTTTCCTAAATATTTCAAAATAATTAAATAACTGAGGTCAAGTAATGAATTGAACAGAATATTTTTGCACTTCATCCAGTCAATGTCAATGTTTTGAAGTTTAAAAGGATTTTGCTTTGCAAACCTTACTGTACAAGCAATTAGCTGGATTTGGAAAAGAGTTTGTGTGTTATTCTTTCTAGAAATACACACTCTCCTATTTTTTTTTTAGAGTAACTTCCTTCTAGAATCTACTTCGTTTATAATCTAAGCAAGAAAATACACAAACTTCAGGATAATGGTGATTCATTGTATAAGCTTTCTTCTAGAATTTTCAGTGGCTGGACCTGAGAGTAAGAAACCTATTATACTTCATAGTTTGCTGAATTTGCAAGACAAAGACAGAATATTACTGTGAAAAACAGTTTGAAAAACAATTATTTTGACGCTTCCTAAAATTTTGACAGTGCATCTAATCCTCCAAACAGGAAGAATTTCTTCCTGTGGGTGGTCTCATTAGGATGAATCCACAGACAAATGCTCACCAAGCATTTCTCTAACTTTAACTAAGCAGGCTGGAAAACATGCTAATTAAAAAAAGCATTTAACAACCCAGTATCCAGTATGGCCAGTGACTTATGTGCCAGTATTTAGAAACAAAAATTATAATTTTCAGGTGATGATGACTGGTAAGGATAACACCAAGCACAAACTAGTTTATACTACAGACTTTATAGCTATAGCAGTAAAGACTTACTCCTCTGTTGTGGCATTTTGTGCTGAAGTCAAGTAGAGTTGGGAGGACACTAGGTCTTAAAGATCAATATGAACCAGTTTTGTCTGTAACTGCACAAATAAAAATCCTGTTATAGCTTTGTACGTTTCTATGATGTCAATTTAGTTAAATTTATATATGTAAAAGCAATGTGATAGACACATTTGAGAGACTGGAAAGAAATTAAAGCAAGTTTTTCTCTATTTTTTTACAAGAAATTAGAATTACAGCACTATTAACCCACATCCATGCTTCACTTGAGCACATTTGTTGTATCTAATGCTGCTGTATTGAAATTTAGAAAACTTACGCAGTTTATTTTTCGTTTTCATTCACATTACTAAAACAGATTTCAATAAAGATTAACTCAATCTACATGCATAAGAACACACATTATAAAAGGTAGTGAGAAATACTATCAAAACTAAAATAACTATTTTCTAAAAAATTTTAATATAAAAACAATTTTTACAAATTCTGCCAAGAGTACAGTCTGTATGATGATACAAAAGCAGCACTGTTCAGGAAAATGTTAAGCAGGTATTTGCTTTTATTTTACTTCATGCTTTCTATTGAACTCAACAGGAATTAAGTTCCACCTAAAAAGTGGAAGGCTTCTTTATATGCCTTTCTGAATAAGATCCATGTCAATAGGCAGTGTGCTACTCTATATTCTTAAGGAGTTTGAATATCTTTTTAAAAAGTAAAAAATACATGGCAAGAAGAAAATTTAATAAATAGTACAATGGAGTTCTTAGCCCAGTTCTAACTTTTTCATATTTTTTATGTCAATTTGTCACTCATGAAAGGTGTCAGATTAAGACCCCTCAGGCTGAAGTTATCTATACAGCCACAGACACATGGTACATCAGCAGCAGCATTGTCAAATTTCCCCATAAAATGAATTTGTCCTCTCAAGCTGATCAGAGCTTATATACTGTAAAAGAAATTAGAGTGTTTTCTTCTTTTTACCAATTTTTTTTAATTTAATTTTTAAATTAATTTAATTTCAATACAAGAAAAAAAGAATGGAAAGTGATTTTCACAAAGGAAGGAGTCCACTTTCTAGCATTAAGGAGGCTTCAAATCACATATATTTGTGACATAATTTTTTTTAGTAATCTTAATTGAGCAACTGTGTGATTTTGAAGTCAGGCACTTGGCCTTAAATTGTCAGCCTCCCATGATGCATTATCTCACCTTTTTTTGCATATCTCAGTCTCCAGTCTCCCTATTAAGCAAGTACTCATTCTCTAGGGACAACCAGAGGCTGAAAGTAAAATGCCACATATGGACAAGCCCAAAAATATACATTGAAGTGAATGCTCATTGACTGAATCATCACTTGCTCCCAGGTAATTAACTTCATCTTGACCAGAGAGATAACGCCACATGAGCCGAGGGGCAAATGGGAGACAACTTTCACAAGCTATGCTCTGTTCATACCACGCCTCCCAGGCAACAGAAGTAGTGCAGCAAATGGCCTTTGTTTCACCCAAATTCCAACAACAACGTCTTTCATGTGCTAGCCCATGAAACCCATCTATTCCACCAAGCACAAGTGTTTACAGGACATATTATAGAGAAAAATAAAGCTGTCTACAGCCATCTCCCAGCATAAGGATTTTAGTATTTGCAGTATGTAGCTGTCTCAGCCTAAGAGCTCTCCTGATAAGAGTACCTTTCAGTTTAATTAATAATTAATTTAAAAGGAAATTAATTAACCATAAATATTTTTTAAAAAGTCCGTCAAATAAGCACCAGGCTGAAGCACCACAGCTCTGTACAGTTTCATTTTTGCCAGGGCCAAGCAAAACAAAGGCTGAGAACATTTCCTGTTTTACACTTGCATACCATTCAGCTAAAGTTTTTATTATCTGTCGTATGATACTGTACAAAGAACTTCAGTAAGGCCATTGCTCCTTTTTTTTGTGAATATGAACCAACACACTTTGTGGATGTACTCTCTGACCATGTAAACTCAATTTTAAACATTTACTTTTATTAATTTAATTTCAACATTTGAAGTTGGGCACAGGAGTATTTCATGGATCAGAACCTAAATCACTTTTCATATGCACTATTAAAAGGAAAATGTAGACTATTGGTGCTACCAATGGCGTTTGGCTTGAATTTAGAGCTAATATCTGAAGTTTCCTAATGTTGATGGATATTCTGTGATGCATCTCACCACAGAAACTGAAGCCAGCTGTAAATTACAAAGATAAATAAAAGCCATATGCATCAAATACAAGATATATTAGAGTTGATTTGCCTCTTCATTTTAACAGTTAGCTGTTTGGGAAAATCTCAGACATTATCCAGAATCAAAAGGCTGTAAGGACCTTCTGTATCTTGTTTGGTTCAGCTCCCTCAAAACCTCTTTGGGCAACTATTTCTTGAGTTTCATGGTGAAAAAGCTAGGAAGAAACTAAGGAAGCTCTTGACAGATCAGATCTTTGACAGCTACATACAGAGGTGTATTCATCAAATCATAGAATGGTTTGGATTAGAAGGGACCTTCAATAAATCACCGGGGTCAAACTCCCTTGCTGTGAACCTTCCACTAGACCAGGTTGCTCAGAGCTCCATCTAACCCTGGCCTTAAGCAGATCCAAGGATAGGGCATTCATGTTTTCTCCGGGCAACCCATTCAAGTCCCTCACAGGAAAGAATTTTTTGCCATATCTGATTTAACCTACTCTCTCCATTTAAGGCCATTCCCCCTAGTTATGTCACTACACAGTCTCTTAAAAGGTCCCTCTCCATCTTTCTTGTAGGCTCCTTTCAGGCACTGAAAGGCTGCAATCAGGTCAGCCTGAAGATTTTTCTTTTCCTGACAAATGCAAATATTTTAGTCTTTTCTCAAAAAAGATGTTCTCCATTCCCTTAACTATCTTTGTGGCCTCCTCTGGGCTCACTCCAGCAGGTCCATCTTGGGGACCCCAGAGCTGATGCAGGTGGGGTCTCAGCAGAGCAGAGCAGAGGGGCAGAATCCCCTCCCTGGCCCTGCTGCTCTGGATGCAGCCCAGGACACGTTTGTCTCTCTGGGCTGGGAGTGCCCATGGCTGGGTCATGTCCAGCCTCCCAAACACCAGCACCTTCAGGTCCTTCTCCGCAGGGCTGCTCTCCATCTGTTCATCCTCCAGCCTGTGTTCATAGCAGGGGTTGCTCTGACCAAGGTGCCACATCCTACACTTTTTTTTTATGCAAGGCAAATACATCACAGAAATCTTTTAACATAACAAAATATAACAACTAAGTAAAAGGCAAGACTCGTGCTTTGTAACTCCACATTTTTCTAATTTAACTTAAGGCAAATGAAATATATTTATCTCTACCTGTTTGGGGTTTTTTTACATCTGTGGAGATCGCTGGAACTTCTATTTCTAGCCATACTTTTATCAAATGAGATTAGCTACATTTAGTAGTGTGACCTTTTTATGCAATATATGATATAAAATAAAAAATCAGTCTCTATCACCAATAAAAGTGCCCTAAAGCAGACTTTTGGTCATATGCTGTCCTACTTCTATAAGAAGTCTCAAATTACTTGATATATTCATACACTCATAAATTACTTGATATATGCATACACTGTAGCCAAACAACAGGGCTGACAAGCCACAAGGAAATCACTACAGTTCATTTTACTTAGTCACATTCAGTAGACTTAATCTAGACATTAAAAAGTGTTTCTACAAAGAACCTGTAAAAATATATAATCTTTGAAAATTCACCTCTGGTTCTATCATCTAAGCATTTGTTCAGGCTTCCTGGAGGGGATTAAGGGTGACCTAGATAACTGTGCTAGGAGTTTTAAGAGACTATTGATGCTCTCAACGAGGATATGTTAGCCTAGATGTGATGCTGTGGAGCCATGACTATGACTATTGTCATAGCTGGGCTGATTAAGTACACCATGTAGCCTTTTGGGCTGGCTTAGGGACCTGGGCATTGTATTCATTGTGAGATCAGGACATTCTTAGATATTTTAAAACCATCTGACAGCTAAAAAATGGATTTAGGGGTCTGCCTTTAGATGTCTGTGTTTAAAATTGGATGGTTTACCATAAAGAGATAAGTAGCCCTGAGGCTAAAAACAACAGATTAGAAAATAGTCCTTTAGAATGGAAATGTTCTATCAGACTACACAGCATATCTCTCATATGCTAACCCTTTTTTTTTTTTTTTTTTTTTTAATGGCCTATACAGAATCAAGGGAGGGCTGGGATGCTTTCTGATACCACAGCAGGAGGAATTTTGTCCTCTGTCTACTTGGCATACTCTGTAACAGATTAAAAAAAAAAATTTGCTTGTGCTTCTGGAGATAGCCAAACACAACTATAGAGTCTTTCAGGAAAAGAAATAGCGCCTTAGATTGAAAATAACTTTCCATCTGATCAAATCAATTTCCAAATGCCAGCTTATTTTTAAAGATGTTATTGAAAGTTATAAGCAATCTCACAACCCCATGTTTCTTCTAAAAATAGTATAAAAGATCTTTCTTCCTGCAAAAATATATGATTTAAAAGATTCTAAGCAAAAATATGTTTAGAAGGTCCTATAGGCAGTATATAGCTTCATATATAAAATCAATAATTCATTAGAGATACATAAATATTTTTGGTTTGACTTTTTTGTTTTGTTTCATTTTTTGGGTTTTGTTTTTTTGTTTTCAGAAAAGTCAGTAGTTTAAACTAGCATTACTGTTTAGCCCAGTTTGGTGTTAATCTTAGTATTCCAACATTTAAAAGGCTATCAGATCTTCTGACATTTCAATACAAATACAGTCTGTGACTGTGACAGCATTTGGCAAAGATATATTTTACCATGATATTTCAGATAACCCCAAGTATGTTTCCCTAAATGCATTAAAATATCTTCAGAGTTTCTTTTAAGAGATTCCACATGGAGAAGAGTAGATGAGGAAACAGGCTTCATCAGGATAGCACTGATGCTTATCTTCAACTTTCTTTTCTTCAGGGTTTCTAAAAATTCCTTTTCAGCAACTGCCTGAATTTTTAAAGGTGTCCTATTAAAAATTTATTGTATTTATTTGACATAATAGTGCAGGTTATTGCATTAGATCTATAAGAGAATTTAGGTTTACTACAGCAATATAAATATTTTTTCTGTATCCATACCCTTTCAGTCTGTATCCTATACCCTCAGTGTATAGGTCAGCAATGTCCACTTAGGGCTGAGACAAAGTGACTTGGGCAGGAGTTATGACTCCTCGTTCTCTCAATACACCCATAAAGGTGATATTGGCTATTGCAAGTGAATGGAGCAATCTTTGTCTTATAAAGTTAGGGGAGACAGGTACTCAGAGGCAGACCATCCAGACAGGGTAAGGTATGATGAAATTAACAAAAGTCACATGGGAAATTCCAGGAGAAAAGGGTGTTTCTAGTAATAAATTATCTGGAGAATTAAAAGCCAGTGAATATGACACTGATAACCTTGAGACATTGCTAAGGAGACAGCAAGATACCAGACAAAACCCTTCCAGATGGGGTAAGTCAGGGAGTCATTAGATAGAAAACAACATTCCCAAAATACTTATAAACACTAGTCAAAACTTTTGCACTGATTAATACATCAAACCACTTTGTCATGTTTAAATAGGTCTGCACAATATCTGATATTCTAGTAGCAGCCCAGAAACAACAAATGTCAGGTCACAGACCATTCTAATCACATTTCATGTTTTCTAAATGCTCCCATAAGTATAAAAAAAAGTATAATATCATGTAAACTAAATTGGTTTAATAAAATAACATAATTCAATAAAGGTACTTAAGAAAAAGATAAAATGTCCAGGCCTATAAGCCCATTAAACTAGTAAATCTTTCTATGATGTAAGTTGCCAGTTAAGATCTTATGAGGTAAACACAAAAAAAAGGAAAACAACATTAAATATCGATCTCAAGAAGTGTTTCATATCATTGTACATTAATATTCAGTTTAGGATTGTGGAAATAAGTTACCTCTCAGAGGAAAAAGCAGTGACAGGTTTCACAAAGCAAACATGTCCTAACATAGCGGGTATATGCTAGAATTTATTCCTCTTCAGTGGTAGTTGCTATACAAAAATCATTGTACTCTAAGATGTATGCACTAATTCCTTGGTTAGCTGAAAATGTTGCTCTGTAGAACAGGTGGAAGGGATTTGGGAATGTGCTAAGGATTGAAACATTTTCTTGGAATAATCTCACCAGAAAATGCATGTTAGTATGAACAGAAATTCTGAGCAGATGGCTTACAAATAATTTCAGCTAGGTAGAGCTGCGTATGATTTCCTTATATCTATCTAGTCATTAAATGTTACTTTAGGCCTGTCTGATGGTTGGTATTTCCAAAGGCACCCAAGAGTATGAAACATCTGAAGTCTTGCACAGCTTGAAAAAGTTAATTATCTAACTCACTTGAGCTTTTTCGCAATGACTTTTGGCTCAATCCTGTAGCAAAATATTCCGAAATGCTGAGAGCTTGTTTTCCTGTAAAAGCTAAATCCACTGTGCTGTAGCAACTTCCTTCAATACCAAGGGGAGCCATGTAAATTCTCTTCATATAAATGAAGAGAATATATTGCTCAAGCAGTAGCTTATTCCTCAGTTCACAGAGAAATGCAAAGTTCATTTTGCAGTTAATTCAGTGGATTCCTGCCTATTTCACCTAGAAAACGAAGAGAATCAGAAGTATCAGACTTTTTTTTAAAAAAAGTTTTAAATCCAGTAGGTAAGTAGACAAATTCCATTCCAAAAATCATTATTCATAGTGAAAATTATGTACTCAATATCTTTTCAATAATAAAAATAATACCAAAGCAGATGTTATGCATAATACACTCTAAATTTAATTAAAACTGAAAGAAAAACAACCATAATATCAGAAATACATAATGGCTTTCAATTGTAGCAGCAGCCACTTTGTCGAGGTCTAAATTTTCTGTAATAAAGCAAAAAATTTGCTTTCATTTACATCTTTGCAGCTCCACTGATGTTCACTGAGGCTAAAGATAAGAATCAGGTACAGAATACAATTTGGAGGTAGTGTGCAGAGAATCTACACTATCTTTCCCTTTTTTTCCCCTCAAAATTACCATAATATTTTTAGATTTATGGAAAATTTTTGATACTCTCTGATATCCTCTGGAAAAAAATGTGCAGTCTGCAGCTGGATAAACACATTATGTGATGGGTGAGTAACTGGCTGAGAGGTTGGGCACAAAGGGTTATGGTGAATGGGGTCACATCAGAATGGTTACCTGTCACTAGTGGGGTTCTGCAGGGCTCACTCCTCAGCCCTCTGCTCTTCAGCATCTTCATAAATTACTCGGACACAGGACTGGAAGGGACACTAAGCAAGTTCATAAAAAACACAAAACTGAGAAGAGCTTTTGACTCCAATGAAGGCAGAGGCCCTTCTGTGAGACTTGGACAAATTAGAGGGATAGGAAATCCTCAACCACATGAAGTTTATCAGAGGAAAGTGGATTCTGTACTTGGGATGGACAGGCTGGGCAATGAAAAGCTGGAAAGCAGCACTTCAGAAAGGGATTTTCTGGGGGTTCCAGTCCATGGAAAGATAGATATGAGCCAGCAGTGCCCTGGCAGCCAGGAGAGCCAACCATGTCCTGGGGTGCATCAGGCACAGCATCACCAGCTGGGCAAGGGAAGGGAGGGGATTTTCCCTGCTCTGCTCTGGGGAGGCCTTGCCTCGAGTGCTTGGGGCAGTTCTGGGTGCTACAATACAAGCAAGATATGAAGGTAGCAGAGAATGTTCAAAAGAGAGCAATTAGGATGGTGAAAGACCTTGAGAGGAAGTGTTACAAGGAGTGGCTGAGGTCACTTGCTGTGTTCAGCACAGAAAAGACTGGGGGGAGACCTCATTGCAGTCTACACCTTTCTTGTGAGGGGAAGAGGGTGCCAGATGCTGATCTGTGCTCTGTGGTGGCCAGTGATAGGACTCAAGGGAATAGATTGAAGTTGTGTCAGGGTTAGGTTGGATGCTAGAAAAATGTGGTCAGGCACTGGAACAGGCTGCCCAGGGAAGAGGAACTTAAAGAGTTCAAGAAGTGTTTGGACAATATTCTGAGCCATATGGTGTGGCTCTTAGGGATGGGGCTGTGCAGGGCCAGGAGCTGGACTCTATGACCCTTGCAGGTCCCTTCAAACACAATTTATTCCCTGATTATGTGACTTTGATATCCCCAAGAATAAAATTATGAGATGGATGAGAGCTGACAGCAACTTCTACTGGAGTAATCAAATTTTAGAAGACAATACTTCCTAAGATCTCTCAATTCTAGCAAGGATCTTCCAATTTCCTGTAGGAAAGATTTCAATGTTAGACATACTGAGGGTCTGCCACTGATGCATATAATTTGAGTCTCAATGCTTCAGATGATGTCAGCATTTTCTTATAGCTATAGAGCATATTTGCATTATGGTTAAAGTGAGAAATTTATATCATCGATATCTGAGTTATCAAATAGAAAAGGTATTATATGTAAAATCATGTCTGGTACGTCTTCATTAGGCAAAGAGATAGCATTGATACAGAAACAAAAATTAGCATCTGTACCAAAACAAAGATGATTTTATTTTTTTTGTGTACATGAAGTACCCCAGTGGATTGATTTATAAAGGGAAACCTCATGACCTATCAAAATTAGAATCTCAGACTACAAGAGTGAAGGTAGGAGAGGTGATCAAAATTCTCTAGTTGCTAGGCATTTTATAGAAAGAGGCCACATTCACTCATCTTATTAAAATTCATGAAAATTGAAAATATCCAAAAGCCCAGGAGGGGTGGGGTCACAAAATCTATTTCACAGAACTGGGAAGCTTACTCTAAATTCACCTTGAAAGCACTTTCCCCATCACAGACTTCCTGAGAGCCTTTTGATTTCTTTCCTACTTAGTAGGTAATTATAGAACTTCTTTTCCTCCCTGACTAACGCATGCAGAAAGAGTTCACTTCAGCCTTTTATGCAGATTATAATGGTTTGTTCTGGACTAGATCTCTATTGCAAATTATTTCTCCTTTGCTCTCTCTCCAATTCATCTATTTAGCTTTATTTTTATTTCCCTTTCTCACATCTCATCCTCTGGGTCAATTGATATCATAACTACTTTAGTATTAAATATTGCTGTACTTTGCGCTTCTCTTTTCCTCTTTTAATTTGCTTTTGCATTTAAATTTTAAATTTACTGCTGTCAGAAAACGATGTCATTCAGGCATAGGGATAATGAAAGAGGAATTTTAAACAAAGGCTGTGTAGTGTGTTTCTCTTGTGGATAAATCCCTTAAAAGGTACAAATCCAAAGGTAAAGAATAAATTATTTCTAAAAAGATTTCTAAGGGCACCAGAATCATGAGATTTTTAAGATCACCACAGTAATTTCCGTCAGGAAGAACTGATTTTATGAGTTTAAAATGCCCGTGGTAGATACTTGGCTTATGCAGTGAGTCTGGTCCTAACATCTACCACTGCTTTTAATTTCTTGTACAAACTGACACTAAATGGGAGATTTGATTGGAAATCCACACCATTCTGTTTTCACATCAGGGAAGTCTGTCTCTTTGTAACTACTACTAAAATAGGAACACATAATTTCTCCATGCTCAGGCACCTCCCCTGTTTTGAGAACATATTAAGATGAATATTTATTAATGACTAATAAACAGTGATTCCAAGATAAAACCAAAGCTGAGACACCATTTAACCACCAAAGCAATACTATTTTAGGTCATCTAGAATTAAAGTCAAGAACCGTGGCCTTTTTATTTTTTTTGGTAACAGCCCACTTTTACACTTAAAAAAAGCAAGGATAAGGTAGCATTTATTTTTTAATTAGTTTTTCTAATATTGGGTAAAAATTGTGGGACATGAACAATAGCAGTATTGCAGCAGCCAGCTTGATAAAATATATCCAAAGACAGCATCCCAAATAAAAGCAGCAGACCTGCACGGCTTATCACACTCTTTTTCAAGTTATGTCAATGGTCAATAACAGACCAATAGTATTCCCCCAAATGCATCAAGCATATATAAGTGCGAATAAAAAGAAACAGGAAATGTTATTGCATGAAGAAGCTATCAATATTTTTGTATTAAATGATGGTATAAGAAGTGCTACAAAACCCTCTCTTGGAAAGCTGGTCTGCTTTGGAAACAAGCAATCACAGCTGTGACTAAATCAACCAAACTAGGCATGACCAGGAGTTATTAAGAACATATTTTTCCTCAGCTTAACTCTTCTGCTTTATATATTATTCACTCAGCCATCTGCAAAGCTTTCTCCCATTCTTGGCGATTTCAACAGTAGTTGTTGGAGAAGATTTTATACATTTAGAGAAGATATATAAAATTATTTATAGCATTTAGTGTTTACAGTAAGTGGCCTTAAAAGAGAAATTTTTATATTCATCAAGCTTAAGCACAAGTCATCCCCTACCCTGATGAATAACATTCATATCCAAGTTCTAAGAAATCTAAGCCAAAATTCAATATTTTTTCTCTTCGAGGTTGTCAACCTCCCCAGCCTTAAATTCTCCCTCTTTCAGAAACCTATCTGGCACATGGAGGAGATTTTTTTCAATAAATCGATACTGTAATAAAAAATGACTGTTTCTACGCACTCCACATATTAACTGAGTTTCTCTTATACAGATAAAATAATTCACCTTATGCTCCATATTTGACATTCACTTTTAATAACAGACCTAAATAAAAGAAGCACCTGGCAAAAATGTGAATCTAAAATATCATTTTGCTAAATCTTGTCTGCTTTGACATAATAGCTAACCATTTAATTTGGTTTCAGAAAGAATAATAACATTTTGCTGTATTCAAAGTATACTTTTGAAAAAGAATACCATCTGAAAGAAATTCTATGAGTATAGGCACGTTAAGTAATAGCTATCATTTTTTTGTCAGCAAAATGGAAGGCTAGTGTTTTCAGCAAGAATGAAATTAGCAGTTTATCCAGAAAAATGTAAAAAAACAAAGCCAAATTATATGCTTTTTCCTAAAATTATTATAGCATAAATATCCCTTGTCATGTTTTAACCCCAGCCAGCAGCTAAGCACCACACAGCTGTTCAGTCACTCCCCCACGGTGGGATGAGGAAGAGAACAGGAAAAGTAGGAAAACTCATGGTTGAGATACAGCCACTTTCGTAGGTAAATCAAAAGCCACACTCATGCAAAGTCATAAAGGACCTCATTCACCCCTTCCCATGGGCAGGCAGCTGTCTGGCCATCCCAAGGGAAACGGGACTCCACATGTAACAGTGACCTGGGACAACTAATGTCATCTTCCTTCCCCCAGTACAACATGCTGAGCATGACTCCATATGGTAAGGGATATCCCAGTGGTCAGCTGGAGCCAGCTGCCCTGGCTGTGCCCCCTCACAGTTTCTTATGCACCCACAGCCTACTTGCTGGAAAAAGGTGAGAAGTAGAAAAGGCCTTCAGGCTGTGCAAGCACTGCTCAGCAGTAAGGAAAACATCCATGAATCAACAACACTCTTTCCAGCACAAATCCAAAACACATTCCTATACTGGGTACTGTGAAGAATATTCTCCCAGTCCCAGCTAAATCAAACACATCCCTGTAGCACTTATATGGAAAACAATACATACATGATAAAATTGCTCTCCAGCACATGTACATGCATAGAAAAAATTACCTTCCAAAATTTTAACAGGAAAATTTCCAAAGCCGCTATTCTGTCCCACTCCATTAAATTAGTTAAAAGGAAAGAGGAGGCAAAGCATAAGAGATCCATCGAGCAATACCAGCAAACAAAAAATATTTTCATGTTCTGCTAAACACCATCATCCCAAAATGGGTTTGCTAATCTGGGGATAGCCCTCCTGACAGCAACTACAACTTAAATCACTGAGCAAAGCTCGGTTCTGCCCTGATATAAACACTTGAAGAGTTGTACAAGTTGTAGGATCCCAAGAAAACACTGGCCAACTTCATTACAGCACACACCTCCATTTCACAGCAATTACTTACCCAGATGTTTCCATCTTGGTGGTATGGCTTCCAGTTTCTCCCCGTATCGCTGTAGAGCATCCGATATTGAGTGACCCAGTCAGAGCTGCTGTACCTGCCTTGGGTTGCAATAGCACTGATCTGCTTCCTGTTCCCAAAATCCACCTGCAGCCATTGGTAATGATCACTGTCTGATGGAGACCAACCTCCTGCACCTGTTGTGTAGAAGCAGAAGGGAGATTTAGATCTCAGGCAGCTGCTTTGATGTGAACTCATTGTGAAGATGCTGATTGCTGTAAGTCAGCCCAGCTGAGAGGAATAGAGTACCAAAAAAATTTGAAGACATACAAAAGAAATAAGAGCTCCCATTTTTACAAAAAAAAAAATGCAGAACAAACTTTAGCACAGGCTTTAACTACAGTATATCTATTGCCCTAATCATATTTTGTATAATTATAATGATTTAATGGGATGCCTGCTAACCAATCAATGCCTTTATAATGCTTTAATTACAGTTTATTACTTTTTTGCCTAATTATAATTTTTCAAAGGTTGACCAGTTTTCCATGAAGTTCTTTGTCAGAGTAAGTCATAAATCAATAAAAAATTTGAATTTTCTATGCCTTTTCAGTAACTGTTCAGGTTGAAGAGATAATATAGATAAAAAGAGGAAATAAGAGCAAGTTCTCTGCTTTTTTATGTTTCAGCATGGAGCATAAACTGAAAGATCTACCAGAAGAATGGAGAAAGGAGCAGATACTGCAGGGTTAGATCCAGCTTTTATCTACTGGTTGTACAAGCTGTCACAGATTACATTGGCAGATGCCTTACACAAGTGTTATTGCTCTTTATGGGTCTATGAATTAACTTGACAGTAATACTATTAATATTCTTCTCAGCCACTAGACTACATTAAACTGTTCTAAATAAAGAAGGCCAGTGATCCATTGATAAATGTAATATTGAGACATTAATGCAATTTCTTACTCTGAAATAAAAATATTAAGGGGAAAACTGTATTAGGATTCTTCAGAGAATAATAAAATTTCCCAGATAGATATTATAATGATTTACCTATTATAATGGTAAGCATTAGGAAATATATGAAATAAAAAAACACTCATCTATCAAAACAGAGAAAAAGTGGAGTATCATTCCCTTTCTAATCATAACAGACATTAATGCACAGAAAACAAAATGTTTACAGACTTGATGTGGTTTACAGGGGTTTTATTTTGCTTTTAGCTTTGAACCAAATAAATGTCTTGGCACATGATCAAATCATGTAGTCTAGTCCATGGGCCAATTTTTATTGCTTTTAATTTCACTTATAGCCTTCAATTGATGTCACAAGCCTAGCCTGCTTGCCAAACAAGCAACTTGGTTTTATGCATTTTATATACTCCCATCATTAGGCGGCAGCATTGCCTCAGTCTTAGACAACCCTAAAACTCATTCAGCTGCTACAGGTGTTAACTTTTACAGGTCATTGGACATTTTAATGTTGTCATATCAATGGGATGATCTGTTGCCTTATGTGGTTGCCTTTCATTGTAATTAAGTGTAGCACTACACCAATAACAACTAATTTGTTAAAATTCTCAAGATTTACAATAGACGCTTTCTCCCTGCTCTGCCCCCAGCAAAATAAACGGGGTATTTTAACTGTAGGGTTAACAGGGTACATTAGGTAAACAGGGTGCATTAGCTGTTAAATGCTATTTAAGACAAATAAACCCAAAAAACCACCCTCAATGCAAAGCACTAGCAGGAAAAATATTCCCACACATTCCCAAATTCAAACTAGAACTAGTTCTGCAGACTGATCATTCAAAACAGAATGCAGCCTCTTCATAACTTATGCAAGGAGATTGGAAGAGTTAGCTCCAGATACTTATTTTAATAGCAGAAATGATATTTTCTCTCCCTATCCTAATATCCTCACCAAATTGACATAGCTGAGATCAATGGTACACAAAAGAAGTTGCTACAGTACAAAAACGATCTTTTGTAAAAAATCCCTGTGATAGGCACTGAAAAAAATAAGGTTCAAATGTTAGAAAATTTTTTTTTTTTATGAAAGACAAAGTTAAACAGTCGATCAATAAAATTTCCTTCATCAATACAGTTGTTGAAAAAGCGTGACATACTATAATATTATGAAGGTTAAAATCGATATTATGTTTTTTACCATAATGCAGAAGAATTACATTAGACCAGGAGATTTTGTTAAGCACATTTAAAGGAAAAGACTTTGAACCATAACAAGATATAATTTCTTTATTTAGCACATTCATGTTACTGAGACAAGACTTTGACCTTTGGTAATTTATAAACAGTTATTGCAAATTTTAACTAGGTTTCAAAGAGTCTTCACCTACAAATCCTTTGAAAAGTTTATAAAAATTCATATTCCATTCCTCAGTTGTTTTTTTTTTATGTAAGAAGAACTGGAAAACATTTTTCACATCATACTTAAGAAAAGTTAGAGATGTGACACAATAGTCACATCTAGGCCATGAGATGGAAACGCTAGTTTTACCAGACAGACTTCCCTATAACCATTTCTAACAAGCAAGAGACAAGACTTTTAGTCAATATTGCAAAGAGCAGCAAACAATATTTTCCTATATCTCAGTCTCAGATTTTCCTTCTGGCTTTTCCAAGCAAGTTAATAAATAAATAGTCAAAAGGATGAAGGAGAAACTGCATTGCTGCTAAATGTGCTGCTGAGCAGAGCAGCATTGTAAAGGAATGGTGGTCAGTCTGAGCACGCAGGGCAGTCATCTGCCAGTCATCAGAAGAAGCCTGTGAGCATCAATTAAATTTGTCCTCTTCCACTTTAATTCATCAAGCTGTGTAATTAGGGAGGAGATGACTACTTTGTTCATTTTGTTGCTGAACCATGTAACCACTAGTAGATGGAGGATCCTTTTTTTTTCCCTTCAAAATTTCTTTTCAGGCGCATGATCTAAGAACATTATGAAAATGCTGGATTACATACAAATTTCCCCACTGTGAAATCTTGAAGACACCCTGAATTCACTGGAGGAATTTAAGCATATTTGTATCTCCATTCAATCTAAGTAGGTACAAAAATCTCATATCCCCATAAATGTGCACATGCTCACAGTTCTGCATATGATTAAATATTTTGCTGAATAAAACCCTGCTTCTTCACTGGAATTCAGGATTAGTTTGATAATGAATTGGGAAAAGAGGAGTTACTGATAAATAATATATTTTGCCTTTTTGAAGGAGTGAGGAATTTGGAAATCAAACATAATTTACACAGTATGATATTATTTTTGAAATAAACAGAAACTTATGACCAGTATTTCATGAAAGAATAACAAATTATCTTTAGGGAAGGAACAAACTAACAGCATGTTAGTAGTTTACAGGGAACACTACGTCATACTGAAACTAGAGTGGTATATTAAAATTGTTGAATAAATGCTATTCAGAGTTATTATTCACCCCTTGGTGTAAACTGTTAATTTTTAATAGTTATAGGCTAAATCCTGAATTTTATTACATTTATTATTTACACTTTTTATTATGTCAGAAAAACAGGCACTGGATACATGTGTTTCATATGTTGCTCTCCTCATTTCATGTACTGCCTTTTAACGACAAATAACACAATATACTATGAAATCAATAGACTTAAAAATTAGAAGGAGATTAGAACTAAAAAATTGTTTTAAAGATACTAAACAGACACATATAAGTTTATTTTCCTTCAAAAGGTAAGGAGCATTTATGGAGCTTTTTGGTAGTAATGGTGCAAGGAATTCAATTGCAGACAATGTTTGTTTCCTATTTTTATTTTTATGCTGTTCCAGAATTTAATGTGATTAAACACATTCATTCAGTCAGCAGCCAAAATATTTGACCCAATGACATGAATCAAGTAAGTCATGAAATACTCTGATTTATACCACATAACACTCTACAGCACTCTTCTAAACTTGAGCAAGAATGACTCTGGGCTTTTGTCAGCAAAGAACTCCAAGCAACAATAAAGTCATCACTGAGCATGTGGCCCAAACATCTTTGGGCATCCAAGAATCCTTCCTGTGCATAAAAGCCTATAAGTTTAACCAGCACAGCCAGCAGCAAAAGGTGACTATGAAAGATTTCATAAAGCTTTATTTTCAAAACAAGTCATTTGATCTGCTCCTACTGCAGTCTGACCAAACTACTGAAACAAACACATGACATGTCTTATGGAGAAGACATAAAACTATATGCAGAATTCTAAGAACTTGTAAAAGTGGAAATTGTTAATGATTTTACACCAAATAAAAATGATTGCTTACAGAGAGTATTAGCTTCATTACAAGAGTTGAAGTTGAAAGGCTTCATTTTTTTAAATTATTAATTTCCTGGTTTTGTTGCATTTTATTCCACAGGTACATTCTGTGGAACAGAAAGCAGCATGAAAAACATAGTTTATCTCTGAGTGACACATGCATAATATATTATAAGAAGTATGAAGAATTTAAGTCAATGTGGGCCTATTTCTTCATGTATAATTTCTTCATGTTAATGAATTACACATTTCAGCTCGTTATTTAAAGTTGGGGAGTGAGTTACCACCTATTTACTGCACACAAAGACAGCCAACATGATGAGTTATCCTCACTTTCTTATCATTCCCCATGATGAACAGTCAGTAAGCAGCAAAGCTAGGGTAGGCTTACACATTTTATATTTTTATCTGAACTGTCATAGGATACTGAGTTTACATAGGTATAAGAACGGGGACACAGATGAATTTTGAAAATGTCTGGGTTTTTTTTAGTTAGAAATAATTCTCTTGAAAATTTGGGACCTTCATTTTCATTCATGATGAAAACTGGAAATATTAATTTGCACAGGAAGAATCCATTCATGTTTTAGTCTCTCTTGTTCATCACTCCCTACCTCAAATTACAAAATTAAAAATACAAGTACTGCAGTAAGTCTAGTGCTCTACTCTTTCCAAATCAGTAATAAAGAAGTTTCAATTGAATGAATTAAAAAAGAAGAGGATCCTTATTCAGAAATTTCATTAGAAAGCAAATTATAGATGTAAGTATTGGGGTAGTTACAATTCAGGGGATTATTTTATCTAATCATGGAATAATTCTATACCCTTTCAGCAAGGAAAAAAAATACATTTTTTAATAATTATGTAATAATAGCCTGAAACATTCCTAGAGTTATTTTTATGGGAAAACCCCAACATAATCTTTCAATGAGTAATAACACTTTCTAGGTCACTGCAATAGCATGAAATCAATACTGTTTGACACCTTGCTATTTTCCAAGACATTGCTTGTCATTTTGCTACATAAAAGATAAATCAAAACCAAAAAGAAATTTTTGAAATACTGAGACCATTCATTTACTGCACTTCAGAGAAAATATGGGCAGGCATTTTCTACAGTACCTAGAAAACAATATAAGAGACCCAAACTCCTAAATGGCATAAGTCTACCTTCACTCTTTGTCACTACTGTAGTTATGTAGGACATCAATGGAGGTTTTCATTTTTGCCTTGTCTTCCTCTGTCCATTAGATAAAGACATTACTCAGAGAAAATAAACTGTTTCAAGCTGTGAGGCCCCCAACAAAGGAAGGATGTGGAGCTATAGGAATAAGTCCAGAGGAAGCCACAAGATGCTCTGAGGGCTGGAGCATAAAAGAGAAAGCTTTGGGGTGAACTAACTGTAGTCTTCCAGTGCCTGAAGGGAGCCTACAAGAAAGATGGAGAGAGACTTTTTCCTAAGGGTGTGTAGTGACAGGACAAGGGAGAATGGCTTCAAACTGAGAGAGAGAGGAGAGAGATTTAGGTTAAAAATTAGGAAGAAATTCTTTACTCTGAGGCTGGTGAGACAGTGCAACAAATTGCTCAGAGAAGCTGTGGATGGTCCCTTCCTGGCAGTGTTCAAGGTCACATTGAAAAGGGATTCCTGCTCTGGTAGAAGGTGTTGAAACTGGATAACCTTTAAGGTCCCTTTCAATCCTGGAACACTACAGTGGGTCTAGTCACATTGGGAAAAGTTATGCTTATACAGAAATCCTGGATGATTAAAGACTTCACACTTCGAGTTCCTTTGAGGGAGAGTCACATTTTCCATGTACTTGATAGAATCCTCCAACAAAGACGCTTCAGCCCTCTTACAGGGCTTCACTTGTAATTGGAACATCTTTTCCTGATACTGGCATGGACAAACATTTATTTCCTTATCATAAACAGCATGCATTTGTTTATTTCTTGTATACATCTGCTTTTCTAGATAAATTTGGATTTATAATCCATTCCCTATCTTCAGGGTAGGGATTTGCTTTTTACATTTTTGAAAAGCTCTTCTTTTTAGCACATAACAGCAGGGATGCATTTGCAGACAAGACCATGCAAAACACCAGTGATGGGCAAATAATGAACATTCGGCTTCAAGAGAAGCAAAGGTTGATATTTTGAAGGTAAAAAATACTGAGAAAATAGCAGCATGAGAGAAGAGAACAAAAATGACAACTAGATATCTTCTTCTCTAGAATTCAGTATTAGATTTTACAGATAAAACCATATTTACTAAAAACTGGCAAATGAGATCCAGCCTTTGACCTACTTCTCTGTGAGTTTCCACAGCTCTCTGGAAGTGCAGCATGAATTAGGAGACAGTAAGCTCTGAAGCTCTAAGTTCCTTATAAAATATATCTAATAAAACTCATTTTGCCAGGGTAGAAAGTTGGAAAGATCCAATATTCATTGCTCAAATTAGCCTTTCTCCTTAGCAGCTGAAAGATGCAAGCCTATAAAGGGGGTATGCTTTTCATATTTTAAACTGTGTAAAGCAACATTTTTTTCTATTTTGGTAGAGGAGAGTAAGGATCAGCCCTTAGTCACTTTAAAAAATATTTTTTGGATATTGTAAGACTAATTTTAAAAGATTTGCCTTCTTGTAAAAATTTTGACAGGGTCTGTATGTGTAAAAAAACCCTAATTATATTTCTTAAAATTATTTCGTTTTCATTTAAAATCCTGAAAGTTAAAAGTAGAAATAACCCAGGGGATAACAGTAGTTATCAGGATACAGTCCACATAGATCTTTTTTAAAAGAACATTAAAATCACTATATTATTTTTTAAACCCCAATAGATAATTCTTACAGTAAATGCAATTAAAATAAATCCCTTGATGTACTGTCTGCTTCTTAATACCCACTGGTTCCCAGTATATCTTAACTGAGCATACACCACATATGAGGGAATGAACAGTCAATCTGCCCTAAGGAACACTGGTGATATCTAACAAAAATTGATGCAAAAGAGAACTCATTGTTGTCATTCACAGTTGTCAGATTCAAAGTAAGGGAAAAAAAGTCAGAAACCTAAGGAGTCTCATATCCTGAATTCACTGTTGGGGAACAAACACTTTGCAGCTTTGGTTATTTTAATGAACACATCACTTTAAACTATGCCTTTCCCATCTGTTCTACTTTCTAATTACATATGCAAAAAGAAGCTCATTCACAACTGCATCCTAATGGAATCTTAAACAAAACTTGGATGAGATTTAAATATGCTGTGTGCATCATCTGTATTCAAGGCATCAAGCAGCTTCTCCATGAGGTGTTTTCTTGTTTTTTAGGCAGAAAGTTGAGGCAAGGCAACAGATCGCTGCACCCTGCCATACAAATCCCTTGCATACAAAATAACCACAGTGGCATGCAAAGGATGAGGTAGAGAGATCTCCCTTTCCTCACATCACCTTTGCAAGTACCACGACACAAGGCTCTCATTGTATGTTTATGCATTGCAGCACTGGGGTTTTTCTGACTACTCAGGTCATATCTCTGGCAAGAGCTAGCAAGTGTATAGTTAATGGAGAACAGATACTACCTCTGCAGTGTCTGTGCTAAGCAATTGAGCCCTGATTAGTAGATTCTTATCCAAGATTCTAATGATGTCCAGATAACAAATAGCAAGGTTTTACTGACTGTAGTTGAATAGCATTTACATCACTTTAAAATACAGATACGAGCTCATTACGATGCTTTCTTGCAACTGCTGTGATCCATCCTTAGTAGAGATGCCAGAGAAAAAGGAATTAAGGTATTACAGCACCTGATTTATACCATTTCAATAGCAATGAGATGCCTAAACACTTTAGTCACCTAAGTCATCTCCTGTTCCTATTAGTTAAGCACACAAATTGATGGAAAGCAAAGCTGAATTACTGAAAGTTATATCATGGTGCTCTAGCTTATCTTGATTAATATTTTTCCCTCAAATGATTGCACATAAAAAATGATTAAATGGTATAATTCTGGCTTACATATCTTGTTCTGTGACAAGTCTTCAGCCATAAAAGATAAAAGCTGAACCTCCAGTCTTACAGAGACTTGCTGTGTGAGATCCTGTAGGGAACATGGTTTCTGTTTTAGTAAATACCAGTATTCCAGTGATGTGTAAACAACACTCTAGTGAAATGCTCACTGTGAAAAAATAGAAGCCACATGATTATTTCATTCTACTCACTATCTAGCTATGTTTTTTAACTGCAAATCTCCTTGTCTGTGTCTCCAACAAAAAAAAAAATATCCCTTGAAATTCCTTTCTCACGGTGTACTCCCTCCAGCTCTTTCAGGCCCTTAAAGAGTCTTAGCCCAGCAAGTGGAAAAAAAAAATACCTGTCTCCTGACATTAAATACAGTAGTTCTAAGGTCCAGCTCCATTAATGATTGCCAACAGTCAACCTTTGCTGGCTGCTACTGATGTTTTTTGTAACACCCAGCTGGGCTCAGCTCCTGGACTGCTACATAATTTGAAGACTGAGCACTTTGTCCTCCATTACTTTTTTTATTTCTACCAGTTTGTTTTTCGTACTGCTGTTGGTGTTGTTTGGGGGTTTTAGTTTGCTTGCTTTTCATAAGGTTCTTCTTTTGAGACTGGCAAGAAAAAAATCCATTCAGGAATATATTCAGGTTGAAGATGCTTCCCTAGTGTTTTCTATCCAGGCTAAACCTGCATTTTCCTCTATACACTTTTCCATCTGTTCAAAATTTTAAACCTGAATTCCCATTTTACAGGAATTTACAAGCAGCTGGTCTCAACCCAAATGGCGGTGGTTTCTCAAAGATCAAAATTGTTAATAAAGCAGTCTGAAATATTCTTTCCTTCTTGAGTGGTAAAATCGCTGTGCATTTTGATAATTTTCCACAAAAAAAATTAAGTGAAGCTAATGAATTTTCATAAAAAAGAATAAAATTATTGAAAGTAAAAAATTAAAGTGGCCATTGCAACTAAAATTTTCTCAATAGCCAGAAATAGTTTTCTGAGACTTTTCTGTATGCAAATTGCCCAGAAAATTAACAGTAAGAGAGAGATACACTATCCTCTTATTTGTGTCAATGTGGTATTGACCCAATCCAAGGAAATGGACAGGACTATCCCTGTCTCCCTGTCTAATTGATTAGCCACTGCTTCCAAATGCTTCTGCAAATCATGCGTTGCTCAGGATGTCACAGGAACTCTGGTACCACCAGTGCCATGCATGAATAAAAGCTATTGGTACTGCTCAATCTGTCCTGGTAAACCTTCTTAATTCTTCTGGCTTTCCTTCAACAAGCAGGAGCACAGTATTGTAAAATACTGAGACACGACTTTTGAAATCTAATATGCAGTTGATACAAGGCATTTGTGGCACTTTCTGTTTTAGCAAAGTTAAAAGATAATTTATTTTTTTTTCATTAATGCATCTATTGCAAGCAGGACAGAGATCCTTATCCTTTCTTTCCATTAAGAAAATATATTCCATTTTTAAAAATTACTCTGTACTTCATCCATTTTGGTGATGAAAGCTCATATTATGCCTTTTATTTTGCTAATAGCAAAACATTCATTGATATCATATGCAGAGTCACAGCAGTATCAGAAGAACAATTTTCTTCTTTTTTTAATTTGCAAAATAATGTGTTCATTTCAAGATGGAACTATACCACAGTAGAATTCAACTTTTTAGGGCTGCAATTTGCCTGAAGTCTACGGTAAACTACTAATAAACAATGAGGATTCCCTAATGAGTTTACACTCCTTGGAGCCAAAACATAGCACTGTATACAAAAATCATTATAATCATGTGAGCCTATATTAGGGAAAAAAAGCCAGCAGAAAAAGTTATAACACTACTAAAAGTATCAGTGCTCTTAGCAGTGGTATCAGATGCTAATTTATCCTCATGGGATTAACTAATCCGATACATTTTAGACACTAATCAGGGTAAGAAATTCTGCTAGGATTTTTATTCAATATAAATTAATGAGAACTCAAAGTTCATTCAGCAGAGCATTTCAAAAATTACACTATAATAAATTAAAAGCCCCAAACGCATACTCCAACCCTTCTTTTTAAAATTTTAACCCACAGATGGGGCGAGAATATGGAAATGTTAGCTTTAGAGTAGGAAGGTTCAACATGCATAGTCTGGGGGAGGATTCAAAGTAGGATTTAACTTCAGGTGTCCTGAATCATTCCCCACTTCTCACCGTGCCTCCATTAGCCCTCTAGCACTCTTAGGATGGCATGGCTCCCTAGGCAGAAATTAATCTCTCTGCAGCTTCCACACTCTTCATTTAAGCTCTTCAGGCTACAGATGTTCTGAATGCATGTTTTTAAACTCTGTCAGTCAAGACTCAACATTGCTGAGAAACAGAACTTTTTCATGTCTGGACTAACTGAATATACCCACATCTTCCAACAAAGAGAAAAGAAAATATCCCACCACCTCAAACAGTTAGACCGCAGGCTGGACCTAAGTAATTTCTGTTGGTACAGAGCAGCAGTTGACAGATGAAGAAACAGCCACAGCAGCAAAAGGAGTATTCAAGACAGAAATCACCTAGCTTGACAGAAGCAATGCCCAGGCAAAAAAAAAAAGAAAAAAAAAAAAAAAAAAAAAAAAAAAAACCCAAAAAAAAACCTTAAGTGAGGATAAAAATAGCTTTAGTTTGTGTGTGTGTAAGATCCTGAAATGCATCATTCACCTGAAACAGAAGACTGAGAAAATAAACATGAGGAATGAGGAATGCTGTATTGCTAAAGCTGGTAACATGAATGCACAAGCCACGGTTCCAACCCCACAGAGCTTGCTGCTCTGACCTTACATAAGTTACATCATTCTCTTCTTGAATAAATCCCATGGTTTTTTCCTGCATGTTGAAACAAGCAAGTCTTACTAACAGTCTTCAACAAAATTTCCATCTGCTGAGCCTGGATGAGGAAACAGCACTGCAGCTCAAGATAAATTGTCCAGGAACATCCATGCAGCTGTATGACAGCTTCTCCATGCTCTCGTGATTCGCTTTTATATTGCAGAAAGCCACTTATCACAGACAGTGTTTCTCTGCTTTCAGTTACCTGGATATGATTCCTACTGAAGACAGAGGGATTTTCCTTATGGCAGAAGTCCAGGAAATAAGTAGACAGCAAGAGTTTCTAAGGCAATAAAGTAGCTAAATCACTACTTCTGTAAAAATTAAATCCTATGATTATTGTGTTGAAAAATGTTTTAAACAGGCAAAACCACATGGCATAAAAAGAGAAAGTGAGATATGATAATTGTATCTATTATGGTTATAATATAGATTTAAATACAGGTTTTTGAAAAGAATGAATGAGAAGAAAATATGTGCTATTAATTGTGGGTTTAAAAGCATCTTATTCCATAATTTAGCTTCTGATTTGGCAATGCTAATTAAGCATCAAAAATCAGAGTCACTTACAAGGTCTAGCCAATGCTTATGAAGCTGCTGCAATTATTTTTCTCTTTTATTTTTTATTACTACAGTGAATTTCTTTTTTCTTATTAGTAGTATCTGGAGAAAAAAAGTTTTATTTGCCATAGATTTTATAAAGCAGACTTATTACAAATATTATTCCAGTGAGAACATTTATGTCTGTAACATAATTTGATCTATCAAAATATATATCATATATATCAATATATTGTTAAGTTATTCCTGACACACTCCAGATAACTGAGTTGACTGCATCCCACTGTGCCACCCTTCCAGCAGGTGTCAGAGACTAGAGCTTTGCATGAGAATGAAGGTATCCAATCTGGAGGTGTTCTTAATTTGTTCAAAAAATATGGCACCCACTTTCTCATCCGAAGTTGTGGGTTGTAATATGTTCCTGCCAAAATTTCCCCCTTCGCCAGCTTTTCCTTGCACCCTGATGCACAATGTCTCAATAACAGGCACAGCTCTACTTTCCCAGTCTGTGTGTAATTGTGTGCATCACTGGAGAGGTATCTCTTTGCTCTGTTTTTCTCCTCCTGATGTCTCTTGTCTTTGCAGCTTTTCCTTTCCAACCCCAGACACCACTCTCCCATTCAACTAGGGGTTGTGATTTTCCTGTGCTATCCTAAATTCACTGGAAGACCAAAAGGATAGGGAGCTGGATCATTCATCCTGTGAAGCAGAGGCTGAATGACCAGGCCTTGTTCAGTCTTGAAAAGAGATGAGATGAGGAAATAGTATATGATCTGACTGTCTTATACAGTCTAAGGTATTTCATATTATTAAGTTCATAGAAGAAAGGCCCTACTCCCTAAATGCTTTCCTATTCTCCTTAAACAAGAGCCTCTTATCTACAGGGGATCAAATTTTTCCTGAAATTCTGTTGCTAAATTTTCCAAGCTAGGTAATATTTCTGCTCTAGAAAACAACTCAGTAATAAATTCTCATGATTTTGCACACTTGCCTTTTCATTTTACTTTTAAAAAAAAATTGCTCTGTATTGCATAATCAGTACTAGCAACTGTTATCTACATCAGGATAATACATTAATTTTTCACATGACATTGACGTCTACTTATTCATTATATAACTTTATATTTATTTAAAATGCTTGATATTGTGAATCCTATGGCCATGGAAGTGGACTTTTTCAATTTTCATATTTTCTTTCCTGATATCTCATGGTCAAAAAAATTCCACTTTTTTCTGAATAGGTAATTTTGAGAAGTAATAGGGTTGCTACACAAAACCTTCAAAACACACAAAACCCCCCCATGAAATCCCAGAGACTGTCAGACGTAGAGTGAATTTCTTGAATTCATTCTGGAAGAAAAAGTAGAAATTGGTACAAAAAGAATAGAAAATTAGAAAATTAGCTTTTAAACTCTTGTCTTTTAAAGGAAGTTATGTAATAACATCATGAATTTGAAGAAGAAAAAATCTAATATATTAAAAACAAAGTTTATCACAAAATATTTACCAATAGTTTCACTCTGAAGTTAGTGAAATAGGACTAGAAAGTGTCATCTTCCTTTAGCTATCATTTGCTTGCATCAGTGCAAAAATACTAGAGTCACAAAAATAAGACGAGGTTCAACTTGTCCTATAACAGATGCAACACCATTTTGCTATCTTTATAAATATTCTTCTACAAGGTCTAAAATTCTGCTAACAGCTCATTATATTGAGTAGTGTCAGTATCTGCACAATGACCTTAGAGAAGATAGAAGTGCATCTTGTGGAACCAGACAATGAGATCAGCAACATGCAAGATTAAGTGCTGGGTTTACAAACTCTCTTAAAAATCTGCGAGCCAAGATAACTGTGATTTAATAGTCTTCATCAAGATCTGGAATAAAAAAATAATCATAATTGATTCTTAATCAGCAAAACAATGTGAAGTATTCTGGACACAACATTCCTCAGGGGATAAGGTTTCTACCCATCTTTATTTACAGAGCTGAAGCTCTTAGTTACATCTATCCTGGCACACTGAATGTTTGGATCACAACCAACATTTTAACATTCCTAGCTTTTATCATAAAAATCCACAGTACTTAAAGTGTCCTTAAATCCACAGTAGCTGAAATAGTTTTAGGTGCCACTGATTTTCTCCTGCTTTGTACAACTTTGCCTGACAAATTTGCATATAAGGCTAGCATTGCCAAGCACCATGGAAAATGATCTAAAACAGTAGTTTGTGTCATGTCAAAATCCCTGGAGCTACACTCATCTGCTGAAGGATTACATGCAACTCAGAACATATTTTGTTACACTCTTATCATGCCAGATCTGTAGTGACAAGTTTCTTCAACACTAAAGCTGAGTTTCTGAAGTGACAAGCCTCAGGAATCTAGCATCTGCAAGATCTCCATGTCCATTCCAGAATTCCAAAAACACAACAATTTTTATTGCACATTTTTTAATCAGGCTGATTATCACTGCACACTGTCACAAACTTAACAATTCCTCTGCCACAGCCATCAGCTTTTTAATTTGTTATAACCTTTTCAAACTTTTCATGGTGATCTCTCTCTTTACTATGTGATGTCACTTTCCATTAGCTGTGAATAACTGTTGGAATCTGAGGTCATGGAAATGGCTGTGACACAGAAGGTACCACTATTGCAATAGATTAAACATGTCCTTTTTGGTGGAGCTAAATTACAACACAGCATCAAATGCAAACAAGCAGCTAAAATATTCTCTCCTGTGAAAGAATCTTTTCCATGGGAACAAGTTTTGTGAGAAAGCTGAAGTCCTTGATCTCCTCATCCAGAGAAGGGAATTTGTTTTTTCCATCTACAAAGTGAGAGTATCTTTATACACCCTTTTTATCCCGACCCATATCCAAACTTTATTTTGCTATTAAACTGAATTTCTGGGCATTTCCAGGGGTTTTAACTCACTGTGCCAAATCACCAACACAGACCAAAAAATTTAATGGAAAAAAGTTCTTCTTTTTATAGTGGGAAAAATGTTTTAAAAGGTTAGCTTTATCATTTGGATCTACCTCTTTTATTTGGCATGAGCTCTTCTTTCAAAGAAATTCTTGGATAAATTGGTGAACTTCATTTTATAGCTTTATCTGGCAAAGGAAATTTGATGCTCAGATGCTCAACTCTATATTGTAGAAGCACATTATATACTTCCAAGCAAACATAGTTAAAAAGAACAATATAATCCCTCTGGGAATAAAAAGAAATCAAATGCAGACATGGTACATTAGCTTAATAAAATCCGGAAAAGACATTTACGAACTCTCTGGCCTGAGGGTCCCTTTAGGAACAAACACAAATGATCCTGTTTTTTACATAATCTTCCTTCACTAGCACTATCCACAGTGCAACATATCCTTTAAATTTGAACCAGAGAGTGCTTTGACAGCTACATTTTAAAGTGTGTCCTAATTTGTTGAGAGCAGTTTTCTGAATTAGCTCTGTAGCCACTGCATATCAATATAGCTTTGTTTGAACAGATTTGAATTCATGTTACTCCTAACATGAATTCATGTTTTCCATGTAAATTATTAAAAAAAAATACCGACTCTCTCCATTAATATTAAGAACACAAAGGGATTTCTATTCTAGACTTGCCTGAAAAATTAACAAAACGTAGGGGCTCAGTTTTCTAATATACATTTACAAATATATCTTTCCAATTTCATATAATCATCTAGAGTTTAGCTCATTCCTATTCACTTTGCCGAAACACAATTTTTTCATCTTTAAAATCTTTAGTTTTCCTCTGTGTGGAGTAGGGAGTAGGAGCATATTTTAAATATAAATTTTGTCAGAAAGTTGCATATATTCATGATTTAAAACTCTGTCCACAGTTACTATTACTACTACTATTGATCAATATCAAAACTAAACCTAGACATAATTTTTTGAATTAAGTCTTTTACAGACTCCTCATTCAATGCATTCAAAAATATTTTCCTTGGCTGGTACTGTTCATAGTTTAAAATCATCCATAAAAGTACCTATATTATATTTCCAGTATTAACATTATATTTTAATTTATGCTATCAGCATTTGGGACACTATTATGGGCTTTGCAGATTTTTGTATCATAAAATGGAATTAACAGCATTTGTCTGATGCACAAGGTGAAAGCAGAATACTGAATAGTACCACCTATGCTGGGCAAAGGCTTTCTGCAAAATACTAACAGTGAGCTTCCAGTGTTATGAAAAAATAATGTCTATATATAATTGAAAGTTTTGGAAATAAACCAGTCAATTTTTAATTGTTATAGATAATAAAGTGCATAATTAGGTTACTTTCTGTAATACATTCTAGCACCTTGACAGAAAGCTGAAATCTCACAATGCTTTTTATTACTCTGATCAGCAGCATCCGGTTCCTTAGCTGCAATATTAAGACCTCTTTAAAGTTCTTAGGGCAAATTTGCAAGATAAAAACCATGATTACTTCTATTTACTTCCTTGTAATGTGATATATGGTAAGTCTCTGAAATAATTGTAAGCACTTTTATAGCTAAGGTTTCAGCTGTGTTTCATGAGGCATGTTAGACTATGGAGACAATCTATTTTTGCTGTTATACACCAGCTAAAAAAATGTAGCTACCTTCTAAACAAGAAAAAGAAGAGCTTGCCATTGACAAAGGCCTTAAAATGAGAAAACTTCTCTTTTCAGGGAATAGAAGATGGAGAGAAAAGGGAACAGCTCCTTTCAGGTGACTAGAAAGGATATGGCTTAATGATTCAGATAACACCCAATGCTCTTGACAAACCAAAGAATTATTTTATGTCGTTTTCTTATCTCTTCTAACTTAGGAATTTGTTTGTACTTTTTACTTCATAATACAAATTCTTATTTTTCAATAAACTCTGGACCTACGCCAATAGGTTAAATCAATTTATTTTGAGGTCTCTCCTGTCTTTTTTCTTATTTGCCATCAACTTCCCCTGCTCTTTTAAACTTCCTTGCCTTTGTAGATGAGTCTGAGAAGGCTGAAAGTGTTGCAATCATCCATAAAATTGGATAAGCCTGTAGATCTCCCCAGCAAACCCTGTCATTGTGACTCCAGCTTCATGGAGGGACTAGCTGTAAGGAAACAAGATAAGAGCACAGGAATTGCCATATCACACCTAGTGAGCTGGTAAACTAGCAGCTTTTTCTCAAAGGGTGCCCATTACCAAGGTGCTCCAGCCTCTGCTCCAACTGCAGAAAAAAACATTCCATGTGAAGGTCTCAATATAATTCTTTAATTAAAGTCTAATGGAAAGCTGAG